>NC_041014.1:2510959-2882209 GCF_004193775.1 Glycine soja
GGAATACGTAGGAGCAAAGGGAAACACCCTTGTCGACCACAAAAAAGAAAAAATATAAAAAGGATATAAGGACATAAAAGGGAACGTAAAAATCAAAGTCATGTTTGCACATTCAATTAAAGGCTGTCGTCCCTTGGGACGGACGTGTGGGGTGCTAATACCTTCCCCGTGCGTAAATACAACTCCCGAACCTTTCACTAAAAAGTTCGTAGATCGCGTCTTTTCCGGTTTTTCCGACGTTTTCCTCAAATAAACGTTGGTGGCGACTCCGCGCGTATTCCTTTCGTGGAACACGCATCCCGCGAGTCTCGCGTCGCCCTCCCGCCGAAGGGTAGGTTGCGACATGATTAAATCCAAGTCCTCTCTGGTTTCCAACATTCTTCCCAAGCTGTAGCACCTCATCAAGCAAATCTGAGCCTTTATTCAGCATCTTTATTGATTTTGTCATGTTTTCCAGTTTAGAGTTCAGAAAACCAATTTCTCCTTTAAGTTCAAAGATTTCCTCTTCATGTGCCTCCTTCTCAGCCTCCAGATTTGCAATGACCTTCTTTAGTTGTGCTTCTTGCTGAAGAATCTTCTCACTTTTGATGCATAGTTCTCTATAGGATATAGCAAGCTCATCAAAAGTGATTTCACTATCTGTATCACTTGAATCTTCAGCAGATTCAAATCTCCCAGTGAGTGCATTCACATCTCTGTCAGAATCACTTTCTTGTTCACTCTCTGTATCATCAGACCGACATACAGAAAGTCCTTTCCTCTGCTTCTTGAGATGAGTGGGACATTCAGCTTTGATGTGTCCATAGCCTTCACACCCATGGCATTGAATTCCTTTGCTGTGACTGGGCTTTTCTTCTGACCTTTTCTGGTATTCACTACCTTTCCTGATGTCGAAAGGGATGTTCCGGACATGTGGTTTCTGCCTCCTGTCCATTCTGTTCAGCACTTTGTTGAACTGTTTTCCAAGGAGCACAACTGCGTTAGTCAGACCTTCATCAGTATCCAGGTCATACTCATCTTCTTCTCCTTCATCATTGGACACGAACGCCAGATTCTTGCTCTTCTTTTCAGTCCTATCCGAGAGTCCTAGCTCAAAGGTTTGAAGGGAACCAATGAGTTCATCTACTCTCATGTTGCAAATGTCTTGGGCCTCCTCTATTGCAGTGACTTTCATGTCAAATCTCTTAGGCAAAGATCTGAGGATCTTTCTTACCAGTTTTTCATCTGTCATCCTTTCTCCCAAGGCAGTGCAAGCATTGGCAATTTCAAGAATGTTCATGTGGAAGTCATGAATACACTCTTCCTCCTTCATCTTCAGATTTTCGAATTTTGTTGCCAATAGTTGCAATCTGGACATCTTCACTTTGGAGGTTCCTTCATGAGTGGTTTTCAGGATCTCCCATGCATCCTTGGCCACTGTGCATGTGTTGATCAGTCTGAAGATATTCTTGTCAACTCCATTGAATAGAGCATTCAAGGCTTTGGAGTTTCCAAGTGCCAATTCGTCTTCTTCTTTTGTCCAGTCTTCTTCTGGCTTCAATTCATTAGTGGGCTTTCCTTCTGTGTCCAGCATCTTGGGATGTTCCCAGCCTTTGATGACAGCTTTCCAGGTTCTGCTATCCAGTGATTTGAGGAAGGCCACCATCCTTGCTTTCCAGTATTCATAGTTGGTTCCATCCAGAATTGGTGGTCTGTTCACTGGTCCTCCTTCTTTCTCCATGTTCATCAGAATTTATCTCCCTAGATCTCACTCAGTGATTTAGAGTGCCCGCTCTGATACCAATTGAAATTCTGATACCAATGACAGATGTCATACCGGATGTCACGACATCACGCTTCAGAACATGCAGATTATATTTGACTGTATGAACAGATTAAACAAGTAAATAACACAAGAGAATTGTTAACCCAGTTCGGTGCAACGTCACCTACATCTGGGGGCTACCAAGCCAGGGAGGAAATCCACTAAAATAGTGTTAGTTCGAAGATCTAACAGCCACTGTTTACAACCTTCTCACCTAACCACTACCCGTGCAACCTCTACCTAAGAGCCACTCTTAGATATGAGAACCCCTCTCACTCCCTCTCAATCACTCTCCCGTGTTTACAAATAAATCAAATACACACCAGAGATTGCTCTCTGAACAATAGAGATCAACTCTACACACTCAGGTCCAACACTTGATGTTAGGGTGACATCAAGGTGGCTCACAAAACACTCAAGTCCCAAAACTCACAAAATAACTCTTCAATCCCGGACTTGGTAGAAAACTCGTGCAGCCTTCATGTTTATATAGCAGTGTGCGTATCTGGGCTGCAACAACTTGCGCTGGACACGATCTATCATTCTCCTGAAAATCTGCACTTAAAGATCTAAAAGATCAAGTTTGATCTTTTAGTTTTTATCTTTAATCTTTAATCCCTAAACGTACTATTCAAGTTTGTAATTCGAACTTTAATTATCTTTTAATTCGTTCCTAAAGATAGATCGCCAAATCTGTTGCTAACTGCACATTAATCTGTTAAAGATATAACAGATTTATGTGTCCAGTATTTTCGGGCAGGATGTCCTGGACATCGTATCCGACATCGTGGATCCTGCAGCTTCAATTCTTCATTTGACATTTTATCTTGCCTTGTGCATTGTGCAGTCCAATCTGATTCCTTGACATAACGTTGGACATCATGTGCAGCAACTCCAGCTTTCCTTCATTGTCTAAGTGCTTATGTTTTAACAAAATTTTAGCCAATCTTTTAAAGCTCAGTAAAGCTAAGCACTAACAGAAGGCACTTCATCGCTGACAATAAGGAGGCCCAAGATGGTAGCCATCTCTTGTAACCCGATAGTCATGAAGTGATAACTATAAAATTTGAGTTAATTTGATAGTCAATTTTGGCTAAAAATGATTGCAATTTCGTTACTTTACCGTTGTTTTTAATGAAATAAAAAAAAATTAATATCTTTGTATTTTTTATTAACAGAAGTTAAAAGAAGAAGTTTCAAGTGCTTTGGAGAAAAATTGATGCAAAAACTTGAAGAAAAAGCCTTGAAAAAGTTAAAGATTGGGACAGCTCGCTTAGCGCGCAAGACAGGCCCAACGTGTTTCCTTGCTTAGCGTGAAAAAAGGCCCACAAAGAAGCCCAAAGGCGCACTTAGCGTGAGGAAATTAAGCTACCTTAGGCCTTTAAAAGGAGTAGGAAGCAAAGGAGAAAGACATTAATCCTTACACACCGGGACACAAAGACTCAGAGCTCTCGAATAAATACATCCTAAGCCTGAGTATCTCAAATAGGGAAAACCCTCTATCTATGTCCATTATCCCCTTCTCTTCCTTTATCCATCCCTCTTCTTCTATCAACATCAGCCCCTAAAGTGTAAAGTCTATCATTACAATGAGAGGCTAAAACCCCATTGTTGGGAGCCTAACAGGCCAACTCTTGTAATGTAACTCTTTCTTATTATCAATTTAATGCAATCATGTTTCTATTGCTCTTTTCTATGCTTAATTGTTTATTATGACCTGGTCATCCATATAGTGTTTAGGGGATAATTCATTGTAAAATGGTTATTTTCTAAAGAACTAGGAAAAGGTGTCTAAATGAAATCATTGCTAGAAATAGATTGATATTCGTTTAGCCTATTTCATGCATTTCTAATCTTAATGTGATTTATTATTTTTATCTTTGCAAATAAATTTGGAAGAAAAGAATAGATAAATTAGACTCTTCGTGCGGGAAACCGAAGATAGAGTATCATAGTAGATGTGGGTGGAAACTGGGATAACATTAGATAGAGAAAATCATTAACATTGCATCACAAATAATTTTGGCATGCTAGGCCCCAACATATTTGTCTTCTGAATTATCTTTTTATCATCACCTTTATCTTATACTTTTCTTATCTTTAAATCTCTTATCTATTTTATCTTTTATTTTTTATCTTTAAATCTTTTATCTTTTCTTTTAAATCTTTATCTTATCTCCTACCTCTCTTTATCTTCTATTTTAAATTCCTTATCTTTTGCTTGTAAATTGGGTTTGAATCAATCTAAGTACCAACAAAGTCTTTGTGGATTGACACTCGAGCTTCCGAGTACTTTACTACTTGAGACAATTTGGTGCACTTGTCAATGAGTTAACATGAAGCTGAAAGAGAACACAAAAGTGTTCGTAGCAGTGGACCAAAATCTTAGGAAGCTTAAGATCAAAGGGTAATTCAGCTCAACATCGTGATAGGTCAAGTTGATGGCGTCAAAGATGCCACATCATTTCCAATCAGTCTCTTTTGCAACGGTCACTCTTTTAAGCCATTTGTAATTAAGGTTAGAAACCCTAGGCCAAATGCCCAAATTGGAAGGGATAAAACTTAACTTAAACCAAGACATAATGGGAATAAAATAGCTATCATGTTGGAGGTAATAATCAAGAAAAATAATGGCATCTATGACATCATCAGCACAAGGACGAAGGTAGAAGTGTCATTAATGGGCTTTAAGAGGAATAATGAAACCACCAGGAGCTACGGGTTTTTCTTGATCATCTTAATTGCTTGAAAAGTTAGAAGAGGAGGGTGATAACTCCTCATTAGAGCCATCACCATATTCGTGGGGTTTCGATTGAAAATTGTTGGTGGATGACATGGTCAAATAAAAGGAAAGATTAGTAAAGGTGAAAGGAGAAGAAAGCGAGGATTAGGATAAATTGGATGGTTCAACAAAAGTAAAAAAAAAGTTATTTAAAGTGATAAGATTTCTGCAGATGTAACGACTAGATATAATAAATGTAAAGTCAGTTGCAAAGATTAAACTAAGAGGGAAGGATTAAACAAATATATCTTTACCCTTGATTTCACCAATCAACGTCAAGATATAGGGGGACACTTTTTACCAATTGAAATATTTTCAGTTAGTTAAATGAATTGAAATGGAAACTTAGTCGAAAAAGGGATTATTTGTTATTTCAAATAAGTGATAAGATTTGAACATTATAAAAAGATAATTCGGCCAATTTTTTAAAATTTAGAGGAAGCTCAATAAGTGCATTTGATGTAGCTCCATGTAGAGCTTGTAGGCCTTGGATCTTCTTCATCAATCGAGTTCTTTGCTTCTTGAATATCAATGGTAGCGGAATGGAGAAGGGGGAAAGGTGATTGGAGACGCCACGTCAAGGAGAATATGAGTCAAGAACAAGCTCACCACCATAGGAAGCCATGGATAAGAGCTTGAAGGTAGGAGAAGATAAATAGAGGGAGAGGGAGAGAAGGGGCACGAAATTTATGCCTCAAATGAGGTATGACCTTTGAAGTGTAATTTCTCAAATAATCAAAGTTGAAAAATGCACACACATGGCCTCTATTTATAGCCTAAGCGTTACACACACATGGCCTCTATTTATAGCCTAAGCGTTACACAAAATTGGAGGGAAATTTGAATTTCTATTCAAATTTCACTTGAATTTGAATTTGTAGAGCCAAATTTGGATCCAAAATTTGACTAATTATGATTACTGAATTTTAGCTATGTGTTAATTTCTATCCGTGAGCTTTTAGTGCATTGAAAATAATTAAGAAAATAGCAATGTGCCTCCAATTTATAGTTCTTTTGTGGAAATTGTAAATATTTTCGTTCTTGTATGAATTTATAAAGTAGAAACTCAATTTTAGCGAGGCATCCAGCTCGCTCAGCGGATGCAAAACCCTAGAAGATGATAAGTCAGAGACCATCCCGCTTAGCGTGCATTCAGCCCGCCCAGCGAGGAAGTTGTCTCTACTCGCGCTTAGCGCACCCAGGCTCACTTAGTGGATTTTCACTTACTCTCGCTCAACGAGACATGCTCGCTGAGCGTGCCTTCATATGTTAAGAAGTCCAAAAGCCTTTAAAACATTGAGTTGGTGGGAAATGAAAGGACACCAAGCTAGACCAAGCATACTCTACATGAAAACAGAGAGAAGAAGGCAGAGAGGCTGGAGAGAAAACATTCTTCTTCATCCTTTTCCATTTTCTTTCCCAAAAATATTCATTTTCCTATTTGTATAAAGCTCTCCTTGTTAATGGAGGGCTAGGAACTTCATTGTTGGGGAGTATTCTACTGAGCACTCTTAATGTAAACCTATAACTATCTATTTAATGTTATCTTTTGGTGTTCTTTGCTTCTATATGTAATTATTTTACATGCTTGTGGCTTGATCATCCATTTGTATGTTTAGTTAGGATTTTGAGTGTTGGAAAATGCTTTAAATTCTTAGAACTTGATAGAGCAGCTAGAGGCCTTTGTATCTAGGAATAGAATGCAGTAATCTAGTATATTTTGCATAGTGCGCGTACTGCAACTCTTTTAGAATGAGTTTGTTGAGGAATCAAGAACAAAAACTAAAAGAGTTAGGCTTATTCTTGTAAGGAATCATGGTATGAGTAATTAGTTGGTGCAAGAGCGCTAAAATAACATTAAATAGAGAAAAACCTTTTTATACGGCAAGAGAAAGTTTAGTAGAAGACTCCCCGGCGCTTTTATCTTGATATTTATCACATTTTTACCGCTTTGAGTTTATTTCGTAAGTTGATGAGTAGAGTAATTGATTGCAGAAAATTAAACCATCATTGAATCTTTTATTTCATTTCCAAAGTTAAAAGTGTTTACATACTGAATATACATAATTTAAGTGAATCAAATTCCCTATGGATACGATACTCGGTCTTACTGTTTAAATACTACTTATGCAAATTGGTACACTTGCCGATTGGTCAACACTATGGTTCAGCCCACTAATCCAAGATCAATTCCAAGAGTCTCCACTAAGTGTGCTTAGGTGTCATGAGGCATGTAAAGCATGAAGGACATGCACAAAGGGTGACTATATGATGTGGCAATAGGGTGTAGCAAGCAAATGTTCACCTCCCCCTTAGGAAGGTCCAAAATTTAATTGGATTGGGCTTCACCCAATTCAATTAAATTTCTCTCCCAACACACACACATCAAATAGTACACTTAATGCATGTGAAATTACAAAACCATCCCTAATACAAAAACTAGTCTAGGTTCCCTAAAATACAAGAGTTGAAAATTCCTACATTACTAGGGTACCCTCCCTACACTATGGAGCCCTAAATACAAGGCCCAAAAATAATGAAACCCTAATCTAATATGTACAAATATAAGTGGGCTCACACTTAGCTCATGGGCAAAAAATCTACCCTAAGGCTTATGAGAACCCTAGGGCCTTCTTCAACAGCTTTGGCTCAATCTTCTTGGAGTCTTCTATCCAATGCCCTTGGGGGTAGGATTGCATCAGCATTAGAGTTTGAATTGAGGCTAAAATCAAGGGATTCTAGATGGAATAACTTGTGAACGTGAAGATCTAGTGATCTAGGAAGTGGTTCTTGAAAAATTGGAACGTGGGATGTACGCCAAGTGGTTACTTAACCGAAACACGAATAAACTAGTGGTATTAGTTGAAAATGAAGGAGTCGTGTACAAATCTAGATAAAATGATTTAGATTAAGTTAGTTTATATTTTACAGTATAAATAGTTGTTGCAGAAATGTTTGTAAGGACCTTCAACCAATACAACCAATCAATGCAATTATTTTTTAAGTTATTTTTCAGTTATCTTTGCCTAATTTATTGTTTTCTTTCAAATTCAACTTTTACTTTAGTTTTTTCATATTTTCTTTAAGATTCCCCCTTAATGAAGTGTTTTCTTTAGTAAATTGAAATCCCACAAAAGGTCAAGATGCAATTTCCCCTCTTGAAGACTAAATCACTTGACCCATCACTCAAATTTTTGAATCGTATTGAAGAAGATATAGCTAAACTCATTTTGGCTAATTCCTAAAATTTCTCACAATAACACGCATACATGTTTATCTTCAACAATACAAACATTCAATAAAAAAGATATACCTTATAGCCACATCATATTATTGAATATATAATAAGATATGAACTGATAAAGTGATCAAATATTGTTAAATGCCTACATAAAAATCCATCACAAAAAAAAGTTGCCTATATAAAAATATTTTATACTAATAGTGCATATAAATTAAAGTCAAATGCAATTTCAAATACTATCCATTTTTATTATCCAAGAGTAATTGGAAATTAATAACAAGTTGCATGAACCCAACTTAATCAAGGAAGTTCGTTATCACCGCATGAAGCACCAAATTGCAAAGAACAAAAATAAATTCATGCTCGGGTGCAAGATTTTGCACTAGGATGGAGGGTCAGATATTTGTATGAATAAATCAAGTGAAGCAACCAACTAACAGTAAAATATCACTTCATTTCTGCATTTCCTTCTTTATTTGTTTTGTCATATTATGGATGCAAGGACCTAAGTTTGAAAACTACATAGTTTTTCCAAATTGTTGAAATATAATATGATGAATAAAAGAAAAGCAATTAAATATACCATGGTTTGCAACTTTCAAGGTAAATTCCAGGTTCCAATTTGACTCACATATATCCACTAAAGGATTGAAATAGATCTTGCTAACCAAAAAAAGAAAGATATGATAAATCTTTTAATTCCTTATTCTCTTTATTTACTTGAATCTGAAGAGAAACTAATCTTAAGTAAATGAGGATAACTTTGATGAGAAAGACAAGAAAAAACAATTTACTCGTTCACCTAGATTCAAGAAAGACAAGAAAAAAAAACAATTTATTCATATGTGCCTATAAAGATAAGAAAAGGGTTGGCTCAACCGAATAAGGCTTAGTTGCGTTCACATGTGAGAGAATGATTTATTTAGTGAAAAAATCTATGTTCGGTTCCCACTGAATGCAAAATTTCCTTGGACCAATGATAGCCACACACCAGGAGCGAGATTAGCCTTTGACCTAGTGGGTTAGGGAACACTCGTAGTCTCTGACCCAGGACCAAGAAGAAGATTCAAGAGCCTCACGCCATGCATATGTAGCAAGTAGGTTTAGAAGTCTCATATGTAAAATTTTAAGGGTTTCCTAGATTAACAATTATAGGAAACCAATGGGATCTTGAAATCTATGATTCTTACAAATAATAGATAAAAAATGCAACATTTCTCCATAGTGAGGCTTTTCTCCAGTGAACTTTGATTTCTTGAAAGAGGAGAGAAACAAGATTTCACTCCCTTGACTATTCTTTTTGTCTCTCTACGTTTGTGATGACTAGAGATTAGATAGAACACTTTTCTGTCAGGAAAGAAACATCATTTCACATTAGTGGGTATTAACCCCTTTCATAACCACTACTCTCATCAAGTAGCAATAACCTTTAGAAACTTCTATTTAACCCAATTACAATTTAGTCCTTAATTATTAATTATTTATTAATTAGTCCCTACATAAGTCACATGCCTCTCAAATGAGACATTAATTCTAACATTCTCCCACTTGGCTCATGTGACATTACTAAAAATTATGGACTAAATAAATAAATAGACTAAACTAACATAATGCGCATTAAAATGACTAAACCATTCTATACATTAGGTACATCATAATTTCATGATTAAGAATAGGAATCAATTTGGCAGTTGTACATCACTTAATCGACACAGTCCCTTCTATGTACTACAAATTAGTCTTCTCCTTAATATGACCATTAGTTAGAAGTACATAATTGGTCCAACATAATTCCTTTATTCAAGACAAAACATGTTAACATTACTCTAATACAAATATGCATGCAAACATAGAGAAAAGGTAATCAGAAACATGTCATAAATGAACTCCAAGTGTCAGTAAAATGCATAAGTTAAATTACACTTAATGATCATCAATAACAATAATTCTCATACTTTCAACATGTTCTATAAATGTCTTCGACAGTAATCCCTTTGTCAAAGGGTCAGCTATCATAAAGTTTGTGCTAATATGTTCTATTGACACTATTTGTTTCTGAACTTCTTACTTCACGACAAAGTACTTCAATTCCATATGCTTAGCACCCTTAGAATACTTGTCGTTCTTAGAGAAAAATATTGTTGTGGAGTTATCACAATACATTTTCAGCGGCCTATCAATACTGTCGATAATTCTAAGCCCTGAAATAAAGTTCTGTAGCCAATTAGCCTGAATTGTAGCCTCAAAACATGCTACAAATTCAGCTTTCTTGGTAGACGCAACAACAACTGATGCTTACAAAATTGCTTCCATTTGTTTTCATTCCATATCATTTCTAAGACATTATGCGAGACTAAATTTGTCTCCTTTCTAAATTGGAACAGGTGATGTTGAACACCTTTCCATGCAAAGTTGTGTATTGCATGCAAAGTTTGATCGATCTTCAAATGAAATATTTGCCCTGGTGTGTAAACCAAGGAAACCAATATCTTCTTATGAGATCATTGTTGTGATGCATGATAAATAAGTGTAGTCATATTTTTACTTTATGAAAACCGTGTGCCTAGTTTTTTTATGTTTTTAAGAAAAAATTTGTATCAGTGTTTCTTTAGTTGTTGATGTTTGTTTTATGAATCAATTGAAGAGGTCGTTGTTCTTACATTACTAGGCACACGTTGTTTAAACAATTGATGAACACAATAAAAGTAATTCAACCACAACATAAGCTTGAAAAAAAATCTTTCAAAACAACATCAAAAAAATTGTATATACTATATCAACACATAATAATAACAATAACATCAACAACAAGAATAATAATAACAACAACAAAAACAACAACAACAACAATAATAATAATAATATATGTCCAATACAATTATCAACCGCCTGTACCACCCTTGCTAGTCCTCTTCTTGAGGTTCTGTGTGTCTAAGTTGCACTTGGCTACTAAACCCTCCTACAACAATTGCAAAGTTTGTTGTATGAGTTAATGATGACTCATACCCTTTAGTACAACTTTGAGGTCTAACAAGCTCTGCATAACTGCTGACAACATCTGGAATCAATCCTACAATAGCAACAATTACAATTAATAACTATTTTTCCAATGACAATTTTGAGAGAAAAATCAACAAAATTCAATTTGTATTACCTAGCAAAAGTAGTCTCCACCTGTTTGCCAATGACTGCCCAGGTTGTGGTTGTCATGGAATGGGTGGTAAACGCACAGGACTACATTGTGCCCATCCTTCCACCAACAGCATGACATAAGGGTGTAAAACCTTGTAAAAATAAGGCAAATAGTCAGAGATGCAAGTTTAGGAATCCTCAGATGGCACAACATTGCCCTAAGGAATGATATGTTGTTGTCACTCCCCCCTCCCCCTCCCCCCCCCCCCCAATCTTATCACAAAGTTCACATGTACGACAGGGAGGTGGTGGGCGTGGAATTGTTTGTACCAGGCCAAACTGCCTTAGTACCCTCACGTCAGTCCTACATCTAATGAAACCGGAGTAAAGTGTTTTCTCTACGAAGGGTCTCACACGCCTATGGTCCTTCTATGGACACCATATGACAACATCCATTCGTAGCTCATCCAATCTCTCCTTCATCAGAAGCGCATGTTCGCTACCTCTCAATGGCTTCCATTTAGTGGCTAACGGGTCCTTATCAATGTAATCATTTGGCTCCAAGTAACCAACATTGGGAAGATGCTCAAACACCCATGCCTGTAAAAATCAAATTTCATTTAAGTACAAGAATAAAAAATATTAATAAAAAATAATTGCAATACAAGCTCAAATACTAAAATAACTTCATTACCATGAGTAACGTCATATAACCCCCACGCTGCTTCTTGTCCTAGAAGCTCGCATAGGAGAGAGGGTCATAGATATATGCCAATACAACTACTCCCCATGCGTACTCGTGACAAGCAGTCAGGTTGTCAAGGCATTGGAGGTAGGCGACATGAACGTGAGTCGAGCTTTTGTCAACAAATATCATATTACCGATCAAGTACAAGAGATAGCTCGTGGTAGCCCAAACATAGGATTCTGACTCAATATATCTCTGATATAGATCTATCAACCATGTCAACCTTACCTTGGAACTTGCATTTGATGTCACTACAATCTCTTTCTTTGTCGGAATGCCAAGATGAATCTGGACAAAGACACACTATGAAATTATGATTCCACTGAGTGTTTGGACAAAGACCACAACAAAATTGTGTTTTCGTTGTGGCATTCAAAAGTAACAATAACAATAATGTTGATTTCCTTTAAGTTTTATTTTATCAATTTTTTCACACTTTCGCTAGTAGTTTGGGAACCCATAGTTGAGAGTACATTTCCTTTCTCAATGTTAATTGTTTGAATTTTGTTTTCAAATTATGTTAAAGTATTAGTAGATTTGATCGACTAATTTTTCCTGTGACAAGAATGTGTATATAAATATGCATAACTAGCTAGTCTGCAAATTGTAACAGACCGACCTTTGTCGCTTACCAACAACAACAGTAGGCCCTACACAAGAAAAGAAGAAAATACTCTTGAAAAGGAAGGAGTTACATGGAAATGATTCCATCAAAAGTCCTAAACCATATGAAGTGCGAAGTCCCTATTCATAAAGGGGATAAAAGAAGAACATATGTTTCAACAAAAGCAGGGACTCCTTTCAAAATTTTCACACATATCCCTATTTAAAATTTGTTATTAGAATAATATTATGACACCCTTTAACCCAACATACATATAGTGAAAGGAAACATAAAATAGCAGGAGTAATATAAAAAAGATTTACTTCACAACTCAATATAAAACTTCTCAACGGAGTAAAAAGTTCACATTCACTAATTAACCAAGTTAAAACTTATCGGTAATAATATAAAAGCATGGTCCAGCTCCAAACAATGATCGTACTAGTATTACAATTGAAATTCCAATGAGAAACATAGAAGTAAATCATGTTCAACTACATATCTCAAACTAGCATATGGTAAAAAAACATAAAACCGTAAGCCCTGATGTCACATTCTATCAAAGCAAGGTGTCCCCCCATCCTTTAGCATGAGGTTCTCCATAATCATCCACCTAACCATCTGCTCTCATGAACACAAGGTTCGAGATCATTACAGGATCCAAACACAAACAGCACACAGGGAGTGAGTTATCACATTCCTAGCTAATAGAGAGAAACAAGACAACATGTCGTATACATATCATATAAATGAAATACAACTCATGTCATTCCACCACTTATCGTATAACATCACGTCTCAACACAACACATCTCACATTTTCACATCATTCACGTACTCAAGGATCAAAAACAATATCACTCAACCAGTTAATAATGATCAATACACGAGCAATATGTAACAGATATACTAAGATAAAATCCTAGATGCAATGTGATACCATGTTAGTGAAAAACCTAGTCAGGCGCCCAAGAGTACATGACATGACAGACCACACACTTGTAAGTCAATTCTCTCTCACTAGGTGAAATCATAGAGAGACCAGTCAGGACCACGCTATTTTTGCGAGAATGCTCCAATCATGTGGGATTGACAGAGGCTTAAAGGAGCACTCAAAATGTACTTACCCCAAGGCCGAGACTTCGAGAAGTTCATTGAGACCTCTCCCTCTTGATTCAGGTCCAACCTAAAAAAATATTTTAGCACATGGACTCTACCTATGAACTATGCAATACACACAATTACTCAATTGTTTTCAAAATCATTTTAACTCGTTATGCCTCAAAGTGATTAGACTCATCGGGTTCCTATAGTGGAGCCCATCATAAAACTCGTTGCGCATTAACCTATTGTCCTTAAAGGGTCTTACAATTGTGTGATTGTACAGTTCATAGCTCACAACTCAATGCATACAACATCTCAATACACATGTATCCTACAATTCAACACATACTCAATTTATCACATACACTCAATCTCAATCACAATGTTATAATCCCAAAGTAACATATTAAAGGGTCTTACAGTTGTGTGATTGTACAGTTCATAGCTCACAACTCAATGCATGCAACATCTCAATACACATGTATCTTACAATTCAACACATACTCAATTTATCACATGCATCCAATCCCAATCACAGTGTTATAATCCCAAAGCAATATGTTAAAGGGTCTTATAGCTGTGTGATTGTACAATTCATGGCTCATAGCTCAATGCGTACAACATCTCAGTACACATGTATCTTACAATTCAACACACACTCAATTTATCACGTACATCCAATCTCAATCATAGTGTTATAATCCCAAAGCAATATGTTAAAGGGTCTTACAGTTGTGTGATTGTACAATTCATGGCTCACAGCTCAATGCGTACAACATCTCAATACACATGTATCTTACAATTCAACACATACTCAATTTATCACATACACCAAATCTCAATCACAATGTTATAATCCGAAAGCAACATGTTAAAGGGTCTTACACATGTATCTTACAATTCAACACATACTCAACTTATCACATACACCCAATCTCAATCACAATGTTATAATTCCAAATCAACATGCTATCACACCTCATGAATCGTATACACATCACATAGTATTAATATTTACATGACACAAAACATGTATATATTAAATTGAACTATATTATTTTGAATTAAAAAGAGTGAATAAATAATTAAACAAAAAATGCATTAAAAGTATTTATTGTTGAATCTTAATATATTAATTTCCTTCAATTTAATTTTACTATTTGAACTATTAATTCCTAATTTATTTTAACAATTCATATGTGTGTGTGTGTGTGTGTGTGTGTGTGTGTGTGTGTGTGTGTGTGTGTGTGTGTGTGTGTGTGAAGAAAAATGCAGATATTGTTGATAATTAATTGAACAATAATATATTAAAATCAAATAAATATCTTGTGTCACAAATATACTGAAAGCGCACTCAATTCATAATAATAAAGCAATCAAACGTACAATTTATAGGTACGAGAAATAAGAGAAAGACGCACATTATAATCATAGATAAATTTTTAAAGCGTGAAACAAGGGAATAGAACACATCAATTTCACAATTTCGCATCGGAATATCAATTGGTCTGTCAAACACAGTCATTTCCAAATTAAAAGCAAGAGAACATAATTGAATTTTATAAAACATCCAAAAATAATCCAAAATTGATCCTATAGGGATCCTTACACATGTTCATTTTAACCTCCAAGCGTGAATAACTCATTTTTTACCTCTAAGTGGGCTCATGTGAGTAATTCTACAGCGATAACGACATCTCTAGCGGTTCCCTAAAATTCCATAAGTTTTTCTTCTGATTTTTTTCTAGGATTTTCAAGCGTTACAGAGAAGGAGAAGGAATTTGAGTATCAATTTCACTGTCTCTATGAGAGGAGTATATCTCTCTCTCTCTACAAACATTATTTTACAAACCCCAATGGTGGGAGTGTGTGAAAATGAGTTCCCAAGGTGATGTCCGAATTTTAGGATGATCCCACGGTTAACGAGTCTGTAATCGTAGTTTTACTCGGACAAATTTGGATGTACATGGGAAAAAGAGAGTTTTGAAAGGGAAAGAGAGAGCAAAGAACATACGTAGGTTTATGAAAACTACTGTGACGTTAAAAAGACTATTTATACGCCTGAGTACTCTGAGCCTATAATTTATCCTATTTTTATTTATTTTATTATTTTATAAAAATGAACTCTATTTTACTTTTTTATTAAATAAATAATCTATTAAAACATCTCTTTATTTTCTAAAATATTATTTTACTCTATTTATTTTCTAATACTATGAAACCCTTATTTTAATTAACAAAAACTATTTTGTCTCTATTCTTTAATTTCTAAAAACTTTTTATTAATTTCTGATTCACATGACTAATCATTAAAACTCAATTTCAGCCTAATATCTCACCCCAAAATATTTACTTAATTCAATTAATTATAAAAAAACTCAAAATACATGCTTAATAAATATCAATATATATTTATTTACCAAAAACTGGGTGTTACAAATATAGCCTTTATAGATGAAATTTTAGAATTAACCTTAGTAAAAAAAAATTACCCTTGATTAATTATGATGACTAGATGTCAATTTTGTATTCAAATTACTCGAATGATTAATTGTGTTTATATTAGATTCGTTGTGAAAAATAATTATTTTTCATGGTGAAGACAAATCTACAAATAGAATTTTGCATTCAAATTACTTGAATGATTAATAGTGTGTTTAGATTAGATTCCTGATGAAAAATAAATAATTATTTTTTATGGTGAAAATAAATCAATAAATAGTTATTTTTACTTTTTCATATACCACCATAATTTGGAGAAATAGAATTGCTTCTTAGTGTTATCCAAACACACTGAATTCATAGCTAGACTGAACTGGCTACCTCATAAAGACATGGTAAATATTGGATTGGGTGTACTGATTTCATTTGGTAAAAATCCAAGACACTGGTTATAGAGGTTATTTGGTTACATAATCAAACGAAAATTAATATACACAGCCTACACACACCCCTCCTAACTAACAGTACTGGTTTTTTCACACCACAAATCTATTTCTTTGATTTGGCCCTATTAACTTTACGAAAGGATGAAATTAAATCCCAATGCCATAAACCAAAGTCAAAACAAAATTAATTTTGACTTTAATTGAATTAATAACCTGCATGCTATCAGCATTGTTATATACAAAGTCCAATTTTAGTATACAAGGGCCTCTAGCATTCCCCCTTAACTCTAAATCAAGAACATACATGGAGCTTCACTGAGGAGAATATTCATCAGATTATCTGACAGGAACAAAAACTTTTTAAACCCTTTTTTCCTTTAAACTTCTGGTCACAGAGCTTTTACTTCCAAAGTTCAATTCCTAACAATGATTCACCCCAAAGTACATCAAAGACTAATTAAAAACACCCCAGCAAAAACTAAACGGTTTAAGTCTAAAGAATAAACAACAAAGTCCTTGCCACAATAATCATGTGACAATATATAATGATAATCTTCTAGGTCCCGTTGTAAATAAATATCATTCAATCAAGTATCTATCATCTATTTCACTTATATGTACATTGGCTCCTCAAATTTCCTTGGATCTCAAGCAATGCAAGTAGGCATCAAGCAGCTTGGAAAGAAACACAACCCTCTCTTCTGCATTAAACAAAAGCAAAAGGCAAAATAAAATTAGAAAAGGGATTTTATCAAAACTTTTGCTAAAGATGCAAAAAGCAAAGGACTGAATATGCAATGAATTTGACATTATGAAAGTAATAAAGATCAACACAAAAAATGTGTTTAGTGGAGAAAAAAGCAAAAGGGTATTGTGTGTGTGTGTGTGTCGGGGGGGTTGGGCTACGAGTAAGACCTTCCTATTTTTGGCATAAAGAAGCTCTGGTGAGATCTTGTACAAGTCCTCATCCACCGGCTTTGGTTTTGGTCTTTGAATTGGACTAGTTGGGCTAGGTAGCTCCTTCACATTACTCACCCAATTCTGCTTTTTTTCGTCTTTTTCATTCTGGCAACGTACCTTTTCCTACAATAGTGTCAACAACAAAATAAAAATTCCATCAGAAAAAAAATAAAAGTTACCTCTTTGAAGTTACATGTCTGGCATCTACCACATGAATGCTTACCTAGCCTGGTGTGTGTCATTACTCATCATTATATCGCAATTTCAACTTTGATTACTTTATTGCCTAGTTATGATACCGATGGATCCCATTGTCTTTGTTTTTAGTGACCAATTGACATGGACAATAAAGCCTAAAGTTGCACCCATTGCACTAAGTCATTTTTAATCATAGTTTATTATCAAAAGATGTTATTATAAAATTGTTAATAAGTGTGAGATGTAAAACGTCACAAACAATCTGTGTGCTCGTGAAAAAGCTCCTGATATAATAATTTCTCACCCTGTGGCGTGAATCATGAATCTCATTCAATTCAATATAGCTGGGCCCACTATAAAGTGTGTCTATAAAGTATAAAGTGTAACCTTAGAGAAAGAAGTAACAAAGTTGTTTTGTTTTTCAACACTCACGGCCTAACCCGATCATTAGGATGACTATGGATATGCATGGAAAACATTGGAACTTCGTTTACTAGTCATTAATTAATTTTCACCTTCTTTTGAGGTGCCATACGTCGTTTTACAAAATTAAAATTGAAAAATAGAAGACCCTTTATCGTGATTAAGCACAACCTCACAAGATAATATAAAAAAGACTCAGAAGACAATGAAGCGTGTTAAAAGGGGTGGATCAGTGCCTATAATATTGTACACACCGATGTTTTATAGAACTACATTTGAATTGTCACTTTAATCACTTTAAAAATCGGACATTAAAGTGAATGACTCATACAATATTAATGACAAGTGAAGATTAACTTGTTCTAGAAAATCTCTTGTTTCAGCTTTCAGCTAATAATAAGCAACGAGACGATGGGGAATGAAAACAGAGAAAGAAATATAAACTACATTTCAACACATTTTTTTACTACTTACTAAAATTAAAACTCATGCTTCATCCAAAATTAATACAGACTTAAAGAGTACGTTAAAACGTATTATACTAGCATTTCCCGTCAAAAAATTTGTCCAACTTCAAATTAATGTAGCCCGAAGGTCGCTTCTAAATGTACAAAAATCAATTAGTTGCAGTTTCCTTTGATATTTTACTATTCTTCATTCAAAATCAAAATTTCACCCTAACAAGGTGTAATAACGTTTAGTGTAAACTTCATGTTACACAATTTATCAAAATAAAACTCAAATTCCCATTAGAAAAGAATATAAAAAAATTACACTCAAAATATGTCCCTTACAAATATCCTCCCGTGAATATATTGAAAGCAAAGTAATTAATTTTTAACAATTTAAACACTTCATTCTTTTCAAAAGATTATAGGAAAGAACTTCTATAATGCATAAAAAAATAATTTTGTATATTCTTATTTTCATTGCCAATCATACTTATTTAAGTTGATTTAGTGGCATATAGAAGCAGAGAAAAAGAAGAAGTTGCATATAGAACATACCCGATGAAGAAAAAAAGAAAATTGAATCATAAAAAATAAGAAATGTAGAACATACCCTTCTGCGAGGAACAACGATCATAGCGGGTTTGACAAAATCATTCTCATACAAGTCTCCAGTGACATAAAGATCTCTATCTTCAGACTCAGAGTAACTATATCTTAGCAAACCAGCCTGTCTTGCAGACTCAAAGCATTGTGTAAAAGGAAGATTATCATTCCAATCCCAGCTCCCAAATGCTGGCACGTGATGTCTCTGGTAGTAATACTCCTATATACACAGGAAATTAATACATTAGAAACAAAAAATTACTTTTTCATCACAAAAAATTTAGTAACAAACTTATAAAAATTATTATATCACTAATGTTTTTATATATACTTTGATTTACTCATATTACTAGTTGATATGGAATCTTTAACGTGTAATTAATATCAACTATTCCCACAAAAATCAAAGTTAAATAAAAAGTAGCCTAACAAATGTTGATTTTATACACTATATTACTAATTGGTACGGAATCTTCAACATCTATTATCAACCACCCACAAAAATATCAAAGTTAAAAATAAACCAGTAGCATAACAAAATATAAGTAGTTATAACAATACAAAGACTTATTATGACTTACTTCCATTGCAGCTACACACAGTGTTTGTTTGCTAAGTGAGAGAATGATTGACCAAGTGAATAGGCTTTTGGTTGTGTTGTGGCTCTCTCAGCTTTGGAGGTGGGAGGACTTAAAAAGAGGATGAGAATGTGTGATGTGTGAGGTAGAGAGAGAGAGAGAGAGGGAAAAGAGGAAAGTGGAGTTGATAGGGTACGGGAGAATGAAAGCAAAGTGAAGTGGTATAGGTAAAAATGAAGGGAAAAGATAACGAAGTTTCACAGTGAGAAGCAGAGGGACAAAGTGGTAAGGTAGGAGAAACAGTGAGTAAGGGTGAAAATTGAAAGGGAAATAAGAGAAGGGTATACGTTGTTTTGTTTGGTTCCGTGTAATATCCAAGACAAAGTTGATCGGTAACAGAAAAGAAAAGGTACTCAGATAAAGAAATAAAGTTACAACTTTTTATTAAATAAATGTTATTTGCATATTCTTAATTATGATAATTTTTAGAATGGAATTTAATTTATATGTAAAACTTTTTAAATAGAAGATTAATTTAATATTTTATCAGGTCCTTCGTGTTTATAGTAGCCTTTTTGTACCTGTGTTGGAGCTAAAAATTAAATAAATAAAAAAGTGCTAAAAGATGCATAAACTACTATTGTTATCTCATTCTAAAACGTTAGTCCATTTCAAAAACACACACCTTATCTCATTCATCAATATATTTGGTCAAAAGTATTTAATTATATTCACGATAAATATAAATTAAATTAAAACTTCAATAGAAGTATATTTTCAATGTAATTTTTAATAAAAAAAATGTTATCAGCTCCCAGCAAGACTCATGACAAAGCTTTGGTCGAATTTTTTTCATATTATTTTCAACAATAACCAGCTTGCATTAAATGTGTAATCGAATTTTAAATAAATATTCATATATTAATATTTAATTAAAAGAACTTCCTATTTAAAAATTGCATAATAAATGAAATTTGAATTAATATATATAAATATAATTAAAATGCCAGTATTTTAAGTACAAATTTACATTAAAACGTGTAAGAAATTGACTCACAAAATTGTGAAACTGACCTAATTACTGAACTGTATGCCCCTTTTGTTTGGACTCAAATTTTTAAATTCTGGCATGGCCTTTTAGGTCTCTCTCTGTCTCTGAACAAACGTGTATTATTCCAATGCATGAGAAAAGGACCAAAGGTGAAAGGTGGTTGCTTCTTTCTTGGGGCACCCCAATTCTCGATACTCACACCACTCTAACCCTATTCCTCGTGAATGCGTTCACCTTTTTTAACCCCACGCACACGCGTACCCATACATTACCCTAATGCATTGTGCTTTGTGCAATCACATGTGATCATGTCTGTTTTTTGTGTTGACATCAGAGTAAGTTGAAACAATACAACTACAATACAAAATTGTCCTATAAAGTTTCTCCTCACCTATGTTTTTTAAGGGTGTTGTTAGGAGTGTCATTTTAAGACACTGATTAAGGAATAAAAATTATAAATATTTAATGTGAATATTATAGAAAAATATAAAAATAATTATGCATCGTGTAATTTTTTATCTTTTAATAAAAATATTTTATATTTAAGTTCTTTAAGTAGTGCTCAACGATACTAATTAGTATTTATTTTTTTTAATTGTAAAATTAAGGGTGGGTTGATGAATTAATCATTGAATTTGGGTGTTAGATAAAATCAAATTTTTTGACATAGGAGAATGAAGTCAATAAATGGTTTAGACTTTAGCATGTCTCACCCGACAACTCTATGAATGTTGTAATTCCTATCAATGAATTTAAAATTAAAGGTCAGCTTTGAGGTCAACCAACGCTGGTGATAGGTGGCAGAGTTTCAGACTTTTAAACGCAAAACTCAAAACCCCGGTGATATGTGCAGAATTTCGTAAAAGCATTTAAAAATAAACATTTATGGATATTGTTATCAACTTATGGAGTTAACTCATCAACTTTTTAAGAGTTTACAAATTTACTTTTCATTTACGAGTTGATTCTTAAGTAAAATGTTTTTTAGTAGATTTTGAACAAATTTTATAAACTTTAAGTAAACGCAGTAGATTTTCAAGTTCATTATCGAGTCAACAAATTAACAAGTTAAAAAAATTATACCAAAATGTAAATCATTTTTATTGTTTTCTCTCTGTTTAATATTCAACATACCTTTATTTAACATGTTATTCTCAAATACAAAATTCCCACTTTTAATAATATCAAATTATTGTTCTCTAATAACATCAAACACTCGATGAAAATGATTTGTCATTATAAGCTCAAGTTATTATCTAGTACTAATATATTACTACTAGACTTGATTATTTAAATATTCTAACTTTATGATTTATTGTTTTGTTTTATTATATTGTTGAAATGTTTAATTAGTATATTATATATAGATATTTTTATTATTATTATATGAACTAGAATCTTACTAGTCTATGAATTGAATTCACAAGTCGAGTTTATGAAACTCTCACGAGTTTAGATAAACTCTTGAATTTGATAACATTATTTATGATTCTTGCTAATTAGATTTTTTTTCATCCAATAATACAAATAAATTAAATAATTATGTAAATAAAACAACCCAGAAAGATATTTATCCTAAGATACAACATATTGAACAATTTCTCACGTGTCATTTTTTTACACATTATAAAATCAATTCTTTCATGATGTTATTTTTTTTTCTAAACCACCTTATGAAATTGGTTCTCCAAGAACTAGTTTCATAAGGTGTTTTTTTGTTTAGTTTAAAATGAAAATTAAGGTTTTTTTATTAAAAAAATTTGTATTTTTTCTTTAAATATTTTTAAAAATAACTAATTTTTTTAAAAAAATTAAACATTTTTGTTTTTAAAAAATATTTAAACACTTAATATAAATATAATTTAGTTACATATTTATAAAAAAATACATATATTTAAGTGATGTAATTATTCTACCTAAATAAATTAAATTAATAAAACATGTTTAATTTTAATAGTATGCATTTGATGATTGATCTAAAAATATAAGTATTTAAATATAATTTATCTAAAATAGTATTTTATATAAATAATTCATTCTTAAATAAATCCTGACAATTTTATTATTGTATCATCCCTCTTAATATTTATTTTCCCAAATATCCCTTTTCCAAATTATGTACCCAAATGCCCCCATTTTTTTAAGGTGTGAATTCCATTGGAGGGACCCGAATTCACACCATTGTTTTTTAAAAATTGCCATAAAAAACAATTAAGAATTTGATTTGCTGAAAACAGACTTCTTTACGTGTTTTTTTTAATATTAAAAAAATAATTAGAAAAATATATCATATTAATTAATAAGACTTAATGTAAACTAGAATTACTACTATTATTAAAAAGACATTGTGATTGAACTTAAATGATAATCCATAAAATAAAAGAAGATTACACATAAAATTTCTAAAATATATATGATCAAGGACTATTGGGAAATACCTAAGTCTCACATCGGCTGCCTCAATCCTTGGAGTGAAACTTATATATCTATTGGGCAACTTCACTTAATATCAATTGGTTCGCACGAAATGCATACTTTTTGACAAAAGGTCAATTGTCTTTCGGAAACACTTGTATCAAATATTAACAACATATGAACATACAATGTAATTTTGTGAATACCAAAATTATTGGTAACCTAAAATGCAAAAAACATTACCTTGACAACATTGTGCAATGTAATATTCAAACAACATTTGGAGTGAGAAGGAAAGGGGCAAAACACAACCACTTGTAGAGTATATCATTCAATTCAATAAAAAAAATACTCTATATGACACAAAAAGTAAGAAATTAACAAGAGTAAGAAACCTACCTCTCACATAACTAAGACAGAACCAATAGCTATATACGGCCCAAAATCTTGACGACTTTGAGTGAGCTCAAATTCATGCAATGACATCTCACTATCTTTCCCATCTCCATCATAGATGAAGGTATCTAGAATCTTTTCCCCATCCTAGATGGGGTATCTCATGCATATTATTTTCTCAAAATAAATAGAATGTCTATCTTCATCCCTCAACACACATAATTATGAAATATCTTTCTAAATAACTACCAAACAAATTTCCTCATTCCTTTTATAAACGTCAAATTTACCGGGTTTTCATATATATTTTGTGATGTTTATTTGACATTTTAGTTAACTTTAGGCCTTACTTTGAATCAAATTAACTTTAAATTTGATTTTTACTTTGTCTTAGGTAGGATTTTATGTTTTAGTTATTTTTAATGAATTTGTTTTAATTTTTCAGCAAAATCATTAGAAAGTTCTGGAAGGAAAAATTGTGAAAATTAAAGAAAAAAACTAGAAAAATTAAGAGTAAGATATTTTTCAAGGATAAATCAACTAAAAAAGAATATAATTACTTTAATTAATTAGAGATATTATTAGTTTATAATTTATTGTGATTATCTCCTTAATTAAACCAACTAAAATTCTATAAATAGGAAGTTAAGCATTCACTGAAATATGTAGAAGTCCTGATTAATTCTTAAAATTATATTTTAGACTTCCACATACTAGACACTTCCATTATTCTATTAGACACTTTAGGTTTCATTGTATTATTCTTATGAGTACAATTCCTTCCAACTATGGGAGAAAAGAATAAACCTTGTTTCTCTTTAATTGTACCATCTCAATACTTTATCGTGAGTTATTTATTTGTTTTCATACTTAATGCTTTTATTTGATTGGTTATCTTATAGATGAATTTAGGAATAAACTTGCGCTTTGGCGAGCCTTGTTGAAATCCGAACATGAATCAAGTACTTAATTGAGATTATCTCTAGGGATAGAATAATCTTGCTTAAGTCTCGCTAATTCTCAATTATTATTGTTGATTTCATGTGTCAGTATATTCAAGAGATTGAGCATCGGACAATTAGTTTAGAATCTACAACCATGTGGGAACTAGGATAGAATACATCAGTGAATAGACTATGAACAAGAGAGATGAGTAGAGAATTATAAACTTATAGTGGATTGAGCGAATTCAAAGTCCAAACATAGACATTCATTCATTAAGATCAACGTCACCATCCAAGTCTAGTATTTCTATATTTACTTAATTATTTTATCGTCATTTAATTTTTATTGAAATTTATTTTATGTTATTTATTTCTTAACAATCACAAAACAAAAATATAAAAACATGGTTCTTAGTTAAATGATTACATGAAATCCCTCATTTATTCATTTAGGAGATGACCCGATAGTTGAGTTACTACATCATGATTGGGTTACACTTGGTCTATAAGTTGAATCTAATGTGAAATAAAATCAAGTTTTTTGCATCGTTGTTGGGGAATAAATGGAATTTTATTTTTATTTATTAAGAACTTGTAAATATTTGTGACTAGTAAATAATTGTAAATAGTTATAGATCATTGTAAATAGATTTTATTAGATGTAGATAAATTAATAGACGATAATTAGAGTAAACAAAGTAGGTGTATATATCTTCTAGATTTAATTATGTGTATATATCTTGATTAGATTTAGGTAGTTAGTTATAGAGTAGATTTGATTAGACTGTGAATATATCTTATATTCTAGTTAGTTAGTAAAAAATTTAAAATTGAAAATTTAAATAATATCTACCTTATCTTTTAAGTTTGATTGATATCTCACTTCGATTTGAAATTTTTATTTGTATTTTTATCTTGTAAGTATATTATTTAATTGATTGTATATTTTAGATTTTTTTTATTTACTAACATATCTTTTGTAATTATCTTATAAATATTTTCAGCATTTAATTTTTCCTCCCCTAATTACTCCTCATTTTCAAATGTAGATATCTTTTTAATTTCAGTTTTTTTAATTTTTATCTCTAATCTCTCTGGGTAAATGTAGTATAAATATAATATGTATAATTTAGTTGGTATATTTATTTTTAATTTTTAATTTTTAGAATTTACATTTTCTTTTGTTTTCAAACTTTTGTGTATATATATTAAATGTATATCTTTTTATATTCTATTTTTTTATATATTTTTATGAACTAATATAATTTAGAATATTAGAGTAGTTACTTTTAATTTTTATTTTTAGATTTTATAAAATTTCAAAAATCATATATATATATATATATATATATATATATATATATATATATATATATATATATATATATATATATACCTTTTTTTGTTTTTATTTATTAGTGAATGTATCTTAGATTATCTAATTAGAGTAGTTTTATTTTTCAAATTTTATTTATCTTCTAGTGTATCAAATTCGAAAAAAAAAACTAAAAATAAATATACCTTCTATTTTTATTACCTTTTTCTTTAATTAAATGTTAACTATTCCTTAAATAAATCTAGATATAATTAGCATTTTAATTTTCAGATTATATGTCATATATAAACTTTTAAAAAAATTTAATTAATAATATATCTTTTTTTGTGATTTTTATTTTTTAGTACTTACAATATTTATATTTTATTTTCAGATTTTAATATTTTCCTTTTTAGTTAATTTTTTGAAAATTTAATAATATTTTTATCTTTTATTTTCTATTTAAACTAATTAAAGTGACCACTCTACTCACACCTATTCCAAGTTTCTATTTATGCTTAAATGCTAGTTACAAGGAGCAAAATGTTGGATCAAGTGGCCTCAGAATAATTAAGAAAGGGGAGTTGAATTAATTATTCCTAAACCTTTACTAATTAAAAAATTACTCTTTTAAGGCTTTTACTAAATTGTTAAGAGAATGAGGAGTAGAAGACAAACTTAACAAAAAGTAAAAGCAGATATTAAATGCACAACGAAAAGTAAAAGAGTAGGGAAGAAGGAGACAAACACACAAGAGTTTTTATACTGGTTCAGCAACAACCCGTGCCTACATCCAGTCCCCAAGCGACCTACGGTCCTTGAGATTTCTTTCAACATTGTAAAAATCCTTTTACAAGCAAAGATCCACAAGGGATGTACCCTCCCTTGTTCTCTTTGAACCTAGTGGATGTATCCTCCACTAGAACTGATCCACAAGAGATGTACCCTCTCTTGTTCTCAGTCAAACCCAAGTAGATGTACCCTCTACTTGTACCACAAAGGATGTACCCTCCAATGTGTTGAGACAAAGATCTCAGGCTGTTAAACCTTTGATACTTTGTGAATGGGGATACAAAAGAATTCTCAGGCGGTTAGTCCTTCGAACACTTTTGTATTAGGGAAAGGGAAGAATCAAAAGAATTCTCAGACTGTGTCGTTTTGAATTCTTTGACAAGGGAGAAGGGAGACACAAAAGAATTCAAGCGGTTAGTCCTTTGTTCTTTTGGAAAAGGGAGAAGAGAGACACAAAAAGAATTCAGGCGGTTAGTCCTTGGCGAATTCTTTTTGGCAAAGGGAGAAGAGAATGAAAAGATGAATAACACAAGTTTTCAAGGTTTGGAAAACCAGAAAGCTTCAGAAAGCTTTTGGTACAAAGAAGAAGAAGAAGTTCAAAGAGATTCAAGGCTTGTAAAGGATTGTAATGAAAATGATTGGAAAAGTATTCAAGATTGTTGAAATGCAAAACAAAGCCTTGCTTTTATAGACTCTCGATGTCTAGTCAAGAAGACCATTCAGAAGAGTTATAACTTTTAGAAAAACTTAAAACCCATTTGAAAAAGTCAAAACCTTTTTGAAGAGTTACATCTTTTGATTTTTTCAGAAACAGTCACTGGTAATCGATTACCAAATTAGTGTAATCGATTACACAAGGTTTTTAAGTGAAAGGATGTGACTCTTCATATTTGAATTTGAATTTCAACGTTCAAGGGCACTGGTAATCGATTACCAAAACATTGTAATCGATTACAGCCTTTTGAAAATAATTGGAACGTTGTAAATTCAGTTTGAAAACTTTTTCAAACTCATTTTGCTACTGGTAATCGATTACAACAATATGGTAATCGATTACCAGAGAGTAAAAACTCTTTGGTAAAGGTTTTGTCAAAAACTTATGTGCTATTCAAAGTTTTGAAAAAACTTTTTAATACTTATCTTGATTGAGTCTTTTCTTCATTCTTGAATCTTGAGTCTTGAATTCTCCTTGATTCTTGAACTCTTGACTTGTTCTTGATTTACTTGAGATGTTCTTTAATTCACTTGAGTTGTTCTTTGATCTTTGATATTTTTGTTCATCACCTTTGTCATCATCTTTTATTGTCATCATTGTTATCATTAAAACACCTTTGAATCACATTCACCATGAAGCTTTGCTTCTACACAAAATAGTTGTTCTAACTTCTCTTAATCCTGAAATTGAAAGCGCTTTTCAAAAGCTAAAGGGGAAAGCTTCACGTGCCAAGAAGCAATTGTTTGAAGAAGGATCCTCTTCAAGCTCATCAATTGAAGCAACCGAAATAGACAATGAAGGATGGCGAAGGTAGAGCACACCATGGTGGAATCAGCAATCAGTCAAGTAACCGACATGAGCCAACCCATTAGACCACCAAACATCAGGGACAACCAAATCAATTTCCCTTCATAGGTCCACAACAACCCCAACCAAAACTAATTCATGGGAGCAAGCACCGAGGACCCATGCTCATCTCATAAGATTTCTATAATTATGTGTATCAATAAGGCTGTCAGGTATTAACGATGAACATATTAAACTCCTACTCTTTCCCTTCTCTTTGGGGGGAAGTGCAGTCGATTGGCTCAACTCGCACCCATATCATTCACTAACCACATGGAAGGAAGTCAAAGGCAAATTCCTCAATCACTTCTTCCCCAAGTCTAGAGTTGAAGCTATCAAGGAGCGCATCGTCAACTTCAAACAAACTCCAACTGAATCATTATTTGACACATGGGAGAGATACAAAGCCCTCCTAAGGAGTTGCCCTTGTCATGGATACAACCAATTCATGCAAATTTCAATGTTCATGAAAGGAATCACCAACAATTGTATGAAGATGATCAATGCATCGACTAGAGGAAACTACCTTAATAAAAACACCACTCAAGTAAGACCATAATTGAAGATTTGGCAGCTAGTGAGAGAACCGTAGAAACAAATCGATCAAATATGATGCATTCCTCCCAAGGAGGGGACCCATCACCAGAGCCATGGCTAGGAGACTCCATGAAGATTGGGTCAGGGATGCAGGAAAAGACCCTAGGGTTCTTATGAGCCTTAGGGTAGATTTTGGGTCCATGTGCTAAGTATGAGCCCACTTATCTTTGTAGATATTAGATTAGGATTTCATTATTTTAGGGCTCCATAGTGTAGGGAGGGTACCCCATAAGTTTAGGGTTCCCTAGTAATGTAGGATTTTTCAGCCCTTGTATTTTAGGGCACCTAGACTAGTTTTTGTATTAGGGTAGTTTTGTAATTTCACATGCATTAAGTGCATTATTTGATGTGTATGTTGGGAGAGAAATTTAATTGAATTGGGAGAAGTTCAATCCAATTAAGTTTCGGACCAGTCTAAGGGGGAGGTGAGCATTTGCTTGCTACACCCCATTGTCACATCATATAGTCACACTTTGTGCATGTCCTTCATGCTTTACATGTCTCATGACACCTAAGAACACTTAGTGGGAAATATTGGATTTGATCTTGGATTAGCGGGCTGAACCATAGCTGAAATTCACTAATCATAATTAGTTAAATTTTGGCTCCACAAATTCAAATTCAAGTGAAATTTGAATAGAAATTCAAATTCAAGTGAAATTTGAATAGAAATTCAAATTTTCCTCCAATTTTATGTGACACTTTGACTATAAATAGAGGGCTTATGTGTGCAATTTGCAACTTTTATCATTTGAGAAATTAGACTTCAAAGTTTAGACCTTATTCTCCCTCTTCTCTCTCTCAAATTTTGTTCTCATCTCTCCCTCTCCCTCCACTCATCTTCTCCTACCTTCAATCTCTTATCCATGGCCTTGTGTGTGCATTTTGCAACTTTTATCATTTAAGAAATTAGACTTCAAAGTTCAGACCTTATTCCCCCTCTTCTCTCTCTCAAACTTTGTTCCCATCTCTCCCTCTCCCTCCACTCATCTTCTCCTACCTTCAAGCTCTTATCCATGGCTTCCTATGGTGGTGAGCTTGTACTTGACTCATCTTCTCCTTGAAGTGGCATCTCCAATTACCTTTCCTCCTTCTCCATTCTGCTGCCATTGATCTTCAAGAAGCAAATGACTCCAGTGATGAAGAAGATCCAAGGCCTACAAACTCTACATAGAGTTACATTTCCCCAAAAAGGTATGTATGAACTTAATGCTCAAGATAACCTTTTAGCTCTTCAACAAAAGATACAGGTGCAAATAGAAGCAATGACTAAGGCAATCCAACAAATCCCGCAACAACTCCAAGGGGTCATCTGAAAGAAACCCCAATAAGCATTCATGTGTGAAGAATGCAGAGGAGGCCATCAAACATCAAAATGCATTGAGGTACCAACTGAGGAGGTTAATTACATGGGAGGACGACAACGACCGTACAATAACATCCAACAAAGAGGTTTCCAAAACATACATGGAAACTATAACCAAGCGGGAGACAACAAACCACAACAAAGACCAAATTTGTGGGACCACACTCAAAAGTTGGAAGAAGCCTTGACCAAACTCACCGAAGTGGTCATCACCAACCATAAAAACATCGAAGCTGCGATCAAAAGCATAGAGACTCAAATAGAGAAATTGGGAAAACAATTGCAAACCTCTTCAACTGGATTTTCTACAGCCACCAAGGAAAGGGCCATTGCAAGACTATTATCTCCACCATAGAGTGTGACGTGGGAGGTAAAGAAGAAGAAGAGGTAGAAGAAAGCACCATGCTAGAGGAAGAGATGAAATACAAAAACCTAGTTCTTAGTTAAAAAATTACATGAAATCCCTCCTTTATTCCTTTTGGAGACGACCTAGACAATAGTTCAATTACTACATCATGATTGGGTTACATTTAGCCTATAAGTTGAATCTAACATGAAATAAAACCCTAACATCCTTACACCTGATAATAATTCATAAGATCATGCCACAAACCATAACATCAAAAAAGTCAATTAATAGGTAACTATTAAACAAAACACATATACACATCAAAATATATTTTAATTGGTATATACAGAATTAGACACAAATTTGGACATATTGTTTGATTCATGAATTTCAAAATAAGTTCCACACATATATGCATATACATTTGCTAAGCCTTTTGTCAATTTCAACCAAGCACTACATGAACTTTTTCTTATTCTTTTATACCTATATAAAAATACTAAATCTTAACACCAGTTCAAGCCTAGAATGTTAATTCTATGTGTAAGAGAAGTAGCGAACACATCAATGGTGTCACAAGAAAATATTATCGTGAGACCCATATATTATATATAAACAAGATAATTCAACCATTTAACCATGATATTCACTAAAAAAAGCATATTTTTGTTGTCTGGAATTCGTTGGAAACCTCAAAAATTCGTTGGTAATTCAAAATTTTCGACGAATCCAAATCCATTGAAAAATGGTCGTAGGAAATTTTAACCGATGGACTTTTATTGTCTGTCCGAAATTTCCGACAGAAAATTTCTGACGAACAATATCCGCCAAAAATGCCATTTTATAAAGAATTGGTTATTTCATTTGTTTTTCATTTTTTTTATTTATCATCAATAATTTAACAACTATTTTTTTGTATTTATATTATTTAACATCAAAATTTGAATTAACACATACATGTAATTAACAAAATATTCAAATTCATAAATCCAAAACAAAGAGTATAAAATAGATCATTAAGTTAAATTGAAAATAAATGTAAAAGAAAAGCACAATGTAATATGTCAATAGTAATTTTGTGTTGCTAAGTCAGTAATCAAAATAGTTATTGGGAGAGTGCCTCTGCTGGTCATCTGCCTGGTCATTGTCTTGTTATTGCTGCTGGTCCTAATGCTATTGGTGAGGTTGTTGATGTTGATGAATAATGTTTCGCGCTTTAGGAAGTAGGAACTGAAGGACAACTGACTGAAATACACGCATCTCCTCCTTTGATTGACGAAGCTCCTCCCTTAGTAGGTTAATCTTTGTGGCATCTTTAGCACGACTGGAAGATCCTTGTGTATGTTGCATGAAGTTGTCATCTCCACATTTATAAGTATGAGCAAGGTCTCCAGTACCAGAAAGACGTCCCTTACGCTTTGGTCCCGCAGCTGCAACCCAACACCAAGTTCTAAGTCTTTGTTCTTCAGCAAGGTCTAAAGGAGTGAGTTGTGATTCACCAACACTTGATGCAACATTAGACCTAGCTTGAGATAGTCTAGCCTGAAATTCTTCATGTCATTCTTAAACAGTTATTATTTCATAAATATAATACACATTTTAAAGAATAAAAAAATCCAAGATAATTGTCTCACATGTGTTTGCCTAGATCTATCATCAACAAATTGACCAATATCCTTTCGTAAATGAGTTTACTGAAAGACCTCTTCTACATATGCAGATCGGCCAAGTTTCTTTGACTATTAACAAACATTATAAAATAAACATCAATTGGTAAATTAAACAAGTACAAAGAAGTATGTATTATAATTTTAATGTACATACCAAGCGAATGGTGTGATCCTGCAAGCTAATAGAACCACCTTTGTGCATACACCCACCCTTTTCAGATGCCCGATTTTATTTTATTTTTTTGCCTGTGCACACTTGGAACGATACCCAGGTGCATTCCAATGTGATAACAGATCGTTCCAAACACAATCTCCAATCCAAATGGCCTTTTATTTTCATTTTAGGGATCCCTAAACATCTTAGAAAGTCTATGAGAGGCTTTCGATTTAAAAGTTTTCTTATTTTCATTATCTTCCTCGGGTCTCCAAACCAATTTTCTCTAAAGTGTGACAAAGTTATGAAATGATACAAAATTAGAAAAATACCAATTTTCCAATTTCAGATCAAATAAAAAAAATCAGCATTAGTATCCATTTCATTCATCGAACTAATTCATTAATAGAAGGATAAGTTACCTTAAAATGCTCAAAAAAAGTTCTTGATGATCTTTTGGAATGGCTCCCCATGTAGGCCAAGGGTGAACAAATCGTTGCCTAATGGACAAAGTGACAGCCTTTGCCGCAACCTTAGATGGATGGAACCTAAATAGAAAAAATAATTTATGAAAAAGTAAAAAATCAAATGATCATACATAATGATAAATATATAATTTTTATAATACTTGCTCTCCATTGAAAAGTAAAACCATAGGACGATCATTGAGGGGGGGGGGGGGGAAGGGGTCTTCCATGGCCAAATTTGGAATGTCATTATCAGTAGGCATGTTGGCTATAACCGGGGATGGGGATGATGTGGATGTAGGTACTAGGAACGATCCACACGTATCAAGATGTGATGGAGATGGTCTAACTTTAGTCAGAGGTGGAGATGGAGTAGGTGCAACCTCGAAAGATCTAACTGCCATAGATACAGTAAACGAGAATGGGATAGATGATGCTAGACTATCTCTAGGTGGTATTAATCTAACCATATATCGTTTTTTCTTCACACTTGCCCCTTTCCCACTGGAGTCATGTGACGGGAGTTGGGGAGGGTGAGCACCACCTGATGACATATCTATATATAGAAAAATAATATTACAAATAATTAATCAAATAAAATATTGAGATGAATTAAAATTAGATAACTAATAGAATTCCATTTCACACAAAAAATAAAATACATTAATAAAGTGTTCAAGTATTACAACAAAACAAATATGTCACTAATAACAAACATTATAGCTGACTAACAAACATCAATGTGTAATCCTCTTCAAAATTGTAAACTTCAAAGTCATCTTTTAATTTCCCTTCATTGTCTTTTTGAATATTATTTAATTCTCCATTCAAATTATTTGATTCTTCTTCATTTGTCAACAAATTAGCAGGGTCGATTTCTTCAACACCACCTCTTAAATCTTGCATTCAAGAAATATTTTCAACTTCAATGACTTTGTTGATGTGTGACATTTCATCTACTTGGTAAGCCACATTTTCTTGTACATTATTGGATTCTATGTAAACCCTTGACTTTGTTTTAATTGCAACACACCAACCTCGCGTGTCCCTTCTTGTTGCTGGATATGACACATAATACACTTGTCTTACATTATATGCACTGACGAATGGGTCAAACATATTATATCTTTTATCCATTCGAATTTCCACAGTGCCATATTTAGGATCAACTCTTATTCCTCTAATCGTTAGATCAAACCAGTGACAATAAAATAATACTACTCGCTTAGGATAGCTTGTAGTATTATACTCTAGCTCATATATATGTTGAATGAAAACCACAACTAACCTGAATAATGGAACGTATGTGTGAATAAGGGAGTGATCACCTAACACAATCTCACCCGTGAACCTGAGAGTAAGAGAGAAAGAAAAAAGTTTTAAAATGATTATTTAGAAACTATCTAAAAATGCTTATCATGAGAAATGACAGGAAATGTGTCTTGCAAGTAATAAACATGGTTTATGAAGCACAATTAATATTCTACTTAAGAATAATATTCTTAATTAGTAGCACAATTAATTTTCATTTCTTTTTAAATAGAAGTAGTCTTACAATTGTTTAATTTTTAATTCTATTGATTTAAAATAATAATCTATAATTTTTCACATATATGCAATGTTTTGATTCAATATGTAGAAATAAGGAACCAATAGTAGAATCACTATACAACTTTCATTTCTTTTATAAAGCATGTGTATAGTCACTTATTTATATCATTTGATTCTATTAAATCTGCATATCATTCACTGATGTATTATTCTTTTGGAATGCAAGTACTCATTTTCTAGCAGAAAAATATTCGCTCCACACAACTGATATGGACACAAAGAAATTTATTGATCACTTGATCATTATAATCATTTTTCCTTGAAAAAAGGTCAAAATAATCATTATGCAAATTAATTAATCATAATAAAAAATAAAAATTTCTATTCAAATGTTTTGTTTACTTTTTATGTAACCATGAAAGTGGCCATAAAAAAATTATTTGTACAAATATTTTAAAATATACAAAATATTATATTCGATTTTTTTTTTACTTTTTACATGCATAAATCAGATAGATAGCTTTGATAAGTGCATTAAAATAAAATTAGGAAGAACAAAATAAGAAACTTCTTTATGATGGTTTATATATAGGTTCAACTGATTGTCACACTACTACAAAATCTAGATTTAACATCGTTAAGTTAACGTCGATTTTTGATAAAACCGATGTTAACAAAAAAGCGGTGGCAAAATGGTAAATAATGAGACTTTATTAACATTGGTTTTTTGAAAAATCGATGTTAACACAGTAGGTTAACATCGATTTTTCAAAAAATCGATGTTAACAAGAGCATGGTGGTAATAAATTCAGTTAATTGACATCAGTTTTGAAAAAACCGATGTTAACCAGTTGATGTTAACATCGGTTTTTTTAAAACCTGATGTTAACATTAATTTGTTAACATTGGTTTCATCAAAACTGATGTTAAGTTTATAATGTTAACATCGATTTTTTTTAAAGAAAACCGATGTTGTGTTATTCATAAATTAAAACGCCAAACTTTTTTCCCCCCGCGCACTCAGTTTTGCAAACCCTTTCTCCCTCACCGTCGTCTCCCTCCTCCACGACACTGCATTTTGCGACCCATCACCACCGTCTCCTCGTCACCCCAGGTCGTTAGGTGTCACCATCAGCGCCAGTGAACCTACAACTGGTCCTCGTCACCCCAGGTTCATCACTACTGTTGCGAGATTCAGGTACATGGTTGCTTAATCTTTTCTGATTCTGAGCATTCCCTATACTTCCCTCATGTCTTGTGAGCATCCGTTGAGGTACGTGGCTGCTTCTTTTCAGATTATGAGCATCTTGGACTTCTGAAAACTCTTCTGAGCATCCTCTTCATCACTTACATGAAAATACATTCTATTGAGGTACGTGGTTGGGAATGTTGTTTAGTTAGGTTTCTCTGTGAGTAGTTTAGTCCACCTAAATAGTCTTAGTGAATGATATAGAGACCTCTCTTTATTGCTTCCCCTATCACCTCCTTGCTACTGCTTGACATCATTATGCAACCTTTTTCCTAGCGACCTTTTTCGTTCTATTAACTTTGGATGAATGTCACATGGATGGCTTAATAGTCGATTTATATATGATTGTATATTTTTCTTTGTTTGGAATTCGAATAGGTTGTAGCAAGAGGACTAAAAGATCCTTCTTTTTGTATGATTCAAAACCACTTTGCAATTTCAGGAAATCTAGGAAAGGTAGCAGCAAAGGTATACTCACTTTGGAAACTTATTTTAGAGTAGAAATGTGTGATTTCTGGTCTGGTAAATGGTAATAATATTTTCTTATCATTATATATCTATGAAGACTCGAGTTTTATTAAAACTACATTGATATTAGTTATTTTGATGCTTTAAACCATTAGTTTTAATTTTTAACTCTCCTATCCATGAATGTGATGATATATTCAAACTCTGTATTGATACTCACAATCCCTCCTCTATAACCAAATACCCTTTGTTGTTCACATTCATCAGAGTAGAAGAGTGTTTTTTTTCATCTTTTGTTACTTGTGTGTGTGTGTTGTGGAGATTGGAGACCTATAAAATGTGCTGGCACATATCATATGGTAGTAGAAACATGGAGAGAAATCAGAGAATTAGTATTCACAAATCCCAATGCTAGAACTTTCCATTAATTAGGAAAAAAATAGCTTATTTATGAAATTGAAATTGCATAAGAGCTTGTAGGAACTAGCTAGGAACAACCATAACAGACTACAAATAGCAGATGCACACACATGCATGCACTTTAAAGATAGAAAATTTTATTTGCTTGAATAAGTTGAGGATCATGCTGGTGCTTTCATAAGGTTAGATGGGAAATCCAACACCACAATCTTCTCAATAGCAGGTGAAAATAATCCGATAAACTCAAGGTCATTCACGTGAGTCTGAAATGCGTTGAACTCCTCCTTCCCATTGAATGCCATCAAGAAAACATGAGTGAAACCTTGTCTTAGCATATCATGACTTTCAATGTCCTTTCCCTTGCCATACAAATATATAGTTAAGTACATGAGAATTGTGTGTACTAATTGCTAAAAAGCTAAATAAAATTAATGGAAATTCTATAGATACCCAAAATAGTCTAAAAGGTTAAAGATTATACAACCTTTAGTTGGTTGTGCTTTTTAATTATATACTAAATCTAGAAGGTGGCCATTGACCAATTAGATACTACTACAACAAAGCCTTATTTGACCAGGTGATGTAGGCTATATGGATCACACAGAACCATTCACCCATAAGATAAATGCATAAAAGTATGTGTTAAGGGAAATAAGAATCATAACTATCTAGAAACAAAGTAAACTGAAGATATATAGTTTTATACCTTTCAAAGGACTTAACATGGTCAATCCCAGACACCATCTTCTTCAACCCTTGAATGAGTTCATCAACAGCCACATCATCATTGAACTTAACAATCACAAAAGTCATAACTTTTTAAGTAATTAGTTTTAAAGGAACTGCCAAGAGTTACAAGTTTTGACTTGAGTCATCAAGAAACTATAAATATGTGACCTTGGCATGAAACATTCATTCATATCAATCATCTCTTTCAATCATTCTATCTTTCAATCCATCTTTCAACATCTTCTTTCATTTCTTTCAGAACTTTCTGGTTTCATCTTCTCTTTATCTTTCTAAAAGTTTTTGTTCAAAACTTTCTCTTCCAAGAAAAGTTGTTCAAAAACTTGTTCTATTCATCTTTTTCATTCCCTTCTCCCTTTGCCAAAAAGAATTCGCCAAGGACTAACCGCCTGAATTCTTTTTGTGTCTCTCTTCTCCCTTTTCCAAAAGAACAAAGGACTAACCGCCTGAATTCTTTTGTGTCTCCCTTCTCCCTTGTCAAAGAATTCAAAATGACACAGTCTGAGAATTCTTTTGATTCTTCCCTTTCCCATAAACAAAATATTTCAAAGGACTAACCGCCTGAGAACTTTGTCTTAACACATTGGAGAGTACATCCTTTGTGGTACAAGTAGAGGGTACATCTACTTGGGTTGTTGTGACTGAGAACAAGAGAGGGTACATCTCTTGTGGATCAGTTCTAGTGGAGGGTACATCCACTAGGTTGTTCAAAGAGAACAAGGGAGGGTACATCCCTTGTGGATCTTTGCTTGTAAAAGGATTTTTACAAGGTTGAAAAGAAATCTCAAGGACCGCAGGTCGCTTGGGGACTGGATGTAGGCACGGGTTGTTGCCGAATTAGTATAAAACTCTTGTGTTTGTCTTCTTCTTCCCTACACTCTTTATTTTTCGCTGTGCACTTTAATTATTGCTTTTACTTTTGGTAACATTAAGAAGGATAGATTTTTAATTAGTAAAGGTTCGTTAATAATTAATTCAACCCCCCCTTCTTAATTATTCCAAGGCCACTTGATCCAACATTTCTCTCAAGCACAAGTGTTTAAAGTTATTTCTCAATCAACAACCAACACAAGTCTCAATTTTTGTATTTCATCTCATGCCATACAGTCACAAACACACAAATTAAATCCAAAGGACTTTTCTTGGCTTGTAATGAGGCTGGGCTGCAAACAAATCATGGTTTTTCTAGGATGCAAAACTTAGATTCTAGGAGAGCATTCATCCTTAGATCAACTCTTTTCTCTTTTATTCCAGCTCTATTACTTGCCTTTCAATATTTACAGCACTTTGTTTCACTTAGCTTCAATAACAATACACACTCAGCTTTTATTCTTGAAATTTCTCTTTTTTTAGCAGCTTTTACTTGTTGTTTTTTGATATTATTGTGTGTGTTGTTATTTGTCTTACCATACTTGTTGTCACCTAATAATTTCCCCCAAATTTTGGACAAATTTGCCTTGAACTGTGATGCTCTCCTACAACTTAAGAAAAGGTAGATGGAGATTACAATTTACAAGCTTAGGGTTCAAGTCAATCAATCAATTTTCAGCTCAACATGGGTGCAAGGGATAAATCATTCATGAATAGGGCAAGCTCTTTGGCTAAGTGACTATTTCAATCAATCATGGCCTTCATCATCTTCAAACTCATGCATTCATTTAGTAATCAGAGATTCATGCAAAAATCGATACCCAATGTTAGTCGTTCTCTCACAGTTAAAGTTCACACAACTCACCGGGTTGTGGCTAATGATTACCTTCACAATTTATCTATCAAACCAACTAACATTTTCAGTCATGCCCCTAATTCATGTTCTTTCTCTTCTAATTACTGCATACTTATTCAAAGTAAGTGATCTACGCATCACAATTCACTCAATCCATGCAATCGATCAATTCAAATCATTCACAAACACAAAATTTTCAAATCAAACAAACCACTGCAATAACAATCAAAACTGTAAACTGTTCAACAAGCTGTAAAGTTTACTAACTAAATAAACTGAAACATAAAACTGAAATTAAAACATAAACTAAACATAAAACTATATCAAGAGCAAGAAAAATAAATCAAAATCCTATCAAGGCTCCTCCTGTGCTGCTATAGGGTCGTCCTGAGGTGGGGAGGTAGCATCCTGGGCTGGCTGAGGAATATCTTGAGCTATAAGAGGCCATGGATTCCAGGTGCTCTATGCTGCTATCATATATGTGGCATAATATGTGTCTGCAGCGCCATCCTCCTCCTCCGAGACCTCCAAAACTGGTGTAGTGACTGGTGAAGCCTGTGAAGTAGTCTCTGGAGTGGTCTCTGGCTATGGCTAAGGCTCTTGGGTTGCGGAAGCCTCACCTTCCCCCAAAGGAGAAGGCTGGACTCCTGGCCAGGCCACCTGAGCTGAAAACTCCTCTATGCTCATGATGGGCCGATGTTGAGCCAAATCATGGATACTCTGCATCACCATGCATAAGCCATGGTAGAGGCTCTACAGCATCGACACTAAAATGTCTGAGCTCTACATGGAGGTATCGGAGGGTACTGGAGCTGATGGTGGTGGAAGAGTTGATGCAGAAGGAGCTGATGTAGAAGCAGGGGCAGAAGTAGAAGTAGGAGCAGGGGAGCAGAAGAAGATGGACCCTCAGATCCTCGAGCCCGAGCCTTGTGGGTCCCTGGAAAAATGATCAAGGGATCATCCAGGTTTCAACAATTCTTCTTTATGTATGCCAAGTTAATGGCAGGGCTTATGGACTCGAATGTGAGTGAGTCTAATATAACTCCTCGGGCGATGCATAAGGCGGTGATAAGGGCTGGGAAGCCGAGCCGCGAGGAGTTGGACTGGACCATTTGTGAGATCTAGCCTGAGATGAGTGAGCCCAAGTCCATGTCCATCTTCATGCCTAGCCCATAGACTAACCTCGCCCTGTCCATATTCAGATTGGATGTGTGAGAAGTGGGGGCGAGGTTAGAGTATAATAACACACTCCATGTTTGGGCTAGTGTCGTCAGATCCTTCCTCAGGAGCTTCCAGGGTGCCTCTTCAGCATTCAAAACAAATTCGCGCCCTGGAATACAGAGCTTGGAAGCAAGCTCCTAAAGGTTTACGTGCATCCTGCAGAAAAGAGAATAAGAAGTATACTTCTCCCCTGGCTGAATGACTGGTGGCGTCTCTAGGAAGGCGTTCAGAGAGGCTGGATTAAACTTGATCAGCTTCCCCTGCACTCGGACTTGCTTGGGGGACTTGTCTTCTGGGTCATAAAGGTTTGCATAAAACTCCTTGACTAAGGCTACATCTATGTGCCCATCCATCTGCCTGGTCAAAGATTTATGCCAACATCGCCTCTCGAGCTCCCGACAAAACTCATCGTACTCTGTGACATAGAGAATAACGTTCCTCTCTAGAAAGATGTTCCGGAAGTGAACGTTCTGGGAATACCTCTCCCAGGAAGTCTTAGAGATGAATCTAGTGGTGTCATAAGGCTCCTAGGGCCGGGATGTTGTGGCTTTCCTCTTCCTGGAGGCCATTTGCATAAAAAAGAAGCACAGGAACCAAGTTAGACAAGTTTTTATTTCAACTGAAAGCAAAAAAATAAAACAAAAACAAATTGGGTGCTTAGCGAGACGAATTCGCTTAGCACGCGTTATGAAAATAACAGCACTCGCTTAGCATGCAGGGCACGCTTAGTGCGACAACACAAAAACATAGACTCTGGGTAAGCGAGACACAGTCGCTTAGCTGAAACAACACAATGGCTAAGCGAGTATGGCTCGCTAAGACTTATTCTCTGACAAAGAGCTAAATGTGCTTAGCGAGACAGACTCACGAGATTGAGTCGCTTAGCACATGAACAAAAACTCAGAAAACTAAATTGCTTTGGGCTTAGCGAGACTGACTCACTTAGCCCAAGCTTATTCACTAAAAGAGGCTGTGTGGCTTAGCGAGACTGACTCGCTTAGCCACTAATAGAAGACCAAAAGCCTCTTAGACTCTGACCCAAGAAACACAACTTGCTAAGTGTGGCACGCCGGCTTAGCGAGTTCATACGACACTTAAACAAAACTAGAAATTTAAACTCCCGCTAAGCCGAAGTGCAGTGACTTAACGAGTTCATACAGAAACTCATATATTCAAACAAAAATGATGAACACGCTTAGCGGGACAGGGTCAACTTAGCGAGTTCATTAGAAAACCCAAAAATTCAATAGAAATTAATGAACTCGCTTAGCGCATGGACACGCTTAGTGAACACATCGAATATTTCAGAAAAATTGGGGCTCTTCAGCCCCTAACCTTAGGCCCATATTAGGCCTCAAAACCTAATCAAATCAACACAAAAGAAAATACATTGCACACAAAATTAAACCCCTAATAACATAGCATCTAATAACTAACCTAGCAGCAACATTACAAATCATAAAATTGAAACTTTAAAACAATTGCAGTAACTCTTCTAACCTAAGGTTCAAAACAAAAATTAAAATGTCAAGTTAGAGAAACTTACTTGGATTGTAGAGTGGAGAAGCAAAGAGGAAAGCAGAGAAGCAGACTGGAAGAAAGGAGTATAGTGGAGAGAGTGCAAGAATGAGGGAGAATGAGTAAAGTGTGCACACAGTAACTGCCTAAGGTAGTTAAGCCTTATTTTTGGCAGTTTTGACTACCTCGCTTAGCGTGAGTCACTCGCTAAGCGAGCACTCAATGACATTTGAGTTTTCAGAATTCAAACTCACACGTTTAGCGATCAAACTCGCTCAGCCCAATTCAAAAATTTAGAAAATCCAGAGAAGGATTTAGGCTTAGCGCGAAGGGTACACCCTTAGCGAGTTCTGCAGCTCTGATTGGTCTACAACTCTCGCTTAGCGGGCCATGGGCCGGCTTAGCGAATAAAATGCTTCCCGATGTATTAATGGGGCTCGCTTAGCGAAAGATTCTCGCTTAGCGCAATTCCAAACCCAAGAGGGATTTAGGCTTAGCGGGCTGACCCACTGGGCCCAATTCATATGAATGGTCCAACAGCTGGAAATTATGCTTAGCGAGATGCAGCTGTGCGCTTAGCGAGATGACTTGTTTAGCCCAATTCCATAAGATGAAATTCCAGAGAAGTTTTTGGGCTTAGCGCACAGGGCTCGCTCAACGAGGCCCTTTCAGCCAATTAGTAGGGGTTTACGCGCTTAGCGTGAGAAGTGACTCACTCAGCGCGTGAACAAAAATTCGCTTAGCGTACAGGACGCGCTGTGCGAGTGGATGGCTGAAAAATTTTCTAAGTTATTTTTCCATCCACAGCTTCAGAGAAGCTTAAACAACCCCATATCCAAATGCAAAATGTGTTGATGATTTATTCAAGCAATCACAAACAAGAAATCCTAACTATAAGCAGTGATGACTAAAAATTAAAAAGAGTTGGGTTGCCTCCTAGTAAGTGCTTCTTGAACGTCACTAGCTTGATGCATAATACCTCATGGATCTGGATCAAATTTGGTTCCAACCTTCAGAACCTCCTCCTTAAATTCCTTTATCTTCAAGCAGACATTCTGGTCTAGCAAATGCTTCTCTTCATCAAACAGATCAAAGCTGATCTTTTGATCCTTTATGCCCATTTCCAATTTCCTTTTTCCCATGTCTACCACACAACTGACGGTTAGCATGAAAGGAAGTCCCAAGATCAAAGGAATCTCAGTATCCTCTTCAATATCCATGACTACAAAATCAGCAGGGAAAGTGAACTGCTTCACTCTGACCAAAACATCTTCAATCACACCACATGGTCTGGTAATAGAGCGATATTCTAGCTGCAGTGTCATCCTAGTTGGCATAATCTCCAACTCTCATATCCTCCTACACATGGAGAGTGACATCAAGTTAATGTTGGCTCCCAAATTAATGAGAGCTTTACCAACAGACACTGAACCAATAGAGCAGGGAATTGTGATACTCCCAGGATCCTTTTGCTTCGGTGGAAGGATTCTTTGAATCACTGCATTGCAATTTCCTTCCACAACAATATTGTCACGGTGAATGTACTTGCTCTTCTTGGTTAACCGATCTTTCAAAAACTTTGAGTAGAGTGGCATCTGCTGCAGGGCCTCTCCAAAGGGAATAGTTATCTCCAATTTCTTGAAGATATCAAGGAATCGAGCTAATTATCGCTCCTTGTCTTTTTTTGACGGTACCAAAGGATATGACACCTCTTTCCTTGTACGTGGAATAGCCTCCTTCTTCCTCTGACGAGAAAGCTCACTCTTAGTCTTCTTGACTCCTTTTCTCTCATTTTTCTCATTTTTTTCTTGTTCTTTTTGTTTTTCTTTTTCTTTTCCTTCCTTCTCTTCTACATTTATTTCTTTCTCATTCTCAGTTATTGACTTTTCCTTCATCTGGGTTTCTTCTATCTCCTTCTCATCTTCTCCTTCACCAACTAGTTCTTGGTTGTCATCAACTATACTCTCCTAATCCTCAATCATAATGGCCTTCCTACCTCTGGTCATCACAATTTTGTACTTTTCTTTCGGATTCTTCTCAGTGTTTGCCCCAAAAGTGCTAGAAGAGTTTTCTGCTAACTGTTTGGCCAACTGCCCCACTTGGATTTCCAGGTTTTTGATTGCAGACTCCGTGCTCTTATGGTTGGACATTGTGACCTACATAAACTGAGCAAGGGTCTCCTCCAGCTTAGTGGTTCTGTCATATAGGCTAGGCACTTGTTGCTGAGGCCTATTAGACGGTCCACCTTGGTCCTTATTGAATTGATTTCCCAAATAGGACCTCCACTGCCCTTGTTGCTGGTTATAATTTGAACCATACTGAAAACCTGAATAGCCACCTGCATTAAATTTGGGTTTGGGTTGATTACCCATGTAATTTACCTCTTGAGTTGTGTCATCTATGGGAATACAGCATCAGGACTCATGGGCTCCCCCACATATGCTGCAACCTCCAACCTACAAAACAGCTGAATGTGAAGGTTGATTAACATGAAATTGATTTGGCAACTTACTTAATGTTTCAGTTAATGTTTCAAGCTACTTGGACAACAACTTGTTTTATGCCAATAATGCATCTTGAGATAAGAGCTCCAGCAGGCTTCTTTTGGTGGGAATGTGCATCCGATCATGCAAGATTGCATGATCACTTGCAGCCATATTTTCAAATAGTTCCATGGCTTCTTCCGGGGTCTTTAATTTAATCTTTCCCCTTACAGAAGCATCAAACAACTGCTTGGACTAAGACCTTAACCCGTCAATAAATATATTCAACTGAATTGGCTCTGAAAATCCACGAGTCGGAGTTTTCTGCAGGAAGCCATATAATTTTTCTAGAACTTCACTCAAGGATTCATCTGGGAATTGGTGAAATGAGGAGATGGCTGCCTTTCCTTCTGTAGTCTTAGACTCGGGGAAATACTTCTTCACAAATTTTTATACCACTTCATCCTAAGTCTTAAGACTGTTCCCTTTAAACGAATGTAACCATCTCTTCGCTTCTCCAGACAGTGAAAAGAAGAGAAAACTCAGCCTTACAGCATTTTCCGGCACACCGGCAATCTTGACTGTATCACAAATTTCAATGTAAGTGGCCAGGTATGCGTATGGGTCTTCATTCAGCAGGCCATGAAATAGATTTCCCTGTATTAGTTGTATTAAAGAATAAGGATAAGTAATATTATGTGCTTGAACCTCTGGCCGCGCTATACTAGTGAAGAATTACGGCACAGTAAAACTAGAGTAATCTTCAAGGGTGACTCTTCTAGGTTGGTCTTTAGCCATTATGTTAGCCTCAGATGCACCTAATTCAGGTTCCCTTGGTTGTGGAAAGATGGAAGACGACTCAGATGATTGAGGTTCCTCTAGAATCGATGGTGATGTCCTGTCCTGCAGTATTTTCCTTTTTCTTTCTGCGTTGTTCCTCCTACAAGTGGCTTCAATTTTGAAATCCATTAGAACTAAATCACCTGCATAAGATTTACCTTGCATACATAGCACTAGCAGCGGCAGCGGTTAACTAATTCAAGAGAAAATAAATTCTGAACTAACTAACTATTCATACAAAAATTAATAAAAGAATAAAGAATCAATGCCTACAAACTGAGCTAAACTTTCCTAAATGGAAAGAAACTCCCCGGCAACAACGCCAAAAACTTGTTTCGCCTCTACTACAATTGTGAAATTTATCAGCAAGTGTACTGAGTCATAAGTAATATAAAACGGTAAGAACCAAGTATCGAATCACAGGGAGTTTGTTTCATTCGGAAAAACGTTCATTCAATAAGTAGACATTTGTATAAAATCATGAAATGGAACTTGTCATACCCTAATTTCATTCGGGGACCATTGTTTGATGGCATGCAGCCTTTGCTTGACCGCTTCGAGGTACTTGGCACCCATTGTTGCACAATACGTAAAGTTCCATAACGTGCCAGAAGAAGCCATTGAATTTTGTTCAGAGTACATTGAAAAAGCTAACTTTGTTGGGCTTCACGAGTGTTAGCATGATGAAAGAGTAGGCGGTAAGGGTTCAAGAGGACTGCATGTTATCACTCCAAGTGTAGAAGATTTGGAGCAAGCTCACTTGTATGTGTTGAATAACAGTAATGAATTTTTGCCATATATACTTCGTCATGAAGGTTTAGTGAAAGAAAGTAATCCAAAAATGTCAAAGAACTGGGTCTTGAAAAAGCATAACAAGATTTTCCTAGATTGGTTTAAAGATACAATCTTTGCTGATGATAATGCTTCTGAAATGTCAAGAAAGCTAGCAGATGTGCCTAAAAGAAATGTTATAATTTGGCAAGGATACAATATAAACAAGTATTCCTTTTATACAAAAGCACAAGACGAGAAAAGTACAATGCAAAATAGTGGGGTCACCCTAAGTTCTGAATCTCAACACTTCGCCAGTGTATATGATGATAATCCCTATGTAGCTTCCATCCCTTACTTTGGGTTCATTGAAGAAATTTGGGAGCTTAACTATGTCAAATTTACTGTTTGTGTTTTCAAATGTAAATGGGTTGATAGCAACATTGGTGTGCAGACCGATGATGTAGGATTTACGTTGATATATCTAAAGAAACTCGCTTACCAGAATGACCCTTTCATCATGGCACAACAAGCTAAACATGTATTTTATGTTCAAGACCCTTGTGATGAAAGGTGGTCAGTGGTTCTACATGGGAAAACAATTGGTGTTAATGTTGAAGATGATGATTCATACATTGATACTTATGTTAGTCCTTTGTCCACACAAATGTTGCCTAATGTTGACGACGTTCATGCTAATCGTAATGATCATGATGAAGGAGAATTAATTAACATCTTCTAATGTAATTTTCTTATTATGTAATTGATTTTAGTCCATTCATTTACATAACCTACTCAGTTTTGTGATAATGTTAATTAACTAATATTTTTTTTTTCTACAGGCAAATGGCTACTCCACCCAGCTCTCCTCCTTTTCCTCCTCCTCCTCCATCTACCTTGAAGCGGACAAGAAAAGCCACACGGCTAGGATCGTTGGCGACTTGATGCAATCCTACCCCGCAAGGGCATTGGGTAGAAGACTCCAAGTAGATTGGGCTAGAGATCCAAGGGAAGGCCCTAGGGTTCTCATGAGCCTTAGGGTAGATTTCGAGCCCATGGGCTAAGTATGAGCCCGCTTATCTTTGTAAATATTAGAATAGGTTTTTCCTTCGTCTGGGCCTTGTATTTTGGCCATTCTAGTAGTATAGGGTTTTAGCCTTGTATTTCGGGGCATTTTGAGTAGTCTTTGTAGTAAGGACTTTTTTTTTTATTTTCATGTTTTTTTGTCATGGGGGTGAGCTTAGCTATTAGAGATGTGTGTGTAGCTAAGCTCTAGCTTCTTTAGGAATCTTCTTAAGGAAGCTTCTCAAGGAGGTGAGCTTAGTTATGAGAGGGGTGTGTGTAGCTAAGCTCTAGCTTCTCAAGGAAGTTTTCTCAAAGAAGCTTCTCAAGGAAGTTTTCTCAAGAAAGCTTCTCAAGGAAGCTACCTAGTCTATAAATAGAAGCATGTGTAACACTTGTTATAACTTTGATGAATGAGAGTCTTGTGAGACACAACTCAAAGTTCAACTTCTCTCCCTTTTTCTTCCTTCAATTTCGTGCTCCCCCCTCTCTCTTTCTCTCCCTCTTTCTTTTCCTCCATTGAAGCATCCTTCCAAGCTTCTTATCCAAGGCTCATCTTGGTGGTGAAGCTCCTTCTTCCATGGCTTATTCCCTAGTGGATGGCGCCTCCTCTCACCTTTTCTCCTTTGTCTTCCGCTGCATCTCCATGGTGGAAAATCACCATTAAAGGACCTCATTGAAGCTCAAAGATCCAGCCTCCATAGAAGCCCCACAAGCAAGCTTCCATCACGACTAGACCAGCTGGGGCAGAGAGACCGCTGGTCCATGAGGATCCTGCGACCGGGAAGGCCAACGATCCCCATAAAAAGAAGTTAAGAACATATTTGGAGATCGTCGCCCATGATAAGGTCGATGTGACATACGAGAATTGGAAGCAAGTCCCTGCTACTCAGAAGGATTTGATATGGAAGGATATTCAAGTATTTTAGTTTTCATGTTGCATATTGTTTATTAGCCTAAAATTTGAATTTAGTAACAATAAAACCTAATTTTTTGTTTGTCAGGTTGAATTTGATATCCCTGAAGCATCTGATGTAAGGACAAAAAAGAAAATACTTCAGACTATGGGGCAGCAGTGGAGATAGTTTAAGTCCGATTTGACGTCCAAATGGGCACTTGCAGTCAATAAGGACAGTGTTAATGACACCGTTTGCGAAAAGTATGGCATGAGCAATGAGAAATGAGCCCAATTTTGTCAGAGCCGCAAAGACCCTTCGTGGGAGGTATCTAATTTGTGATTTTCATTGTTTTCAACTTTAAATTCACTTATTATAATACATTGTAATCATGAGTTTCATTAACGTTGAATTTTTGCAGGATGTGCGGAAAAAGGCGCAGGCCATCCAGAAGCAAAACACTGCCCTTCACGTGTTGTCTCGTGGGGGTTATGAATATTTAGAAAAAAAGTTGATGGATAAGAAGAAAAAGAAAAAACTGGAGGAAGCTGCTCAATCCAAAAGCACTGACGCCATGATTGATCCTCCATCTCCCATCAGACGACACGTTAAATGGAAGATGACCCGCACAAAGAAAATTGGCCAGATGACGTCTGAGGCAGCAAAGGAAATTGCTTACAAGATTGTAAGCCACTTTCAATTAATAATTGTAATTATTTATGTTTATTGTGTGATTGAGTAAACCAATAAATGTGTTCTTTACAGGATTCGTTAGAGGAGCAGGTGTCACAGGGTTCCTTTGTCTCCCATGGACGTCAGGATGTACTGACTGCTACCATTGGGCGACCAGAACACCCCAGTCGTGTGCATGCTGCTGGAGCCGGTGTGACGATCAAGCAATACTTTGGACCGGCTCCAAGGACCTCCCGCACGTCTTCCTCCATGGCTCCCAAAGACCTGGAGTAGTTGACTCGATAAATCAGGGACCAGCTAGAGGAGTCGATCATAGAAAAAGGGACTTGACAGCTAATGTTATCCTTCAGCCAGATGCTGTCCCAGTTTCAGTCATAGATGAAATCACAGGGACTTGCACTGCCTCTTGAGCTTGAGGTTGATTCTTCAGCTGCTCATGTCAGTACAAAGGAGAGTTGTGTTGATCCCTCAGGGAACGATCCAGACACGGGTGACTTAAACAAATTCGGGTTGTACATCAAAGAAAATCCTCCCCACCTGGTTGCCCTAGGAAGAGTTTATGAGGGATACACAACCGTTCACAACATCCATTTGTTGCATGATCAAGTGAAGGTCAGTGTTGACGAGGTTAGAGATGTAGATGCTCCTATTCCTGTGCCCACTGAAGAGGTTAAGTTAGTAGGGCAGACACTTAACACCTTCCTAGCTTGGCTGACACATCTCGTCAAGCGTTTATCAGAACAGGTATTTCAGTGTTATTAAATGCTTCTTTTTTCAATTAAAGTGTTCACTGTAATTAAATTATGTTAATTAACTATGTTGGATAAACAAGGAGTTATGAGACCAGCAAAACCTGTAGATAGGCCAAATCATGAGGTCGATGATCCCCTATATCTGATGACATTGACCATCCCATAGCTTTTTCTAAAGCCGTTGCAGGTTATGTGGGATGCTACCGTGTTTGGGGTGTTTAATGAAGACTTCCCCTTGTACATAAAGCATGAAGATCTGTTTGAAATAGCACATGGTGGTCAATGTCTCAGCATCTCTATTATACAGTTGTGGATTCTGTAAGTCAATTTAGACTATTGTTAATTACCTAACTTATTATTTTAAATTCATACATAATTTACTTTGTCTTAACAACAATAGGCATATGACTGAGACAAGTATGCGAGCGGGGAATACCGATGCGTATGGATTCCTCGAGCCACAGTCCATCCAAAGATCTGGGCAATCGCAATTTGAATCAGAAAGTTACATGAAGAACTAGATGCATAATTCAAAATGGCATATGTACCTAGGAGCCTACCTAAATGGGTAAGTTAAACTGAACAAATGAATTTAAATAATGTATAATACTATAATAACCTATATTGGTCTCCACTGCAGTGCACATTGGAAAATGGTCATCATTTTGCCTAATGAATTTGGTTTTGTTCGTTGCATAATAGGCCAGACAACTACCTGAAAGGAATAATTAACAGGTCAGTGTTATTTTTCAATACATTTGCATTAGCATTTAGTCAGGAACATCAAAATTTTAATTGTACAATAAGCATCCATATTTGTATTCAACAGTGCTTTGAAAGGACTTGACGATACTCCACAACCTAAATCCAAGGCTGGTGCTAGGTGGATTGTTGTTAAAGTAAGTGATTTAAACAATGCTTCTACTTATATTTTATGTTTGTGTAGACTAATTTGTAATTAACGTTGAATATCTAAATTTCATTATGTATTTAGTGTAATAGAAAAAAAGGAAGCACTAAGTGTGGGTATTACGTGATGCACTTAATGTCAACTATAATCTTAGGAAGTTTCAAGAATAATTGGGAAACAGTAATTGTTTATTTCAAACAAATTTGATTTTGTTATGATTCATATTATATTATTACTTATGTTTTATTTTATCATGCAGTATTTCAATGATGCTAGACCATTAGAATCAGAGAGATTGAAGGCGCTTCGCATCCAGTGGGCAAAGTATTATCTGAAAGTTAGAAATGAAACTTAGGATGTTTAGGCAAATTTGTAATTTTAGTTTACTAGCTTGCTTTACATTTTTTACAATTCATGTCTCCTTTTAAAATTGAATATTCTTTATTCATAGTTATTAATAAATTTGTCATGGAATTTTTCTGCTAAAAACTGTTTCAAAATAGAATGCAAATTATATATGTTGTGCTGTGTGGTCTGATATAAAATTTGCAGGTTAATTTTTGGGTTTATTGAAAAAACAGATAGTGTATTAAAAAAAATTCCTAATAACAACATCGGTTTTTTTTTAAAAATCGATGTTAACCTACACAAACAACATCGATTTTTATAAAAAAACCACTGTTAACTGCCAACATTAACATCGATTTTTAAAAAAACTGATGTTAACATATGATAACAACATCAGTTATTTAAAAAACCGATGTTAACGTTAGCAATTAACATCGATTTTTGTATAAAACTGATGTTAACGTTGGCAGTTAACATCGGTTTTTGTTGAAAACCAATGTTAACATTTTGGCAATTAACATCGATTTTCTACAAAATCCGATGTTAACTGACAACGTTAACATCGAATTTTGTAGAAAACCAATGTTAACGTTCGAAGTTAACATCGATTTTTATATAAAACTGATGTTAACTGCCAACGCTGGTATGAACAAATATACATTTTTTTGTGTAATTATTATTATATAACATCGGTTATTTAAATAACCAATGTTGTTATTTTACGTTAACATCGGTTTTCAAAAATCGATGTTAACGATAATACTTTCAACATCGGTTAAATAACTGATGTTAAAAGCTTATTTTCTAGTAGTGCCATTTACAATGTGGAAGAAACAAAATAGAATTGGAGTAAAGGCTAAAATGCATTATGATTATAGCTTTTACAAAAGTATAGTCGAATATTAGGAAGGAAAATTTTTGGGTTATGACAATAAACAAGTGGCTTAGAACTCTGACTTTGGATTTTTCTTTTTGAAGATAAACAAGCCATTAGTATCTAATATTAACCCTAGTAAACATCCAACATTTGTATACACTATACACCTATGCATCCCCCTCCCCTTTTGGTGAATATAAAATTTTTCAATTTTAATATAAAAGAGAAGACCCAAAATTTTAAAAGGATACACCATAAAGGATTCAAACAACTTTTTCATATGGAAGAATAAAAGTCAGCAAAGGCACAAAAAATTTATATACACACACACACACATACACGAAAAGGGATACATGGAATTTATTACAAATAAAGCATAAATTGTTGTTGGGAAAAGGCATGATAGAAGAAAGGGTACAAAGGACTTAACAATACAATTCATGTGCACTAGCCACTAATAATAGATGGTCCATGAGCCATCGAGGAGGTGATGAAAGTCAAATATTATCACATCTTTATATGAAGTGTAACTTAGGAATGAAACTATAGACTTGTAAAACAATCTCTTTTTCATTTTTTCTCCTTTTTTTCTTTACTTTTCTTTTATTGTGAGTTTAATCATTTGGTTCAATTGCAGATTCCCCCCTTTGAAATTGGGTTTAGAACTTAGAAGAATAGATAAATACAATAGTTGTTGACATTTGAACATAGGCGTGGCTATACCCATACGTCTCTACACTCCACAGATAATGATACAACTCTACACTATCCTCATGTTCACCAAATACCAATTCTTTAGATGTTGCGTCCCCACATCATCCATTCCATCCAACTTAATATTAGTTTTATTGTCTAATAAAAAACAAATGCTTCTAACGTGGACCAATAGTTCTTGTCTTCCATGGTGGACCATTTTTAAGAACCACTACATTCATTTAATTCCTATAGTTTTATCCTACACCCTCTGCATTAGATTCAACCACCTTTCTCTATGACAAATGTTTGTCGTCGTTAGACGCGATTCCCGGCAATGACATTTTAGTTTGTTTTTCTCCCTTCTTCTCTCCTCAAAATAAAACACAGAAACAGAATAATGCATACTTGTATGTGGACTTGACAAAGGGCGTGCAAATGAGGTTTAGAGGATGCACAAATGACGCTTAGATGACGTGACGAAGGACACGCAAATGAGGGTCATAGGTTGTGATGGCGATGTCGGTAGGATGAAGTCAATGAGTGATTGAGACGGAGGAGGTGCAATCCTTGTAACTAGGAAAGCCACAAATGAGGGAGGAGGATACAAACAGTGATAAGCGAAGAAACCAGAGTGACTATCTCAGCTAGGGTTGGGTTGTTTTGTTTTGGGAAATTTTGATTTTTCGATGGATTCCTATTCCGTTGGTAAAAATTCAATAATCATACAATGGAGGTATAGAAAAAAGTTGCTTTACTTACCTCTTGAAGTAATTTGTGTTCTTCGTTATTCTTTGTCTCCTCTACCAATTGTGTCAATAGAATTTCCATGTTTTCTCCCTTCTTTTTAGTCCTTGAACAACACACTAATGCCAAGAGAAACCGTTTATGTGTGTGATTCTAAGCAAAGGAACTATCTACCCTTATATAAGAGTTGTACGTAATTTAAATTTTGTTTAACTATTCTTTCTTTATCTATTATTTCTATTATCTTTTTACTATTTTTTTAAAAAAAATCAACCTCCCTTTTCTCTCTTTTTCTTTTTCTATTATTATCTTTAAACCAATTATCTAATAAATTATTATGCTAACATCTCTAATATTTTCTTTTACTAAAAAAGATTAAATAATCCTATATTTAAATCATCTTTATCTAAAGAATTATTGGGTGATTTTAGGATGTTATATCATCATCTCTCCAACAACCATTGATGTTGTGTCTAGATGTCTTAAATAAGGTCTAGTGTTTGACAAAGACTAGGAGAAGGACATCCCTTAGGAAATCGTGAATTTGATGATCTATGATACTCTAGGGTCAGACACAAAAGATAGTAAAAAGCATATTAAGAGAAAGGATGAGAAGGAGTCCAAAAAGGAACCACAGTTTGTGACCAGTCAGACAATGGGCACTCAGGATTAACCTGTTGATTTTGAGTTTGGAGTTGCATCTCAATAAATGTAGGGGGAGCAATCCAAACCTAAACCTAGCTAACTCGACGCCAAAATTCCCACCAAAAGAAAAGACCCACCACCACCTTCTAACCCTAAACCCTTAAACTAAGCCAAGAAACCCAAAAAGCAGCCTAAAAGTGGAAGGTTCTAGATTCTTAGTCTCAACTTGCTTCTAAGATTCCGACCATCAAAATCAAACACCCTATATCCAAACCTCTTTCACCTCCCAAGACATAAGAATCTATGTCTAAGATTCTAAATCTTCCTAACTTCACCCTCAAAGGAACAAGAATCTGATCTTGCAATTCTTGAGACTCCTACACCTTAACCTTCACCCTCTCTAGCCCTTTCGCCTCACTCACCACCTCTTCCACTTCCTTAACCCACATGTAAACTTGCTCTCTCTCTCTCTCCCCCATCAATAGAAAGGAAGTTGCAGCCTTTGTTGAGGCTAAGAAGAAGTCCTTGGCTGAAGCATGAAAGAAGGCTATAGTGGACAAGACCTTGAAGTAGACATAGGATTTTGAGATGGAGCAAGACATCTTGGCATCTATTGAAGCTCTGTTAGCTAAAGAGCATCAGAAGAAGATGGCTGAAGATGCAAGGCTCTTTGACTTAGTAGATAAGGAATATGAAATATTTTAGAAGATATTGTTATGGAATCTATGAAAACTTTGTTTGTTAAGGAAGTTCATGTAATTTATGTAATTTATAAAATTATGTAAATTTATTTTTATATATAAATGATGTGTCATCATTTTCTCCTATTTTTTAACCCTTTTTGTTACCATTTTAATTACTAATTAGCCTTAATTGTCAAATTAATTATGCAGTTTTATTATTTGGACCTACTGGATTAATTTTGTGTTTTTAATTTAATTTTAGGAGAATTATAAGCAATTGGACTTGAATCCAGAATTGGGCTTGGACTTGAAGAGAGTAGACTATTTTATTATACCAAATCTTATCTTATCTAGATATTATTTCATCTAGATTTTATCTTATCATATCTAGATTTTATTTCATCTAGAGATTATTTCATCTAGATCTTATCTTATCTTATCTAAATTTTATTTCATCTAGATATTATTTCATCTAGATTTTGTCTTATCTTATCTTATCTAGATTTTATTTTATTTATGGGCTCGTACTTAAAACAGATTTGTAAGCTTTGGGGCTGAGAACTATATAACAGCACCAAGGTTCTAGTTTTAGGCCTCTTTTCGTTTTATTTACTTTTTCGTTTTTAGAGAGAAAGAATAAATTTAAGTTTTGCGATTCCAGTTTTTACTATTCACATAGCAATAAAGTTTCCTTTTCTGCTTCAATCTGCAATCTCGTTTTCTACTAATTAATGGAAGGCTAAGTCTCCAGCGTTGTTTTCTCTTGAGGATCAAGCATAACTCTCTTTGAGGTTTTATTATTACTATTAAATTCTGATCAATTTTTCCTCTTCACCAATTACTCTATATTTGTTGCTATTAATCCATGCATGTTTAGTGCTTGATTAATTGTCTCTGCGCTTAATTTACGTTCATGCTTAATGATCAGTTTCGTTCATGATTAATTGGTGTATGTGTTGCTTAATCACATAATGGTAGCCTCATGTTAAATTTCACTTAGTAATTTAATTTAGGGCTGGAGTAAGTGGTTGAACTGATTAAGGATAAATTCTCGTAACCTAAGATAAGAGACTTGCTTGTGAATCAAGGGGAAACAACGTATTTTAATTCTGATATTTTCTAATTAAAATTTACTCGCTGTTTAATTTACAAAAACAAACAACCCCCCCCCCCCAATTCGTTACTGTTTTATTTCTATCTGTTATGAACGTTTGGTTGACCATTGCTCGTTGGGAGACGACCTAGGATCACTTCCTAGATACTGCATTTTTAAAGTTTATTTGATTCGGGTACGGCCTTGATCAAATTTGGTGTCGTTGCCGGGGAGCAGGGGGCCAAAGGTTCATAATAGTGTTTAGTTATCTTATTTTGTGTAGCGTTCTGTTTTGCATTTCAGTTGCATTCCCTGTTTAGCGACTGATTCAGCCTTTTGTTTTGCTGTGAACAGTGCTGAACAGTGATTAGCGACTGAGAATTAGCTAATGATTTTGAAATTTAATTAACGATTTTTGTTTTGATAGTTAGAGTTGTTATTTTTGACTGAATTTTTGTGTGATAGCTTCTTTTGATCCATATTTCGTGTGAAAAATACCAGGAACACTTAGTGTGGCAGTATTTGAGAGAGACAACAATTTTGGGAACTTATTTTTAGCAAAACTTAAAACGACCATAACTTTTGCTCCGGGTATCAGAATAACTATTATTATATATGTATTTGGGGTAGAAAAAAATTTCCCATACTGTGGCAACTGGCTACACTTTGCTTAGGTAGTTTTCATAGTTAGACTTTGAATTTTTGTTTGAAATTTTTTGTGTTGTCTTTTCATGATTTAAGGGTGTTCCTCACAAAATTTCAGCTCATTTTGATATTGTTTGAGTATAGCTGTAGTTTTACCCCCTTGTTAGGTGCTTGTTGAGAAACACATTATTTGCTGCATATAGTGCATGACTAGGGGCAATCCAGGCGATTTATAACCCTTTGATCCTGAAATAGATAGAACATTTCATAGATTAGTTAGGCATAGTGTGCATCCTGATCATTATATGCATTTTGAGCATTCTGAGTATTCTATTACTAGTGATTATGAATATTCTGATTTTGAGCATTCCACTACTAATTTTCATACTGAGAACATGGCTCAACCTCCACCTCGTGAGAGGACTCTTAGGGAGATGGTTGCACCTGATTTCACTTATGAAAGCTTGTGCATTCAATATCCTGATAAAGGTGTTCCATATGTTCTCAAGACTGGACTAATACATTTGCTGCCCAAGTTTCATGGTCTTACAAGTGAAGATCCTCATAAGCATCTTAAGGAGTTCCATATTGTTTGTTCCACCATGAAGCCCCCCGATGTCCAAGAAGATCATATCTTTCTAAAGGCTTTTCCTCATTCTCTGGAGGGAGTGATTCAAGAAATTGTGTGCAAGCTGCCCTCACCACCAGATTTCTGAGCAACTCCTTCTTCAATATTTCTATGAGGGACTTAGCAACATGGAGAGGAGTATGATTGATGCTGCCAATGGTGGAGCTCTTGGTGATATGAGCCCTGCTGAAGCTAGGAATTTGATTGAGAAGATGGCTTTCAACTCCTAACAATTCAGTGCAAGAAATGATGTTATTGTTCTTAGAGGAGTCCATGAGGTGGCCACGAATTCATCTTCATCTACTGAAAATAAAAAGCTTGAAGGAAAACTCGATGCCTTGGTCAACCTAGTAACTCAACTTGCCATGAATCAGAAGTCTACACCTGTTGCAAGAGTCTATGGTCTATGTTCTTCTATAGATCACCATACAGATCTATGTCCTTCTTTGCAGCAATCTGGAGTCAATGAGCAACCTAAAGCTTATGCTGCAAATATTTATAATAGACCTCCTTAGCAGCAAAACCAACAACAACAGAATAATTATGACCTTTCAAGCAATAGATACAATCCAGGTTGGAGGAATCATCCAAATCTGAGATGGACAAGTCCTCCACAACAACAACAGTCTATCCCCCTTTCCAGAATGCTGCTGGTCCAAGCAAGCCATATGTTCCTCCTCCAATACAGCAGCAACAACAACAACAGTCACAACAAAGACAACAAGCAACTGAGGCTCCTCCTCAACCTTCCTTAGAAGAGTTAGTGAGGCAAATGACCATCCAGAATATGCAATTTTAGTAAGAGACAAGAGCCTTCATTCAGAGTCTGACAAATCAGATGGGGCAGATGGCTACTTAGTTGAACCAAGCTCAGTCCCAAAATTTTGACAAATTGCCTTCACAAACTGTGCAGAATCCGAAAAATGTGAGTGTCATCACCTTGAGGTCTAGCAACCAAATTCAAGTGCCTCCACCAGTAGCAGCGCCTGCACCTGAACCTATCAAGCTTCATTCTACACCTGAAAAAGAGGATGAGATAGTTGCACAAAAGAGAAAGGTTCCTAACTAAAATTTTCATCCAGGTGGATCTTCTTCTAGTAATTATGACTTACCGTAGTCTCCTATCCCTCTTCCATTTCCACCTAGAGCAATTCCAAACAAAAAGATGGAAGAAGCGGAAAAAGAGATCTTGGAGACCTTCAAAAAAGTAGAGGTGAACATACCTCTGTTGGATGCCATCAAGCAGATTCCAAGATATGCCAAGTTTCTAAAGGAGCTGTGCACCCACAAAAGGAAGCTCAAAGGCAATGAGAGGATTAGCATGGGCAGAAATGTGTCAGCATTGATAGGTAAATCTGTTCCTCACATTCCTGAGAAATGTAAGGACCCAAGTACCTTTTGTATACCTTGCATTATTGGGAACAATAAATTTGAGAATGCCATGCTAGATCTAGGAGCATCAGTTAGTGTCATGCCTTTGTCCATTTTCAATTCTTTATCTCTTGGACCTTTGTAATCTACAGATGTGGTGATTCATTTGGCAAATAGAAGTGTTGCTTACCTCGCAGGTTTCATAGAGGATGTGCTGGTTCGGGTTGGTGAGCTTATTTTTCCTGTTGATTTTTATGTTCTAAATATGGAAGAGGGATTTTCCCATGGTTCAGTTCCAATTATTTTAGGCAGGCCATTTATGAAAACAGCCCGAACCAAGATAGATGTTTATGCTGGCACATTGTCTATGGAATTTGGTGATATTGTTGTTTATTTTAACATTCTTGATGCCATGAAACATCCATCTGAGGATCATTCTATTTTTCGTGCTGAGATAATTGATCATATTGTTGATGATTATATGTTTGATTTTGATCCTTTTCATGATAGGAAACATCCATTTTTATCTGCTTTGCATACTTGTCATTCCTTATGCATTGACTCTGAACCTGGGTTTGAATTTGATCATGTATCTGATTTTTATGCTGAGAGTGAATTTGAATTTGAGTCTGGTTCTGATTTTCTGGGTGTTGTACCTCTTGATGTTGATTTTTTAGAGTCAGAATGCACTAACCATGATGCAGGAAGTACATATACTTTTGACTTGCTTTATGAGGTACAGGCTGAGGAACCTTTTTCTTCTCCTACCATGGTTCCTCCCACTGTTCAGCCACCACCCACACCAGAGTTGAAGCCCTTACCATCAAACCTCAAATATGCTTACTTGGAGGACAAGGAAAAATTTCCAGTGATCATCTCTGTCTCCCTTGCTGCTGAGCAAGAAGAGAAGTTGTTGCTAGTTCTCAAGAAACATAAGAAAGCCATTGGATAGACTTTAGTAGACATTCCTGGTATTAGCCCATCTACCTGCATGCATAGGATACTTTTAGAGGATGGAGCTAAGCTAGTGAGGCAGCCACAACGAAGACTCAATCTTGTTATTCTAGATGTGGTGAAAAAGGAAGTGACCAAGCTCTTACAAGCTGGAATCATCTACCCCATCTCTGACAGCCAGTGGGTAAGTCCAGTCCAAGTGGTTCCTAAGAAGACAGACCTCACAGTGATCAAGAATGAAAAGGATAAGCTTATCCCCACAAGAGTGCAGAACAGCTGGCGAGTCTGCATTGATTATAGGAGGCTGAATCAGGTAACCAGAAAAGATCATTTTCCCCTGCCTTTCATTGATGAAATGCTTGAGCGCTTGGCAGGTAAGTCTCATTATTGTTTTCTTGATGGTTTTTCTGGTTATTTACAAATTCATATTGCTCATGAGGATAAAGAAAAGACCATATTCACCTATCCCTTTGGCACTTTTGCCTATAGGAGGATGCCTTTTGGCCTCTGCAACGCCCCTGGTACCTTCCAACGGTGTATGCTTAGCATTTTCAGTGATTTTTTAGAGACTTGCATAGAGGTGTTTATGGATGATTTTACTGTTTATGGATCTTTTTTTTATACATGTTTGGATAGTCTGGATAGAGTTCTTAATAGATGCATTGAAACTAACCTTGTGCTGAATTTTGAAAAATGTCACTTCATGGTAGAACAAGGTATAGTTTTAGGGCATATCATTTTGAATAAGGGCATAGAGGTAGACCCTGCAAAAATAGATGTTATTTCACAATTGCCTTACCCTTCTTGCGTGCGAGAGGTTCATTCTTTGCTTGGTCATGCAGGGTTTTATAGGCGCTTTATCAAGGATTTTAGTAAAGTGGCCCTTCCACTATCCAATCTGCTGCAAAAGGAGGTGGAGTTTGATTTTGATGGCCAATGCAAAGAGGCTTTTGATTGCCTCAAGCGTGCGGTGACTACCACCCCTATCATTCAGGCACCTGATTGGACAATCCCATTTGAGCTAATGTGCGATGCATCCAATTACGCATTGGGGGTTGTCCTTGCTCAAAAGATTGATAAGCTACCTCGAGTGATCTACTACGCTTCCAGAACTTTGGATGCTGCTCAAGCAAATTACACTACCACAAAGAAGGAGCTATTAGCGATAATTTTTGCTCTTGAAAAATTTCGTTCATATTTGCTTGGTACTCATGTTATTGTTTATACTGACCATGCAGCTCTGAAGTACCTGTTGAAGAAGGCTGAATCAAAGCCTAGATTGATCAGGTGGATGCTTTGGCTCCAAGAGTTTGATTTGGAGATCCGTGATCGGAGTAGTGCACAGAACCTCATGGCTGACCACCTGAGTAGGATTGAGCGTGCGTCTGAGGACTCACCCATTCTGGATGATTTTCCGGATGACCATTTGTACATTTTGTATAGTATTTCTGATTCCTTCCCCACTCCCTGGTTTGCTAATATTGTGAATTATTTGGTTGCTTCTGTTTTTCCTCCCTTAGCATCTAAAGCTCAAAATGATAAAATTAAGAGCGATGCTAAGCATTATATTTGGGATGACCCCTATTTGTGGAAGTTGTGCATTGACCAGGTTATTAGGAGATGCATTCCAGACCATGAGATTGACTCGATCCTGCAATTTTGTCATTCTTCCGCACCAGGTGGCCATCTTGGCATACAGAGGACAGCTCGCAAGGTGCTTGACTACGGTTTCTATTGGCCCACCATCTTCAAGGATGCGTGGAGAATCTATAGCACTTGTGAGCCTTGTCAAAGACCAGGCGACTCACCTTCATGGAGATAGCAAATGCCTCAACAATCCATGTTATTTTGTGAGGTGTTTGATGTCTGGGGTATAGATTTTATGGGGCCTTTCCCTGTCTCTTTTGGTTTTGTTTATATTCTCCTTGTTGTTGATTATGTTTCAAAATGGGTGGAAGCCAAACCCACCAGAATTAACGATGCTAAAGTTGTTGTGGATTTTGTTAGATCTAATCTGCTTTGCAGGTTTGGAGTCCCTAGAGCCATCGTTAGTGATCAAGGCACCCATTTTTGTAACAGATCCATGTATGCCTTGCTCAAAAAGTATAGGATCGTGCACAAAATTTCCACACCTTACCACCCCCAAACTAATGGGCAGGCTAAGATTTCAAACAGGGAGATAAAAAGGATCTTGGAGAAGATTATGCAACCGAACAGAAAGGATTGGAGCACTAGGCCAGATGATGTTCTTTGGGCACATAGGACTACCTACAAAGCACCCATAGGAATGTCTCCTTATCAGGTTGTCTTTGGAAAGGCATGCCATCTTCTTGTAGAGATAGAGCACAAAGCCTACAGGGCTGTAAAGACCTGCAACTTCTCTATTGATCAGGCTGGAGAGGAAAGTAAGTTACAACTAAGTGAGCTAGATGAGATCCGTTTAGAAGCCTATGAGAGTTCCAAATTCTACAAGGAGAAAACCAAGAAGTTTCATGACAACTTGATAGCTAAGAAGGACTTCGTGGTTGGACAAAAAGTTTTATTGTATAACTCTAGGCTCGGACTCATGAGTGGTAAGTTGAGGTCAAAGTGGATTGGTCCTTTTGTGGTGACTAATGTTTTTCCATATGGTACAGTTGAGATCAAAAGTGAATCCACAGATAAGAGCTTCAAGGTCAATGGACATCGACTGAAACCATTCCTCACAAATCCCTCCTTAGTGGATGTAGTGGTGGAGGAGACCTCCTTACTTCACCCTACTTCTCTTCCGCCATGACTTAGGGAGTCTTCTTTTTCTGTCTCCTTCTTTACTTTTATTGCACTTGTCCAAATTTATTGATTTCTTTGATTGTTCTTGATCTTATGATTGTGTTACATTGAGGATAATGTGTTGTTTAACTGTGAGGGGGGGGGGGGGGAGAAGATTGTTCTTTAATTTTGTTGGATATTCTAGTTTAATTTTATTAGGTTTTCTAGTTTAATTTTTTTAGGTTTTTAGGTTAATTTTGTTATTTTGGTTTTATGTTTTGTGTACAACATTGCATGTTTTTCTTTGAATTTTGGGTTATGTACAGGTAATGGGTAATTGTTTGTGAAATAAGAGTTTCTTGGCATTTTGTGAATTGAAACCCTTGGTTTTCTCTACATGTCAAGTTAGTTTTGAAAGTTCGAATTGAAAGTGATAGATTTACCCTTAGTGAGAATTTGAGCCATCACCATCTATTTTATTCGGTGTGTTTTGCCCCATTGATTGCTTGCACAATAGCCTTGGCTTGACTCTTGTTGATACTTCTTGCTTCACATGCATGCTGGGAGATAATTTAGGCATTTTGTTCTTATAAGCCTCTAGCCAAATGAGCCTACCTTGAATTAATTCCTTTGATAGCCCCTTTGAGCCTATGTTCCCCTTTCTTTGTTTTGAAGCTCATTACAAGCCTTAAGTGAAAAAACCATGATTTCACCCTACCCTTAAGGAATTTTGGAGCTCTGGAATTGTTTTGGAAATAAGTGTGAGGGGGGGGGGGGGGGTATGTTTCATTGGATGATATGTTTTTATTGGCCATGCTTGATGATGTATACATATATTGCCTAATTGTTGCCTTATTTTTCAAATGCTTTCAATTGCTACTGTCCATGTAAAAAAAAATCATAAAAAGAAAAAAAATAATAAAAAAATGAAGTTGAATAAATGAGGTCTTGGTTTGAAGACTTAGATTGGTTGAAGACTTGGTTGATTTTGTTTTGGGTTTACTTTTTAAAGCTTAATTTGTAATTTTGGTTTTGGGGTTTATTACTTTTTCTTACTTCCCACTTATTCCCCATTGCTCCTCTATTCCTTTGGGTTTTAGCTACTATTTCATACTTTCATCTACCTTGTCCTTGGCCCCATTACAACCTTAAAAGACCTTTTGATCCTCATGTGCATGTGCTTGTGATGTGGTTGTCAATTTTAGAGTCTTGCCAAGTCTATGTGGTGTTTATTTTCATGGGTACTCTGAGAGAAAATAGTAGCCTAGACACTTGAGAGATAGAGTGCATATCTTGTGAGGCTCTATCACTTTTCATTCTTGAGTTGATTGACTATCTTGTCATGTTTGAGATGCTTGGATGATTTTCATGATGACCTTGACTCTTTAACTCTTTAGGTGTTGGATGTTACCCATTCTTTTCATTCCTTGAGATTCATCGAGAAAAATGTAGTTGTTTTTGTGTCTGTTTGTTTCTCTTTAATGTCTTTGGATTTGTTTCTTGCTTTGCTTTTTGATTTTGCCCAGGAGTGCAAAAGGCTAAGTGTGAAGGGATTTGATGTGTCATCATTTTCTCCTATTTCTTAACCCTTTTTGTCACCATTTTAATTACTGATTAGCCTTAATTGTCAAATTAATTATACAGTTTTATTATTTGGACCTACTGGATTAATTTTGTGTTTTTAATTTAATTTCAGGAGAATTATAAGCAATTGGGCTTGAATCCAAAATTGGGCTTAGACTTGAAGAGAGTAGATTATTTTATTCTACCAAATCTTATCTTATCTAGATTTTATCTCATCTAGATATTATTTCATCTAGATTTTGTCTTATCTTATCTTATATAGATTTTATTTTATTTATGGGCTCGTACTTAAAACAAATTTATAAGCTTTGGGGCTGAGAACTATATAACAGCACCAAGGTCCTAGTTTTAGCCTTCTCTTTCGTTTTAGGCCTCTTTTCGTTTTAGTTACTTTTTCGTTTTGGAGAGAAAGAATAAATTTAAGTTTTGCGATTCTAGTTTTTACAATTCATATAGCAATAAAGTTTCGTTTTCTGCTTCAATCCGCAATCTCGTTTTTTGTTGATTAGTGGAAGGCTAAGTCTCCAACGTTGTTTTCTCTTGAGGAGGATCAAGCACAACTCTCTTTGAGGTTTTATTATTACTTAAATTCTGATCAATTTTTCCTCTTCACCAATTACTCTGTATTTGTTGCTATTAATCCATGCATGCTTAGTGCTTGATTAATTATCTCTACGCTTAATTTAGTTCATGCTTAATTATTAGTTTCGTTCATGATTAATTGGTGTATGTGTTGCTTAATCACATAATGACAACCTCATGTTAAATTTCGCTTAGTAATTTAATTTAGGGTTGGAGTAAGTGGTTGAACTGATTAATGATAAATTCTCGTAACCTAGGATAAGAGACTTACTTGTGAATCAAGGGAAAACAACGTATTTTAATTATGATATTTTCTAATTAAAATTTACTCGCTGTTTAATTTACAAAAACAAACAACCCCCCAATTCGTTATTGTTTTATTATTATCTGTTATGAACGTTTAGTTGACCATTGCTCGTTGGGAGACGACCTAGGATCACTTCCTAGATACTGCATTTTTAATGTTTATTTGATTCCGGTACGGCCTCGATCAATAAATAATACATATTTTTATGTTTATTATATAAATAATAAATGTTTATTTTTTAAGATTATTTAAATATTATTAGGTAAAATTATGTTTGGAGTTCCTGTAAAATTTAAAAAAATATTAATTTTTCCTCATAAATTTTTTTTATTGATTCGATCCCTATAATAAAATAAAACATATTTTTACAGGTCTCAATGGTAACTTCGTTAGATGGTGATCTGATGTGACTAACAAACTTCCACATGTAATTTAATTGCAAATGAGTTAAATAATTTGTGACAGTTAAAATCCTCCAAAATGAATTAAACATTTTTTGGCGACTAAACACCCCAAAAAATTATAATTTTTTGTCACTTCCTAGGCGATTTTCTCTCACTTTTCGGTGAGATTAGGGGAGATGAAGTAAGAGTGAGTTATAGTGTCTCCTGAGTGTGTCCAAAAAGATAGAGAAAGAAAGTAATTAAGTTCGTTAAACACGTCATGTAACCATCTAACGGAGTCACTAGATCAATAAAAATATATTTACGGAGACCAAATTAATAAAAAAAAAATTATGAGAACAAAACAAGTGTAAAATAATATTTTATAACATTATTCAAACAAAACAAGTGTCTTAGTGAATTTTTGCTTTGTTTTTAAATAATAGGTCACAAGTTTAATTCTTATCAAATTATTTTTATTTTTCACTTTTAATCCATATAAACATCATATTAATAAAAAAATTAAAATTGCTTATTATAAAAAAGAGGAATTAAATGTCTTAAATTAAAAAATAAAAAGAACTAAAATTACGTAATGTAAAATTATAAGGCCAAAAATTACAATTGAGAAGGAAAAAAAAAAAACTCCTCTTCGTTTCATTAAGGTTATAACAGTCAACATAATTTTTTTTATAAGAAAAAAGGTGACTGGTTAGAAAAAAAACTATTACTGCAGATTACGAACACTGCTTCACGGTGAAGCACCTAAGCCACTTCTCCACCCTAGACGTCCTCTTGAAACCCTACTACCGCACCACACTTCCCCCTCTCAAGTTATCTCTCTCTCGATTTACATTCCAGAGATAGAAGAAGAAAGAGAGCAATGACAGCAACAACAGAGAGCGAGAAGAAGAAGCGAGAAGAAGAAGAGGAACCAGAACAAGTTGTGAACCCATGGGAAGTTTCAGCCAAAGGTAAAATCGATTACGACAAACTCATAGATCGTTTCGGTTGCCAGAAGCTCGACGAAGCCCTAATTTCGCGTCTCGAGCAACTCACCTCTCGCACTCCTCACGTCTTTCTACGACGCGGCGTTTTCTTCGCCCACCGGTACCTCCATTTCCCCCTTCACCCTTTCCTCGTTTACTTAAACGGCGATTTGATGATGTCGTTTTTTTTGTGTCCAGCGATTTCGCGGAGATTCTGGACGCGTACGAGAGGGGCGACAAGTTCTACTTGTACACCGGACGCGGACCTTCCTCCGAAGCGTTGCATTTGGGACACTTGATTCCGTTCATGTTCACTAAGTGAGTGAGTTCTTCGCGTTTTCGATTTTAACTTTCGGAATTTGAAATGAAAAATTTGACTTTTAATTTGTGAATCTAGTGTGTTGTTTTTGTAAATTATGAGTGAATTTTGAAGAGCGAGTTCACATTTTGGTAGCTGAATTGGTTAACACTAGCCACCAGCTAGCGACTTGTTTCTAGAGCTGAATTGTGTAGGTTTACTCTGTTTCATTTTTTTGAAATGGAAATTTGATGAATGTTTGTGAATCTAATGTGTTATTTTGTAATTACGAGTAAATATTAAAGAGAGTTCCGAATTTTATATGTTACCTACGTTGCTTTTGTCTCCAGAAGTTTTTGTTTATTCAAATTGGTTGACACTAGTGAGTGACTTGTTTCTAGGACCGAGCTGTGTATATTTACTCCGTTTCATTTTCTTAAATAGAAATTTGATGAAAATTTGTGAATCTAATGTTATTTTTCCAATTACGAGTGAATTTTAATTTTTAAAGAGCGAGTTCAGAATTTGGTATTGGTATGTTACATGCGTTGCTTTGGTCTTCAGAAATTTCTGTTTATTTGAATTGGTTGACACTAGTCAGTGACTTGTTTTTAAGACCGCATTGTGTATATTTAATCTGTTTTATTTTCTTTAAATGAAAATTTCTAAATCTAATATGTTACTCATTCAATTACAAGTAGTGAATTCACAATTTGGTATGTGACATGTGTTGCCTTGGTCGCCTAAAGTTTCTGTTTATTCAAAATTGGTTAACTCTAGTGACTTGTTTCTTGGACCTAGTTGTGTATATTTACTCCATTTCATTTTTTGAGATGGAAATTTGTAAATCTGGTGTTATTTATTGAATTATGAGTAAATTTTACAATTTGATACCTGAAAAATGTTACGAGCATTACTTGCTTTGCTTTGGTCTTCAAAAGTTTCTATTTATTTAAATTGGTTGACACTAGTGATTTGTTTCTATGACCAAGTTGTAAATATTTACTCCATTTCATTTTTTTAAATAGAAATTTGATGGAAATTCATAAATCTGGTTTGTGATTTATCAAGTTATGACTTTATTATTTAAAGAGTGTATCATCCCAACTATGTGGGCAATGGCTATTAGAATTTCCGTGTCAAAGTAGTTTGCTTTTTGTACTACTGATGTAGTGATTTTCATAAATGATAGGTTAAGAGAGTTATACAGTGATAATTGATTGAAATTAGATGCTTTAGTTTTGGATCAGGCTTGAAAATGAAGGTGAGTTCTAAATCATTGTGATTGCTGGGAATGTTTGTTGATGTGGTGGAAATGGTGTGTAGGTATTTGCAAGATGTGTTTAAGGTTCCTCTGGTTATACAGCTCACTGATGATGAGAAGTTCTTCTGGAAAAATCTTACTATAGAAGAGTGCAGAAGACTTGCAAGGGAGAATGCAAAGGACATCATTGCTTGTGGTTTTGACATTTCAAAGACGTTCATCTTCTCTGATTTCAATTATGTTGGCGGGTGAGTTATAAATGCAGGTTTGCCCTGATAGTACATTTTTTACCATGCTTTCCTATTGTATGCGGAGATTTTGTTAAATCATAGTTTAGTTAAAGTTTTAGGAACTCTATAAAGCATGTGTATTGATACTATACTATAAATTGGACATTCATAAAATTAGTTCGATCTCAGATGCTTTTCTCTATTCAGTAAAGAGTTCTCCTATTCATCCAGAATGTTGTACAGCATTCCTTTCCAAGAGGATGTTCTTTTCCATAAAAATTTCAAGTTCAACAACCTTAAATGTGTTTCTGGGTCTCATTCTCATTTTTAATAATCATGAATGGCTGTTAAAATTAATTTTGGGTTTCTATTACACACATCATAACATGAAAAGAAAATGTGAGTAAAATTTTCTGTTCAATTGTTGCTGTTCACTTCTGAAATAAAATTGAGAAATTTCACAATCTCTTGTACTGTTTTACTCTTTTTTTATTTATTTATAGAAAAGCAAATCTTCTGTCTTCTGAGGATAGTTTTCCTTTCCAGTTCCTTCTACAAGAACATGTGTGAGGTTGGAAAGCGTGTGACTTATAACCAGGCTGTTGGCATCTTTGGTTTCGCTGGGGAAGATCATATTGGAAAAGTTAGTTTTCCACCTGTGCAGGTATGGTCCATTTCTTCCCTGCATATAGTGGTTCCTGCCTTTACTTTTTGGTTACTTTAGTTAGTCTGTTAGTTGGCTTCCTTAGTCACTATCTCTTCTTTGCTAATGGATAATGTTTCATGCAATAGCAGCACTATAGCACTCTCACCATTTGCATATTTTGTTCACAATAGTTTGTAAAGCTTGCCCTTTACAAGTTATTTGATGATGGAACATTAACTTAATTTTTAAACTATTGGCAATGGATCCAAGCATACAGAATGTGGGTATATATGTATATGTGTGTTTAATGCATTGTATAAGTTGCTTTTTAGTCTTATTAGTTTAACTACAATGCATATTTTGAAATTTTTACATGGTATTGATTGCATGTTATTCACTTGTTTATGCAGGCAGTTCCATCATTTCCTAGTTCATTTCCTCACCTATTTTCTGGAAAAGAGAATCTTCCTTGTTTAATTCCTTGTGCAATTGACCAGGTCTGTTGTTCTTCAATGCTTTTATATGCTAGTTGATATCATGGTTATCGAATCGAGATTCAAATTGTGAATTGGAAAAGCTATTTTATGAATCGTATTATGAATCATAAGATACATTATCAATAAAGTATATGACATTTTTAGGTAAAAATGTGGGACTTGCAAAAAATAAAATAAAAATATAACCTAATATATCATATATTCAAGTCATAAATCAAAAGAACAAAAAATAGTAACTGTCCAAAGTATTCAACCCCTTCAAAAGTAAAACCAAACAAGAAGAAATAAGTCTTGTACCTAAAAAAAGAACCCAACAAATAAGAGATGAGAAATTAAAAGAATAGAAACCATAAAGCTGACAAAAAGAGAGTAAGAGACTAAGAGAGAGGAAATTACAAGTTACCACCATAAGAAGACAAAAGGCAATTAAAAATTACAAAAAAGCATTAGCGGTAAGTGGCACATCACAGTCGCACTTCTCTAGTTCTTTTCCCTATGAAATTGATTGAAGCATAATAAACCGAACAGAGCTTCTCCTTCAAATATAAGGGAAAAATAGGCAATTGAAAATTAAAATTAAGTAATGAAATTTTAGTTTGGGCACATGTGAAACTGAAAGCGGCAGTTTTCCTCTCTTTCCTGAAATTTTTTTCAAAAAAAGTGATCTGAAATGCTTTTTCCAGATCTGATTACTAATAACCATGGTTGATATTGTTTGAAGATTAACTTCAATGGCAATTGCCAGATCTGATTACTGTGTATATCTGTAAACTTCTTCCTTTGCTTTTGGGATATCATTTATGTTCAAATTCTCTTCATACCTATAGGTATGTAAAGAAAGAGAAATGCCATAAAAAGGATTGGTTCCAACTAAAAAGCATTTGGCATTTCTCAAATGCATGTGAACATCATGTTCTATTTTTTTCTATGCGAGTATTCATTCTTATTCTTGGTATTACATGTGATATAGGATACATTGCAGGCACATTTTTAATTTTTTTAATTAATAGTTTATCTTTATGATATATTCAGGATCCATATTTTAGAATGACACGTGATGTTGCTCCTAAAATGGGTTTCCACAAGCCAGCCTTGATTGAATCATTATTCTTCCCAGCATTACAGGTATTCTTATGTCGCAAAACCATGCTACTTTGTCAAATGGTTTAAAGAGGGCAACTAATATTTTACGTGCTGCTAATCTAATTAAAATTTTAATTCCCTGTAGTTAAATTTATTTTCTTATATTATGAACCATCTTTCACAAAAGCATAAGCTGTTGGGTGCTGCACATAAATGGTTTTATATTATATATCTTTGACATGCCCACTCGTGCAAGAGTCCTTTTGATAGGAACTGAGAGTTAGGGGCAGTTATGATAGTTATGTGTAGACAGTAACTACTGGTAGTTAGTTATGTATTAGAATCTGTAGGATGGCAGCTATGTAATAGGAGTATATATCTGATTGTAGATTGTGTAATTGGGCAGTGTGAAGTTATTTGTAGTTTGTGGACAGAGAATACACTCTGTAGGAGACTTTTGTCTCTGGGACAGCAAGTGTATTGCTGTATAGTGTGTGATTCCAGTGTTCTATATGATATTTTATTATGTTATCAATTGGTGTTCTATCACCTTGGGAGATTGATCTTGAAGTGTGCGTAATGCACATACCTACCTACTGTGTTGAAATTTAACTTTTTATTAGAAGAATGAGGGCGAGACTCTGCCACTTGATCATTGAGGCTCGTATCATGACAAAAATCAACATTGTGCAAGGATGGGGGAAATTAAAATGAAAAACTATTCTGAGAGAATTTTATTACTGAAAAATGATGTGATGAATTAACTGATTAGCAATACAGATCAGATATACATTACATTTGTAGACTGATAATTAAGGACAGAAATAACTGTGCAACTATGTAACTTCTTAACTACCTAACGGCAGCTGTAGCAACAACCTAGCTGACTCAGGACAAGTTTGATACAACAGAATAAAGTGACTACCATATGAGTAATACTGTCTTTGACAGTGCTGTTTGCAGTAAATGATTGGTTAATGTGTTGAGATCACAGGTACGTAAAAAAGGGGTCATGATGATCTCTAGTCAGCAGACATTTAGGTATCTTGGTTTTGGAAACTGAAGTTACATATAGACTTTGAAATTTTCTCTGAATAAGGTCCAAATTCCTTTGTAGCTGTTATCTCACATCTTTAAAATATAAATTCTTGCAGGGAGAAACAGGAAAAATGTCTGCCAGTGATCCCAATTCTGCAATATATGTGACCGATTCTGCAAAAGATATAAAGAACAAGGTTTGTTAATGAAATTACTCTCTTCAAAGATTTTTGTATTATTATGGTGCTTACATTTAATTCTTGTAGATTTTGTCCATTGTGACAAAAATTAGCTGTAGATTCTTCTTTTTGTTGAGGAATCTTGGGTGACATGGTAAATCTACTTGGTTGACACTAGTTTCCATGAATGTGTATAAGAAAGATATTTGAAAGGCTTTCTTTCTCATTTCCTTGAAATTCTTCATTCCAACTTATTACCATATACTAGATCTCCTTAAGTAATTATTGCTTTACATTACTGGATATATAGGATCTGTTTTGTTTGAGAATATTATTTTCTGTTTTTGTTTTTTTCTTGCACAAATAATTATGAAGTGCCATCTTGTTTTCACTTTATTTTTTTTATTTTATTTTCAAAGATTTGTATGGGAAACAATGGAAATGTAGAAAATTTTGTAAACGGTCAACAATAAAAACAAGGTGTTATTTTTTGTAATTATTTGTTAAAATAAGAAATAAAAACAGAACATGTTCTAAAACCAGGTAGGTCCTAATATTTTGCACCCATCACAAAGCTGCATTTCTCTGTTTCTCTGAGCAACATCTGTCTCGTTTTTTCCTACCTCCACTTGGTTATTTTCACCAACTGTATGTGCGGCTCTCTGCAGGTAAACAAACATGCATTTTCTGGTGGGCAAGATTCTATAGAGAAACATAGGCAATTAGGGGCTAATCTTGAGGTATTGAAATTCTTATTGCTTTATTTTTATGGATAATGCAATTTACATGTAACATTCACTTAATGTTTTCCTCTCTTATCTAAAACCTGAATTGATAGAATGAAGAAGGATTAAGCAGGCATTTATATACCCAATCAAATAAAAATGAAAGATTAATTTAAAGCCCTTCCATTTTTCCATTTTTGTCCAATAAATTGCTTTGTTTTTCTTTGCTGCTCTTTAGTCTTTACCTTCTGTTATAGCCCTAGAATCTTGACATTTTGTAACATGATTCAGGTAGATATACCAGTCAAATACCTTACTTTTTTCTTAGAAGATGATGATGAACTTGAACACATAAAGAAGGTCTGATTTCTATCTTTCCCTCAAATTAATGCAAATAGCATAATAATACTTGTTTTGACTTTATTTTTCTCTAACTTGTTCTGTCATTCTCTCATAGGAATATGGAGAAGGACGCATGTTAACTGGCGAGGTAAAGCAGCGGCTAGTTCAAGTTTTGACTGAACTAGTGGAGAGGCATCGTAGGGCTCGGGCTTCTGTGACTGAAGAGGTATGCATCAACACTAATAAATGTTTGGCTTAGCTGACTATGCTATAAGAGTGAAATAATATTACAGGGAAACTAAGTTGACATTTCTATTGTTAATTACATTCTAAAGTATTGCGACAGCAATGATTAACCTGGGTGAGAGGACAGTCTCTGAGTGGAATTAAGAAAAACACAGATTGTTGAATATTGATAGAACACCTGACACTGGTTTACTCTGTCATGGACTTTGTTGACTGAACATCTGCCTCCACCAATTACGTAGTGTGCAAAACTGCAGATTGGCCATATGTCATCAAGTTTTGAAAACTAATACGTATTACTTTATTTTATATACAAGTATGTCACTTTGATTGTCTGAACTAGCAAGGACCAAACTGTTTGGCTCTTTTACAATGAAAATGGGAGGGAGAAAAAAAATCTCACTCTACTTTTTTTTGTGTTCTTATTTTCATTAAATTGAAGGGGAAAAGTTAGTGGTAATGTAATAATCAAGGCTTTCTCAAAATAAACATTCTTTTGGTGGGTAGAATAGTTTTTTCAACCTTGTTTTATGGGAACAAGATGAAAATGCAGTTATATATGTTTGTTGTCTTGTCTCTATTGTATGGTGCAAAACTTACATTTTCTCTTTCTTGATAATTCATTCAGATGGTGGATGCATTTATGGCTATCAGACCACTTCCCCACATGTTTAGCTGAAGTTATCATACTTTTGTCTGCCCCAATATTGCGATCACCAGATAACTGGATTGTCAATTAGAATTGCTAGACGATTGAAAAGAGCCAGTGAATATTTGAATTTGGAGTCACGTCTACATTGCAATTTTGTGATTGGCAATGTATTCGGAACTTAATATATTCTCACTAGTAAACAATTAAGTTGATTTATCTCGCAGACTTGCAACTCCGTTGTGTAACTTGTGTTATAAATGAGGGAATTATTTATCATGTATAAATTTTACAATGCAGTATCTGTTGGAAAAATAAAACAAAAATGAAGGAAAATAAATACGAAGAAGATGCACAGTCTTGAATTAAATAACAAAATAGCAGTAGCAAATTAAATTTAATTAACAACACATGAATAATGCATTATAACATACAATAAGCACAAAGAAAAATAAATTAAGGGAAGAAAGATATAGCCTGGGTTGAAGCGCGTAAACGCTATCCTTAGAGAGAAAACGCCCCCACTGCACGGGTAAGAAATTCTGATTGCGCTCCTCTTCCAAGATACGACAACCCGTTTGGTTCCGATCGTGTGCAGCGAAAGGATCCCCGAACCTTATGAACACCAATGCTCTTACTCTCACAAAAAATAAGTTTTGTATAGGAAAAGAAAGAGACAAATTTTTGGGAGAAAAAACCAGAGCTCTCAATCTGTCATTTCTAGAAAAGAGGAGATAGATATATATAGGTATTTTGCAACAACAAAATATGACCGTTAGAAATATGACCGTTGGAAAACCAACATACAGTTGTCACAACAAATATAACAAACTAGTTTGACTCATTAAAACAAAATCTTAAGAGAATCTAAAATAAATATTATTTTATAAAATAGAATTAATTTTAAATTAAAACACAAATATTTACCAACATTCCTCCACATAATTTAAAATTTTAAAGTATATTTTCTAAAAGATAATTTGTATAAAAACATAAGAGAAAGAGCATGTGATATTGTATTTCGGTATAAGGAACCTTCCGGGTTTGAGCCTTATACCTAGTGTTTATGAACTTCCATTCGAGAAAAATGTAGTGACTTGATTGTCTTGAACTACATATTCTTTAACCGGACTTTAGTACACAACCCCTACAATATTGGCGTTCAATTAGATTCTAATCAGTGGTAGGGCGTTACACGGCCTTGCGCTTGTATCTTGTTTCGTGAGTGTCCTTTAGAGATTAGCCCATATCTCACAGTGGCGGCCCCACCACCACACTCACTAGGTGAATCCTCAAAGAGTGGGTTGTGACCCCCACCCTTACAATAATTGTCATCGGATTCATTAAGAGGTATTTTTTTTCCATAAAAAATACACATATATAAATACCTCAACCTTAATATTGTCACAATTTATAATACACCTCGTCATAGGAATGAGAAACGGAACAACTCCGCCAAATTTCATTTTGGTGTACTTTAGTCAACAAACAATTTTGTTGTTACCCGTTGAACTCCATTCATGGGATCACCAATCACACGGAGACGGGTGTCCATTGTTGTAACTAAATAATGAGCTTTAATCTCATTCCCCTCGACGACTCAAATACTTGTTGACATGTCAACCTTTTTGTAAGCGGATCCGCAATATTATTTTCTGACCTGACAAAGTCAAGCGAAATGACAACATGAGAAATCAAATTTCTTATAGACTTATGTCTCACTCTTAAGTGTCTTCTTTTTTCATTAAAATTTTGCTAGTCACTTTAGATATAGCAATTTGACTATCACAATGCATTAGTATTGGAGGTATAAGCTTATTCAACAATGGTAGATCACATAACAAATTTTTAAGAAACTCAGCCTCACTAGTAGCAGTATCTAAATCAATAATTTATGCTTCCATAGTAGAACGTGAAATAATAGTTTGTTTAGCAGATTTCCATGATACTGCACCACCAGCTAAAGTAAAAACATAACCACTTGTTGATTTTGTTTCATCAGAATCAGAAATCCAATTTGCATCACTAAACCCCTCAATTACTGCAGGAAAACATGTATAATGAATGCCATAATTGATGGTTCCTTTTAAGTATCTAAAAACTCTTTCTAATGCAATCCAATGAGAATGATCAGGATTATTAGTATACCTTCCTAATCTACCAACTGCATATGCAATGTCAGGCCTAGAGAAGTTTGTCAAATGCAACAAAGAACCGATAATTTGAGAATATTTATGTGAAGAAATTCCTTTACCCAAATTTTTCTTTAGCTTGATGGATGAGTCATAAGGAGTAGAAACAAGTTTCACATCAAAATAATTAAACTTCTTCAACAGCTTTTCAACATAGTGTGATTGGGTTAAAATCATGTCATCATTTTTCTTTACAAGCTTAATACCCAAAATCACATCTACAGAACCAAGGTCTTTCATATCAAAATTTCTAGACAAGAAAAACTTCACATCATTTATGAAATTCATTTACTACCAAATATCAATATGTCATCCAGATACATAAAATGACGCATCCATTATCATCAAATTGTTTCACATACACACATTTATCACTATCATTAATTTGAAAATCATACAAAAGAATAACTTAATCAAACTTTTGTGTCAATGATTTGGAGCTTGTTTCAAACCATACAAAGATTTAACAATTTATTTTTCAAGAAAAAATATTTTCAAAGAAAGTCACATCTATAGACTCCATAATAGTACCATTAGAAATTTCAAATACTTATGAATTAATAATTAAGAATCTATAAGTAGTATTATGTAAACAATATCCAACAAAATACAATTAACATTTTTTTTTAAATTTTCCTTTTCTTATTAATAGAGATATTAACCTTTACTAGACACCCCCACACTTTAAGATATTTCAGATTTGGTTCTCTTTTTCTCCATAGCTCATAAAGATTTTTTAAAATTTTTTTTTATAAGGTACTCTATTACGAATACGACAAACAAAATATAAAGCTTTACAAATGTGTTTATTTTATTGTTTTTATGTTTTATCAATGAGTTATATATAAAGAGACAATCAGTCAACATGTAACAACAAAATACTTGCAGTATTAATAATAACGTTAAACAATAAAAATTAAAAACCAAACAACAAATGTCCTGATTTTAAAGACTTGTGTTCACAGGATCATTTGACCAAGTAAAAGATAACTTCCTAAGGCAGGAATGAAAGTAGTGAGATGCTTTTAGTTTTTTTTTTCACACAAACTAATTCTAAAAGCATTTTATCTTAAGCAAAAATACAATTGGCAAGGAAAATATTTTTCAACAATCTCATACTAATTTAAAATTTCAGGAAATAAATAATATAATAATTTTTTTTTAATAAAGCATAATACATTGTGTCTTCATCCATTAATTTTCCAAACTTACTAAAAGGGAGTCAATCATATTCATGACAGATATTTTGGTAAAATAAAATGCTACAGCAGAAAAGACTATGCAAGAAGAAAGTGATAACAAATTTTTCTCTCTAAGGCTGTTGGAAAAATAAAACAAAAATGAAGGAAAATAAATACGAAGAAGATGCACAGTCTTGAATTAAATAACAAAATAGCAGTAGCAAATTAAATTTAATTAACAACACATGAATAATGCATTATAACATACAATAAGCACAAAGAAAAATAAATTAAGGGAAGAAAGATATAGCCTGGGTTGAAGCGCGTAAACGCTATCCTTAGAGAGAAAACGCCCCCACTGCACGGGTAAGAAATTCTGATTGCGCTCCTCTCCCAAGATACGACAACCCGTTTGGTTCCGATCGTGTGCAGCGAAAGGATCCCCGAACCTTATGAACACCAATGCTCTTACTCTCACAAAAAATAAGTTTTGTATAGGAAAAGAAAGAGACAAATTTTTGGGAGAAAAAACCAGAGCTCTCAATCTGTCATTTCTAGAAAAGAGGAGATAGATATATATAGGTATTTTGCAACAACAAAATATGACCGTTGGAAAACCAACATACAGTTGTCACAACAAATATAACAAACTAGTTTGACTCATTAAAACAAAATCTTAAGAGAATCTAAAATAAATATTATTTTATAAAATAGAATTAATTTTAAATTAAAACACAAATATTTACCAACAGTATCATGGTATAATTTTTTGATTGGTAGCAATTTTGCGGCTTAAGTTTGTTAATAATATCTTATGGGAATAAAATATGATTGTCTCCAATTTTATTGGAGTATATATATATATATATATATTAAATTCACTTAGGATACCATGATTGATTTTTGAGATTATCACACCGACTGAAAACAACACTAATTGTGAACTTTTTAGAACTTGTTTTATTCACTGAAATTATCATCAAAATATAAGTGTTGTTTTTAGAGCACAAGGAAGAAGTTGTTGAGTTTGAGGAGACTTGAACACAATTTTTTTAGTTAGATTTATTTTAGCTTAGTTAGTACTTCAAAATAAGACGTCGGATGCGGCTATTCTTTATACTTTTAGTGTTCATTAGTTTAGATGTCCATATTTTGATAATATTTTCTTTTTGTAAAGACTCATTTATTTGACTTATTTTATTATACGTGAGGTAATTTCAAATTATTATAATTTTGGAATTTCATCTTCTTTTTGGTATATTTTATTATGGGTTGTTATTGTAACAAAAGATGTTATATTTTTGGTACCATAGCAGTTTGATCCTAAATCAGACTGTGGTAGTGGGTATATCTTCAAAAGGTCAAATATGGACGCATAGGACTATTTATTAGAGTTATAAATGAGATGCTATTCTTTTAGATATTGGACTTGATCAACCCAATGTTTAATTGATGGTATGCAGATATATGGCACCCAATAGGCAAAAGGCAAACATGACCGATGCACTTGCAATGACCTTGGCTAGAATGACTAGAGTTATGTGAGACTAGACAGAGGCTATCCATCAAATATGAGGGAATGGAAGTGGAGTCATCACTATCTTGATTGTGCCTATGAACCCTCAATACGCAAGGTTATCTGAATTTCACAGGAACGATCCACCATTTTTTTGTGGCAGTGCAGATCTTATGGAAGTAAAAGAATGGATCCAAAAGATAGAAAAAAATTTAGAGTCATGAGATGTGATGATGCGCAGAAGGTGGACTTTACCACTTACATGCTGGAGTTGGATGAGAAATTGTGGAATACTTGAAGGAATTTGGTAACTCATGGAAGTTTTCTTGGAGAAGTACTTTCCTCACATTATCCGTACCCAAAAGGAGACTAAGTTCTTCCAACTTCGCAAGGGAGAGATGATTGTTGTTGAGTATGTGGCCAAGTTTGAGAGCCTAGTAAGGTTTTCTCATTATTTGAAGGATAATCCTCCAGATGACTGGAAGGCTATCAAGTTTGAAGAGGGCTTGAAACTAGAGTTACAAAGTTTTATCAGCATCTTGGAGCTTAGAGATAATCCTACCTTAGTGAACAAGTGTCACATAGCAGAGTGGAAAATGCAAGTAGTGATGTCTCAAACATCTAAGGAGAAAACTAGCTTTGATGGGAAGAAATTCCATAACAAGGATGACAAGTTTCAAAAGTAGTTACGACCTATGCCCACCATCAACAAAGGTGAACATGTGCAAGGAGTTAGGGCTGACATAGGTGTTGGATGTCAAAAGTGTGGTTTGATTCATGGAGATCGCCTGTGTCCCGTGTAACCCCCCTGACTGTTGACTTCTCGATGACTCTCATCCTATGACACTTCACACAATGACTCTTCACTCAACATTCTTGTTGGTCAAAACCCTCCACCAGTTCTAACCCTTTGTAGATAGCCCTTTCTTAGACCTCCGCACCCAGCTCTAACACTGCTTGACTGCTCTCAAGATCTTTGACTGTTCCCACATGCCAACACGAAGCTTTTCAACGTGCTTTGTCCTCACTCACACGCTTTTTGGGAAACTTCCTAGAAGGTCATCCATCCCATAACTACTCTTAGTCAAGCACGCTTAATCGTGTAATTCTTATGTGATAGGCTACCGAAAAGTAGATGAATATTGTTGATATAGGTAGTATCATTAATTCCTTTAAGTCATCCTCAATTGTACAGTCATACCTGTACAACCTCTAGATCCCTTTTATTTTGGTGTGATTCGTTTGGAGTGTTACATGCCCACCAGCTTTCACCTAGTTTGTCCTTGAACAACATTGACAAAGAGGTTTTCCTTGATACCATACCTGAGACTCCCCTCCTTAGGGACTACAACCTATCCTTAAACAACATTAGTGTATCGACATATAAGGTATAACCTTCTTAGTTCACCAGTGACTGCAATTTATGGTTTAGAAGTTGTTCCCTCTTAATCAGCTCTCTAAGATCACTACCAATGTCTAACCTATTCAAGGAAGTTTTCCTAGAGAAGTTCTTTCCTCACAGTGTTCGTATCTAAAAGGAGACTAAGTTCCTCCAACTTTGTCAGGGACAAATGACTATTGTTGAATTTGTGGCCAAGTTTGAGAGCCTAGCGAGGTTTTCTTGTTATTTGAAGGATAATCCTCAAGATGAATGGAAGGCCATCAAGTTTGAAGAGGACTTTAAACCATAGTTATAGAGTTCTATCAACATCTTGGAGCTTAGAGATTATCCTACCTTAGTGAACAAGTGTCGCATAGCAAAGTGGAAAATGCAAGTAGTGATGGCTCAAAAATCTAAGGAGAAGACTATTACGATCTATGCTCACCATTAACAAAGGTAAACATGTGCAGGGAGTTAGGGCTCACATAGGTGTTGGATGTCAAAAGTGTGATTTAATTCATGGAGATCGCCTGCGTCCTGCAATGCAAACTACTTGCTACAAATGTGGGAAAGTGAGACACTATGCTAGAAGTTGTAGGGGTGTTACAAATGGTATTAGAGTAGACCTCTCTCCTAGTACAATGTGATTCAAGGACGAACCAGGTGGAAGCTGCTGGGCATCTAACACCCCAAACGAAACACACCAGAATGAGAGGAATCCAAAGGTTGTGCAGGCATGGGACTATACAATTAATGATAACTTAAAGGAATTAATTGGTATTACCTATACCAACAAGATGCACCTACTTTTTGATAGCCTATCACTTAAGAATTTCACAATTAAGTGTTCTTGACTTAGAGTAATTATGAGATGGGTGACCTTCTAGGAAGTTTCCTAGAAAGTGTAACACCTCAAAATCCTTTTTTTTTTGAAATATTGTTTTAAAATCGTATAAATAAGAAGTATTGGTGAATACGTGTCATTAAATCTAGTTTATATTTCTAAGTTGATAAAATATCTTAATATATATATATATATATATATATATATATATATATATATATATATATATATATATATATATTCTTTTGGGAAAAGAAGGAACACGTATACATATATATGTTGCACTTAATTAAAACATGTATGTATAATTAAAATGCTCATGAATAAAATGTATTGTCAAAACATGTTTTTTATTTAAAAACCATTTTGAAAGTTGTTGTCATTTTTCTTCAACCTTTACACAACGCTATAAAAACACAACGTATAAAGAATTAACTTGCACAAATCTAAATACTAATAAACTGAAAGAAATACATAATCATACATAATGACCCTCTATGGCCCTTAAGATATAAACATAGATGTACCGAAGTCATTACAACTATTAACAAGAAAATAAAATAGTCATTGCCCCTCGAAATATTACACAATATCATCAAAAGGTTTAATACAACAAAATATCATGACACTGAGTATAGAAATCTTCCCACCCCAAATATACATAAAAAGGAAAAACAATCCTACACTTAGAGCTGCCATTACCAAGACTTACAAGTGATACGTAGTGTGTGCCTCTACGGTGATCGATGGTATCCTAGGCTCATCTAACAACAAAAAGTGGCACCAGATGTAACCAAAGTGTGTGTGGAGGAGCGCTTCTTCCTCCATCGTGTAGTTGTAGCGGTAGCTATTGATCCAAGTGAACATCCTCTGTGGATGCTCCATGACCTCCCCCTAAAATGGTGGTTGCAAGGGTGAGTCCTCCCTTCCTCAAATGCCACAAACAACAGGCAATAGCAAAACAAAACTAAAACATACAATCTATGTAACCACTGCGTGTGGTTATTGTGACACCCTCTACCCCTCACATATATATTAATAAAGGAATAAAAATTCAAATATTAATTAAAAGTATTTTTAAAACATTTTTAAATACAAGCTTTTCAAATGGGTAAAAGGCTCACATTCACTTTCTTCTACATCATATTCAAACTTGTCCAAATAAATAATAAAGTCATCTCGACTCAAAGAAGGTCATCTAAGTCTCATACAATTAATATAGAACCTATATCCTAATGTCACATCCTATCAGAGCGTGGTGTTCCCGTGTCCTCTAGCATGAGGTTCTTCATAGTCATCCACCTATTCATCTGCTCCCCCGAACACAAAGTTCAAGATCATCACATGATCCAAACACAAACAGCAAACCGGGAGTGAGTTATCACATTTCTAACTACTAGAGAGAAACAACACAACATATAGTAGCCAAATACAATTTACTTAGCATATCTCACATTATTTCATCATTTTGTCATTCATCAATCACACTTTTCATCCATCAATCACACCTTTCAATCATCAATCACTATACACAGGAATCACACACTCCGATCAAGACATAATAGCACATCAATTTCATAATAAACAATTAGCAAGCGTATGAGACAGTTATGCTAAGACTCAAGCCTATATGCAATGTGGTACCATGTCAGTGAAAAATCTCGTCGGGCACCTAGGAGTACATGACAAGACAAACCACACAATAATAAGTCAAGTCACTCTCACTAGGTAATATCATAGGGAGATCAGTCAGGGTCACAGTGTTTTGCGAGAATGCTCTAACCATATGGGATCAACATAGGCTTAAAGGAGCACTCAAACCGTGTGGCCCCCAAGGCCTATACTCTGAAGAGTCCGTCAGGGCCTCTCCCTCCTGATTCAGGTCCAACCCAGAAAACATTTTAGCACACAGACTCTATCTATGAACTGTACAAAACACACGACTCCTCAATTGTTCTCAAAATAATTTTAACTCGTCGCCCTTTAAGGGTCTTATCATTAACTCGTCGCCCTTAAAGAGACTTAACATCAACTCGTCGCCCTAAAAGGGACTTAGCATCAACTCGTCGCCCTAAAAGGGACTTAGCATTAACTCGTCGCCCTTGAAGGGACTTATGATCGTGTGATTGTACAATTCATAGTTCACAACTCAATGCACACAACACTTCAATGCACATATATATCTCGATCATATACATACTCAATTTATCACATACACTTAATCCCAATCACAATGGTATAATCTCAATTTAACATGTTATCACACCTCATGAATCATATACACTTTATCTATGAACTATGCAATACACACATTTACTCAATTGTTTTCAAAATCATTTTAACTCATCGGGTTCCAAAAGTGGATCTCATCACAATACTCGTCGCCCTTAAAGGGTCTTACAATTGTGTGATTGCACAATTCATAGTTCACAACTCAATACACACATCTCATCTCAATACACATGTATTTCATCATCCGTCACATGTTCAATTTATCACATACTCACAGTTTGAATCATCATTTCATAACCTCAACATAACAATTTATACAAAAGATTTTATCACAACATGGGATGTAAAGCCTCTAAAATAGTTTCTCACAATTGTATCAAAATCATGGGTTAAACACAAAGACATCAAGAGCACTCAATTTTATCAATCAATTCTCATCAGGACATCAATTGATACATAGAACACAATAATATTGCATTCATAATCATAAAGAAAAATTATAATTCAATAAACATCCTAAAATAAACTCAAATTTAGTTCTCTGAGCGGACTCACGTGTCTTCAGCCAGCGATAGTAACATCTCTAGCGGTTCCCTGAGATTCCTTTAGTTATTCCTCCGACTGCTCCGATAGAATTCCCAAATGTCAGAGAGACGGAGAAGAGATTGAAACCTCCACTTGTACTGTCTTTATGTGATTCTTTTTTCTCCCTCCACAAATATTAACTCGAAAACCCCAACGGTGGAAGTGTGCGCAATTGAGTTTCGAACAACATATCCAAATTTCATGAAAATCCAACGGTTAACGAAACCGAGATTGTAGTTTTACCGAGACAGTTTTGGGTTTCTGCGGGAAATTAAAATGCTACAATGCGAAGGGTTTTTATCTAAGCTCAGATATGATTTTGAAATTTCCAACGGTGAGAATGTTAGAAATTGGGTTGCGAACGTGGTAATCAAATTTCACAACGATCCAACGGTTAACGAGTCCGAGATCATCATTTTTCTGAGATAGGTTTGGTGGGCTGCGGGAAAAAGAAAGGGTTTTGAGAGGAGAATGGGGAAAAACGAAAATGAGACCAAAAAGAGACATCTGACTTAACAGAACTATTTATACCTAGGGTATTCAGCCTATTATTTATTCTATATTTACTTATTTATTTATTTTATAAAAACAAACTCTATTTTATTTTCTATCAAACAAATAAATGAAATACCCTTTTTATTTTCTCTCAAATCATTATTTTAATTAATAATTATATCTCCTTATTTATTTATTTATAAAATCTCATCTTTTTTCTAAAACTCTATTTATTTATAAATAACAATCCTTTTTAATCTAGATTACAAAAATTGGGATGTTACAGTTATCTAAACAAACAACACTCACGCATCCTAAACGCGTAACTATTACACTTATTTCACTACAGGGCCCAATCACTACCACCAATCCTCCCTGGTCTTGCAAAATCATGTGGATGACAGTTGGAAGCAATCACTACATACAGATACATCGTACACCAACCCTTCATCTCTCAACTCAAAAAGCATAGTCTTGGAGCCCGTAAGGAGTAGCAACGTGAGGTCTGTGAGTTACCCGCGCTAAATGAGTGCACCAAATCCTAGGTAGTTACCACTCGCTAATTACCCTATGTTTTTTGAACTTCTCTGTGAACCTCTCCGCCCACTACACCCTAGTGTATCTCTGTCCATCATCCACTTCCTCAATGCAACCTCACATTTTCACATAAGGAAATAAAACCACTGGATATTTTACTCTCTGTCCAGTCCTCTTGAATCTTGCCACCGTATCATGTGCACAGTCCTTGTACCACGTACATCAACGAACGTCTACAAACAAGCAAACAAGAAAGATAGACGAGGCACAAGCCTATGTACTACTCTCAGGGAACCAATCGTGATACCTTAAGCGGTAGAAACCACTTGCCACACAAACAAACAGACAACAAAATGACTGTTATTATAGCTATCTAACCAATCATAACAAAGAATTTATCGAGGGTCGAACAAGCCCAGATCCAAACCACAACGCGTACAGATAAAAATGACAACACGCATACTAGAAACAAATTTGCATGCCACAAATATAATTTCCGGAGTTGTCACTCTGCCGGTCTTATTATTCAATAATCATAATAAAATATAGGCACCCATTTCAGTAATTTTATCAGCAAAGAATTATCACAATTTCAGAACATGCACCAATCATCAGATCTTGCCTTTATCTTAGCAATATAATAGTAAATAAATAAGAAGTTCTAGGAAATAAATAATTCTAAGATAATTTATATGGAGGCATGAATTCCAAGGTTAAGTTATCTACTGTCTAAAATCATTTTGTCGCTTGACTTTTTACAATTTTGCTCCTGACTTATTTTTAGCACTCTCGGTGCTTTGGGAGTTAGATTTTCGCAAATCTTATATGCTACCCTACATTTTCAAAACCTAACAAACTCATTTTTTAGGTAAAAAAATTTAATAAAAAAAATCCATACTTCTATAACTCTCAGTCCAAATTTGTAATAGATTTTTCATTTTATTAAAGGTCCTTCAACTTGTTTTATTTGTAACTTTGCTAGGAAACTCCGATTTAATTGAAATTTAAGGAAAACTATGTTTTAACATGAAAAGAACTAATCTTTAGCATCAAAAACTCAATATATATATATATATATATATATATATATATATATATAGCTCAGCACACAGATTCAAGACATGACAACAAGCTCAAAAATTTCAAAGCAACAACATGTTTAAGGAAGTTCAACAACAAGCATATGGTTCAAGAGTTGGAGAGACTCCGCTTATCTCTTGTAGGTTACACAAAATTTAGAAGGAAGAATGAGGGAGTTTAGATTCAAGTTTCCAACCTTCAAGAGTTCAAAATAAGGTTTTGAAACTACAAGTGAGGATAGAGCAAGAAAATGGACTAAAAATCAAGCTTAGAATTGAAAATGGAGGTCACTTACCTAAGCTTGATGGAAAAAGGGCTCAATAACACTTGGTAAAACTTGGAAGAATAAGAAAAATATGGTTTCTTCTTTCTCCAAAATCTTTAGCAAAATGGGAGAATTGGCCCAGGTTTTGGCTTTTAAAAAACAACACTTATTATAGTGAAATGTTTGGACCAATGGAATTGAAAGGCCTAATCCTTATCTTCTTAATCTAAGAACTTTGAATGACCATTAATATGACTAATTGGCAGCTTGGACAACCCATGAGGTGCTCTCTACGAGCTCAGCCATGCCTTATATGGCTTCTTGCACTTTTCCAAAACTAACTACTAAAGGATAAAGTAGAGTTTTTCTAAAAATGATAAATTTTATCCTAATGTTCTAGATTAGTGTGCTAACTTCCTAAATTAATGTGCTAACCTCCCCTGGGGTATGTGTACTCAAAGTGAACCTTACACATAGTCCACTCACACACACACACACACACACACACAAATGACACAACATAGAGTTTCCTCTGTTAGTCTGAGTTGTAATTTTTCAGGGTATTACAACTCTATCTTATTTTAATTATTCTACATCATATAATTGGACACTTTAATTAGTTACCAAATAATTAAACTAAAATTCTATCTTTAAAATTTTATGACTTAATTACCCTTTTTTCTAATTCTATGGAAACAAAATCACCAATAATCAACCCTAATTATTCCCACTTAATTTCTAACTTTATGTACATTAATTACTAATTTTATTTCAAGCTTTTAATTTCTATTTCTAGACCAAAATCCAATTATAACATCTAGGTCATTAATGAGTTGACCATTATTTAACCAAAGAATTTTCTCTGAATTATCCTTATTCCTTCTAGACTTTGACTTAAAAACTTAAGAGTTTAACCATGCCTAGGTATCCTAAGGTAACATCTCATTTTTTACCATTTCAATAGTCTAAAAACACTATCCAATTGCATGACAAAGAAATACCATTGTCTACAACACACATGGAAAATTGGAATGTTACAAAAAGCATGTGAGTGAGGACAAAGCACATTGAAAAGTCTCATGTTGGTATGTGGGGATAGTCAATGATCTTGAGAGCAGTCGAACAATGTCAAAGCTGGTTGTAGACATGGCAATAAAACTCGTATCAGTGGGTACCTGTCTGAATTTGTTCTTACTTTGACGGGTAATACCCGAGTTGACCAGGTATGGGTTTGAGTTCGGGTTTTCCATGATAACCAGAAGCAGGAACAAGTATAGGTATAAGATTACTAATATCTGCCCCGACTTTGAACCCGAACCTGCCCCGCCACTTAAGAAATAATGTAACATCCCATTTTTCGTAAATAAATTTCAAAGTATTTTTTAGTAAAAAAAAATAGAGTTTTAGAAAATGGTGAGATTTTATAATTAAATAAATAAGGAAAAATGAGGTTATTAATTAAAATAATGGTTTGAAGGAAAAAAAAATTGATTTGTTCATTTGATAGAAAATAAAATAGAATATTTGTTTATTAAATAATAAACAAAGAAAAATAGAGTAAATAATAGGTTGTGAGTACCCTAGCTATAAATAGAGTCATCTTAGGTCAGTTTTCAGATTGACGATACTCTTTACGCCTTCTCTCCCTCTCAATTTCGTTTTCCCTTCTCCTCCTCCCAAAATCCTCTCTTTTCCCACATACCACCAAATCTATCTTAGAAAAACGATGATCTCGGACTCATTCACCGTTGGATCATTATGAAATATGAGAACCAGGTTTAGAACTCATTTCCAAACATTCTCACCGTTGGGAATTACGAAAATATGTTGGAGCTGAGAGAAATACTCTTTGCATCATAGCTTTTTCTTTTCTCATAGAAACCCAAAACTGTTTCAGTAAAACAATTATCCCAAACTCGTTAACCGTTGGATTGTCGTGAAATGTTGTTATGTGGTTCCTGATTCATTTCCGCACATCTTCACCATTCAAATTTTCAAAATAAAGTCTATGGAAGGATAAATACTCATCGCACGTAGACAATGGAATGAAGGCTTCAATCCCTTCTCCTTCTTTCTAACATTTGGGAATCCTATCAAAGTAGTCAGAGGAAAAACTTGAGGAATCTCAGGAAACCACTAGAGATGCCACTATTGCTGTCACAATACACACATGAGCCCGCTTAGAGGTAAGGGATGAGTTTATCACAATTGGGTTTAGAATGAACATGTGTAGGGGTTCTTAAAGGATCAAATTGGGATTTATTTTGGGATGTTTATTGCATTGAAATTATTCTTGTACGATTATGTGAAATTGTTTGAGGGGTTTTACTCCCCGTGGATTGAGAAATATTTTTGTATAATTTGTTTGTGTTTTGAATAAAATTAGCGTAATAAATAGTTATATTGGGATTATGAAATTGTGATTGAAATTGTATATAAGTGATAAATTGAATATATGATGAATTGTAGAATAATATATTACTTTGAGATTATAATATTGTTATGGAGATTGAGTATATAAGTGCAAAGTTGAATGTGTTAAATTGTAAGATACACGTAAATATGAGATGGTTGATTGTGACATAATGAGATGTGAAGTTGTGAACATGAGTTTTAGTTGTGAATAAGTGTGTGTTTAACACTTGATGTGACAATAATTGTGTTGTGAGCTATGAATTATACAATAACTCGACCAGTGTTTACATTGAGAAAAATGTTTATGCGCAATGTTAAAGAGAAAGTGTAAGTTTCTAGTTAGGAACCAGTGTTAAATTGTAGTGCAATGTGTTAAACGTATTTGAAACATGAGTGTGAGGTCATAGGTATTGTATAATTTATGAGCAGTGTCTGCTTATAATGTTATTGTTGAAATCAAGTATAAGTACAAAGTTGAATATGTGCTAATTTGTGAGACACATGTAAACCTGTGATGGTGGATTGTGACATTATGAGATGTTAAATTATGGGCATGATATTTGGTTGTGAATAAGTGTGTGTGTTTAACACTTGATGTGACAATAATTGTGTTGTAAGATGTGAATTATACAATAACCTGACCAGTGTTTACATTGAGAAAAATGTTTATGTGCAGTGTTAAAGAGAAAGTGTAGGTTCTTAGTTAGGAACCAATGTTAAATTGTGTTGGGTTACAAGTGTGAGGTGAAGTCCCACATCGGGTAGAAGTGGAAAGGTTGAGCACCATATAAATGAGGAGAAGACCCATAAACCTGAGCCTTAAGGTTTTGGGTTAGAGTGTAGTGTCAGGTTTCCTTATGTGGTGGCCCGTGATCCATAAGTGTAAATCTATCCGATGTTTACTCCTCTAGAATCTCCCCAACAATTGGTATCAAAGTCGATGGTTCGACTTAGTGCCCGGCTCAGACAAGTAAGATGGCAGCGTAGCGTGCCCCGCAGATGGAGCGGCGGTGCAAGTACCGCAGGTGGCCAGAATGGCTATACTCGTGGATGATAAAAGACTTCCGCTCGAGGGGGAGGCTACCATGTGGAAGAGACTCACACTGGTTAGAGTGTGGTGTCAGATTTCCTTATGTGGTGGCTCGTGGTCCACAGGTGTAAATCTATCCGGTGTTTACTCCACTCGAATCTCCCTAACAAAATTATAGTGCAATGTGTTAAACATATTTGAAACACGAGTGTGAGGTCATGAGTATTGTATAATTTATGAGCAGTGTCTGTTTTCAAAATAATTGTTTTAAGGGTTGGACCTGAATCAGGAAGGTGAGGCCCTAACTGATTCTTCGGAGTCTAGGCCTTGGGGATAAAGACACTTGGTTTGAGTGCTCCTTTAAGCCTATGTTAATTCCATACGGTTGGAGCATTCTTGCAAAACGGAATGACCTTGACTGGTCACCTTATGATTTTACTTAGTGAGAGTGACCTAACATACCCATTGTGTGGTGTGTCTTGTTATATACTCCTAAGCACCCCAGGGTGGTTTTTCACTGACATGGTACCACATTGCATGTAGGCTTGAGTCTTAGTATAATTGTTATATAACACTTACTAATTGTTTATTATGAAATTGATGAGTGTTATTGCATCTTGACACGAGTGTGTGATTCATGTGTAATGTGATTAGTGATTGAAAAACGAATTTTAAAGATAAAGTGGTGAAGTGACATGGGTTGTATTAAGTTGAGTTATGTTATAAATATTTCCATAATTTATTTTTATTACGTCTGGTTTATTTCTTTTCTTATTTTTTTGTGTGATAACTCACTCCTTGTGTGCTATGTGTTTGGATCCTGTGATAATCTCGAACCTTGTGTTCGTGGGCGCAGATGACTAGGTGGATGACTTTAAAGAACCTCATATCAGAGAACGTTGGGACATAATACTCTGATAGGATGTGACATAAGGGATAAATTTTTATTTTAATTGCATGATGTTATTTTATTTTATTTTACCTCACTGATTTTAAAAAACCTTTTTTGTAAACTTTGACGGCCTTGTTTTAAGCCGAATATGTTTTTAATAAGTCTTATTTGGTAATAGTGAAGTGAATGTGAACCTTTTACTCACGTGAATTTGTTGATCAATATTTTTATATGTTTTATTTATTTATATGTATGTCGGGGTAGAAGGTGTCACAAATAACATAAAAACCCTATATATAATGGCTTATTCCTAAAACCTAAAAGTTGTCTACTCTACAGTGTCACGCTTCCTCACTTTGCTCTACGACCATCTCAAATGACCAAGACTCTCAATCCGTTGTAAGCATGTGTTTCGATCGTCATTGCCACCACCAACAGATTCAAGCTTCATAAGAATGTATGTTTTCTTATTAGTTTTTGATAGCTTTTTCCCATCATAAACTTTATATCTCCAATTATTATTTTTAATTAATGGACCTTTTTCTCACGTTTATGAGTTTGTTGCCTTCTCTTTCTCTCCATTCAATGATTTCACAATTTTTGAATGATTGCAACGATGCCTCTGTTCCACAAAAGCTACATTCATGTGTGTGCTTTCAAATTCCAAATCCAAGCGTTTAAATGTTGTTATGCATAATATGCACTTTCCGTTGTATTTTCTCTTTTGATGTTGATTTTGTATTAGAGTTGAAGCAATCTCTGAGAAGCTTTTTTCCCCCTCATTTTCTTTCTTTGTTGTAATCATTGGACTACAGATTCAATTTTGGTATTTTTTTTAATTATTGCAATATATTTTACTTTCACTTAAATATTTATTTACTATAAGCTTTTAATTGACCAAGTAGTTTTCTTCTTCTGTAAGTGGAAAAAAAAAGATAGTGTTTAGGATGACAATGGCTATGCTATTGGGTGATAAAAATTACAATACTATCACCAGCTAATATATTGCAGGCTAACCAAAATTATTTTAATTATGGCAGAGACATTTGTGAAATGCAGGGGTAACAATCTCAAAACTCTGACATTTAATCATACTTAATTGAAAGAATCAAGCTTGTGTTACTGAGGCAAAAGTTGAATTTAACTTCCATTCTAAAAGGATAGGTATGATGCAAAGCTTTCAATTTAAAGCAATGTGTCTTGTGCAGTGAATGTAACTTGTGGAAGCTGATTAGCATGATCAAATTCACATTTTAATCTGTATTAATTGCTTTGGTTTTTAAAATAATAGTTTGTTGTTGAAGTCCATGGCATCTTTATAACTTGATGCAAAGTTGATGAATCCATAATATTTTAGCAATTCAATATTGTTACTTCCAAGCTTATCTTATATAAAGATTAAATGTCTATATATCACACTATATATCACATTAGAGAAGCTTCCTTTTTTCCTTTTTATGACCAAGAAACTATCTTTGTTCCTGACTTGATGAGGATGTTGTATAGCAAAAAGTTGTCGTGTAGAAATTTAATTATAAGTTCCCTTGTTTGGCCTAAGTTCGCAACTTGTTACAAGTAGATGTTTACAAGGAGTGATTCAAATGGAAATTAAAACTTGTGAACCTTCTATCTATGTGGACAGGAGTGTCTTGAATGTTCATACACTTAAGTAAGTGATGTACAAAAAATAGAAGCAGTTGGTGCCTTGGTGGAAGCTGTGTATCTTGAGTAAGATTCTTGGTAGCATAGCTTGACCTAATATCTTGTTGACCTTGAGCCAGGCGTATAATGAAGATTACACCATTGGATCTTTCTTAAAACGCTGTATAGGACCCAAAAATTCATGTCTTAGTGACATTCAACGATTTCACTCATGATTTTTTGTTTTTGGATTAAATTTTCTGAAATCTTTACCATGAGAGGTAGTTACACATATCCAAAAGATATGTTTTTAAAATAATAGCTTGTTATTGAAGTCCATGGTAGATTAAATGTCTATATATCACACTATTGTCATACATTTTTTTTTTATTTTCTAATATCATAACATGAATTAACATACTTAGTTTTTCAGGAACACATGACAAAAAATATGCAAACTAAAAAACCTAGTTCACAGCAACCAACTCCACAATCTTCACACCATCCTACTCCACTGTCTTCACACCAACCAACTCTAGTAGAAAGTTCTACTAGTACAACTGAAGGTCCTAATAATGAACCTATGCAACAACCACCTAACATGGAGGTGGATGACCATGTTGCATCATCAACAAAAACTGGAGGAGAGAGACTCAAAAGTATTGTGTGGAACCATTTTGATAATATTAAAACTACTAATAGGCAAGACAAGGCCTAATGTAAATACTGCAAAAAGCTTCTCGGGGAGCATCAAAGAATGGAACAAAGTATTTGCATGCCCATATGGAGAAATGCATTTAGAAAAGGTTGCATGACAAAGGGAAAGGACAAACATTTCTTATTCCTAAGGTTACACAAGGTAGACAAGAATTGATTGCAGAAAGTTATAATGAAGAAAATGCAACAAAGGACCTTGCATGTGCTAGTATCATGCATGAATATCCACTTTTAATTGTGAATCGTGTTGGTTTAGAAGAGTTTTAGCTACACTCCAACCATAATTTCAATGTCCTTCACGAAACACTGTAAATAAAGAGATATTCAATGTTTATGACTTTGAAAAATCAATTGTTATGAAGTTGTTGGATACAAATGAAGGAAGGGTGGCAATTACATCAATTATGTGGACTGCAAGCAACAAAAAGAAAGGGTATATGGTTGTCACATCTCATTACATTGATAGCTCATGGACTTTGCAAAGTCACATTTTGAGGTACTAGCAACATTCTTAATTTTATAGCTTCTCAATATATTGTGTTGGATATTTTTTAGAATTTTTTGTGTTAGATATTTTTGTGTTGATATATTGTGTTTGATCTTTTTGTGTGATAGTGTAATTAAGCTATTTATTGTTATATTATATACTAGGTTCATTTATGTTCCTTCACCTCACACAAGTGAAAGACTTTGTAATGCATTAGTTGAGTGTTTGCTAGATTTGAACATTGATACAAAATTGTCCACTATCACTTTGGATAATTGTAGTACAAATGATTGCATGATTGAAAAAATTAATGATAAGTTGCAATTAGGCACTTTAATTAAGGAAGGAACGTTTCTTCACATGCGTTGTTGTGCACATATCTTAAATTTGATAGTAAAAGATGGTTTAGGAGTTGTGAAGGATGAAGCGGAAAAAATTTGAGATAGTGTAGCATATTGGATTGCAACACCTAAAAGGTTGAAAAAATTTCAAGAAAAGTTGAGTTTAAATTGCCCAACTAGATGGAATTCAACTTACAAGATGTTTGATGTTGCAATATCATATAAGGATGTGTTTTCCCGATTAAAGTAACATAAAACTCAATACTCTTGTTTTCCAAGTGATTCACAATGGGAATTTGCAAAGGAAGTGTGTGGGAGGTTGGCCATATTTAATGATATTACAAAAATGATTTCTAGCACAAAATATCCAATTGTTAACATTTATTTTCCTCAAATTTGTGAGATCAAGATGGATTTATATGAATGGGTCAATTCCCCTAATGAAGTGATTCAAAAAATGGCATAAAAGATGTTAGAAAAATTTGATTCTTATCGGAGTGTTATTCATGTGATCATGGAAGTTGCTACAGTTTTAGATCCAAGATACAAAATGGAGTTACTTGAGTTTTACTTTGAATCAATTTACCTCATGGATTTTTTTTTCACAAGTTAATAGGATCCGAAAATTGTGTTATAATTTGGTTTCGAAATATCAAGCCAAAAAGCATGAAGATTTTACTAGTTCTTTTCAATCGCCATATGTGGTTAGTGATGGAACATTTAAAGAAAGAAAAAGGCAAGAACTTCAACTATGAAATAGAGCTGGATCATTACTTAGAGGAGGAAGTTTTACCAAGAAGTTCAGATTTTGATATCTTAATGTGGTGGAAATTGAATGAGCTAAAGTATCCAACACTAAAAGCAATTGCAAGGCATGTGTTAGCTATTCCGATCTCCACTATAACTTCTTAATCAACATTTAGTATTCGAGGTTAGATATTAACTCCTCATCGTAGCCGACTTCATTATACTACTTTAGAAACTTTGATGTGTTCTAAAAGTTGGTTATGGAATTCAGAGAGTGCAGGTAAAATTCCGAATGCTTATGTGATACTTTATGAATTGCTTATATTTTTAAAACTTATAACTTGTTATTTATTATTTTATAATTATTATTTACAGGTTCTAGAGCAATTGAAGAATCAACTTTTACTAATAAGATTGAATCTAATGATGAAGGTATATTCACTTTTAGTTGTTCTAAAAAAAATTTAATGTCATTATTCATATCTAATTTTTCAAAAAATTTAAAATATAGGTGGATCTTTGGTCAGTAGCATTACTCAACATTTGCAAGATTAGTAGACATTATTGTTGATTGGTAAAGTAATAACTATACTTATTTACTAATGTGATGTTTGATTTTAAGATTTAAAACAAGATCTAAAATATGATGTTTGATTTTATAAATACCAGGTTGAGGAAGAAATGTTGATGACATCTTTGGTGAAGTTGGTGGTTATTTTGATGATGGACATTGTTTTCATTTTCTAGTTATTTTTAATTTGGTGTAATTTGAACTGATGAACATTGGGTTAGTCTTTATGAATTCGAGTTATGTTGTTTCATATTTGGTGTATTTTATTTACCTTAAAAAACGATGAAATCATGCTAGACAAATGTGTTAGTCTTAATTTTATTTATTACTAGTTAATTTTATTTTAGAATTTTTACATAATTTAGTATTCTTTTCTTAACGATTTTTGTAGACAAAATGCACTATAATAAAATTATTTATATATAAGTAGTTAAAAATAAATGTTTAACAATTAATTTATTTTTTCTAAAATCAGATTTTTAATATTTTTTTTTTACAAAAAAAATTATTTTTCTAATTTGAATTGGGTATGAGACGGGGACAGAAATATCTGATACCCAATGAGTATGGGGATGTGATAATATATTTTAACCCATTGGATATTGGGAACGAGTTGGGAATATGTTGAGAAATTAGGGTCGGGGATTAGTCTGTCTCTACCTCGCCCCATTATCATGTCTACCAAGTGCTACACTAACTTTTAAAGAAAGGTAGATTCTACAGTACACCATTAAGTAAATGGTCCACCGATGCACCACCATTTCTTACCGTTTAATATATTAATAAAATAATGAAGGAACGAGATTACTTAATATGCAGTTATGAAATTTGCAATTCAGTCCCCGTATAGTCAAAATGGATGCATTTGCAAATGTTTATTTTAATATATTTGGTAAAGTGAAATCCCATTAAAGCAGCCATTCCCCTCCCTTTCAACAGCACCATGACTGGAACCTCGTCCTCGAATTGCCAACGCTCGACCTCAACCATCGCCTACCAGGGGAAAAAATTGTACTTTGTTCTCTTGTTCTCCCTAAACCTTGATTTGTAACTGTTAATGTTGAGTTTTTAATATGTTTTTCAGATCATGAATTCCCGGTAATTGAAAAGAAAAAGAAAGTTGTTATTTTGTGCAAAAAAAATGGTTTTAAAGCTTTCTTGGAAGAACCCCCAAGACATGGTTCTTTGGTAGGGATGAAGATATTTATGAATTAGAGGACAGGAATCAACCTCCAGAAGCTGGGAGAAAGAGGTAGAAAATCGAAAATTCTCATTGCCTTCCTCTTGATTCATTACAACTATTTATAATATTTCAAAAAACATAAATGCTAACAATGCTGGAAAAACAGGAAACAAGATAAAATTCAGTTGTGATCTTTGGGGGACAAGAATCACGAAGCTGCCATTCGTGCAAGACAAGCACGATGAGGAAGGCACTACTCTGAAGATAATTTCCAAAATTTCCCTTTTTGCTAACTAAGCTGGTGGAGAATTCATTAGTGGATATATTCTTCCCAATTGGTAGGCCTCTTCATGGTACGCTTGGGTCGGGTTGCTGCTCCTCTATCATCTCCTACCCCTTCCGGAAGCACCTTGTCCTCAAGGTGATAGATGTCTTGAAGATCGGTCCATCATTCCCAGGTGGCATCTTCAGGCTACAGTCCTGCCCATTGGACTAGAACTGAGAGTTCCGGGGGGTTGTGATCGTTTCATTTGTGGTCTAGGATGGAAAGTGGGGCCACTACAGGGTTGTTGGCCCAAGAGGATGGAGGAAGGGATTATTCCTTCACAATGGGGCCATGATGTGGCTTAAGCTTCGAGATGTGAAACACGAGGTGGATCTTGGCCGTTGATGGTAAAGCCAGGCGATAAGCCACCTTGCCTATCACTTCAGTTATCTGATAAGGGCCATAAAAGCGTTTCCCAAGTTTTTGGAACTTTTCGGCGACTGTTGTTTGGCGGTAAGGACGTAATTTCACATAGACCCAGTCCCCTATCTGAAAAGTGACCTCTCGGTGGTGGCAATCAGTGTGAGCTTTCATTCGGGCCTGGGATCTCGAGTTTTCGATGGAGAGTGGTAAACATGTCTTGTCGTGAGGTGAGGAGGGAATCCACTGCCTCAACATCAAATGTCCTCGGAATATAGTCAGGGATTGTCGGCGGGGGTTTACCGTAGGTGACCTCGTATGGGGTTACTCCCGTAACAGAATGGCGCGAAGTATTGTAGCACCACTCCGCTAAACTCAGGAACTTGTGCCAGTTCGTCGGTTTGTCGTGAATGAAACTGCGGAGATATTGTTCAACGACGCGGTTGAGCACCTTGGATTGCCCGTCGCTTTGGGGTGATAAGTTGTGCTCATGCATAGCTTGGTCCCACTTAATTTGAAAAGCTTCCGCCAGAATTTCTTAGAAAGATGGGGTCGCGGTCGGAGATTAAACTCCGAGGGAACCCGTGAAGCTTGCAGACGAGGTCAATAAACAGGTGGGCCACCATGTGAGATGTGAAATGGGATGGCAGAGTGCCGAAATGACCGCCCTTGGAGAATTTGTCAACCACCATCATGATGACCGTAGCTCTGTTTGAAATGGGTAAACCGGTGATGAAATCGAGGGCCAAATCCTCCCAAGGCCGAGACGGTGGTGGAATTGGCTGAAGAAGCCCTGCTGGTTTCCTTGTACTATACTTGGTCTGAAGGCAATCAGGACATTGTTTGATGAAGTCCTGGGTATCGCGGCGCATGTTTTCCCAGAAAAAGCTTTGCTGGAGACGGCCGAGAGTCTTAGCTAGCCCCATGTGGCCACCAAGTGGAGATTTGTGGTATTCTTCCAATAAGAGGGGAATGAAAAGATTGCCTTGATTAATCCAAATTCGCCCCTGAAAAAGCAAAAGGTTGTCTCTGATTTCAAAATCTGGATTTTTCGAAGGTTCATTGCGGACCTGGAGCATGAGAGTTTTGAATTCCTCTGGTCCCGATAATTCCCTCTTTAGCTCATCAAGGAATTTTGGGTGAGGCATGGAGACGATTTGGAAGTATTCTGTTGTGTGCTCTGGCTCATGAAGACGTGAGAAAGCATCCACCACCACGTTATTACGGCCTGCCTTGTACTGGATTGAGTAATTGTAGCCGAGAAGCTTGGCTAGGTATACGTGTTGTTCTGGGGTTTGAACCGGCTGAGTCATCAATTTGCGAAGACTCTTATGGTCAGTGAGTATCACGAAAGCATGGCCCATGAGATATTGACACCAGCGTTTCACAACAGTGGTAATGGTGTGAAGCTCACAAATGTACGTGGAAGAGCGAAGGAGCTTGGGGCAAAATTGCTTGCTAAAGTAAGGAATAGGATGGCCCCTTTGCATTAGAACAGCCCTCATACCAGACCCAGAGGCATCAGTCTCTATAACAAAAGGAATGCTGAAATCTGGCAATGCCAGCACGGGTGTGGCGGTCATGGCTTCTTTGAGCTTGACGAAGGCTTCCTGGGCCTCGGGTGTCCCTTTGAAACCATCCTTGCGCAGGAGCTGGGTCAAGGGCTCCGCTATTTGTGCATAGCAGTGGACAAATCTCCGGTAGAACCCTGTTAATCCAAGGAATCCGCGTAGCTATTTGGGTGTAGATGGAGGAGGCCATTGTAACATAGCGTTAATCTTAGATGGGTCGGGTTCCACTCCTTGTGAAGAGACAAAATGGCCGAGGTACTCAATGCGCCTTTGGCCGAAAATGCATTTGGAAGGTTTCAAATGGAATTGTCCATGTTGCAAGGTCTTGAAAACGCATTCCAGATGATTGATGTGGGCCTGGAAATCATGACTGTAAACCAGTATGTCATCGAAGAAGACAAGCACGAATTTGCGTATGAATGGACGAAAGAGCTCATTCATTGTGGCCTGGAAAATGGATGGCGCATTGCAAAGGCCAAATGGCATCACGATGTATTCGTAGTGGCCCTGGTGTGTTCTGAAAGCGGTCTTGGAAATGTCGTGCTCCTCCATGCGAATCTGATGGAAGCCCTGTGCGAGGTCCATTTTCAAGAACCAAGAGGAATTGCCCAAATCATCAAGGAGCTCGTCTATGGTTGGTAGTGGGAATCTATCCTTGACCGTGATTGAGTTCAGTGCGCGATAATCCACACAGAATCGCCACGTCCCGTCCTTTTTCTTAACAAGGAGCACCGGGCTAGAATACGGGCTACGACTGGGGCGTATGAGTTGACGACAAAGCATGTCGTCGACTTGCCGTTCAATCTCGCGCTTCTGATAATAGGGGTATCTATAGGGGCGGACGTTGACTGGTTTCAAATTGGGCTCGAGGTGGATGGAGTGGTCGGTTGGTCGGGGAGGAGGGAGGATTGTCAGAGTTTGAAAAAGGCTGACGTATTTGGTAAGGAGGGAACGAAGGGAAGGGGGTGTGGAAGGTAAGTTGGGGGATGGTGGGTCGTGGTTATGGAGTTGGATGTGGAATAAGGCTGCAACCCGGTTCGTGTTGATGAGGCACCTGACTTGGCCGTGGTGGATTTCAGTTGGGCCTGAGTCAATGCCTCCCTGAATTGTAATGGGCTCGCCCTGGTGGTGAAAAGTCATTGTGAGGTGCGAATAGTCCGTGGTGACTGGGCCCAAGAGTTTGAGCCAGGCCACACCAAGGACGATATCGGTTCCGCCCAACACCATTACATGCAGGTCTAAGGTAAATTTGCAACCCTGAATGGAAACGACGACATTGCAACAGACCTTGTCGCACTGGATTTCGGTGTCGTTACCAACCATGACGGGCAAAGCAGGGATGGTCTGTGGGGTGAGATTAAGGAAGTGAGCCAGGAGGTTGTGGATGAAGTTGTGTGTACTGCCTCCGTCCATGAGGATGGCAGTATCGTGGCCTTTGATGGTACCTATGACTCGAAGGGTGGCTGAGGTGGGGTGGCCAGACAAAGCGTAAAGGGTGAATTGGGCGGAGTCGGGGTCAGGCGGTGGTGGGGGAGTTGGGTTGGGTTCAAGTATGTCAGGGGATTCAGGGGGTAAGGGTTCGTCGTCGTCCTCAGGAGCAATGAGGAGGAAGAACTTAGCCCGACAGCGATGATTTGGACCGTAGCGCTCGTCGTAGTGGTAGCACAAACCACGTTCGCGGTGGGACGCCATCTCGGCCTGAGTGAGGCGTTTGTAGGTGGGTTTTGGTGGAGAAGGTAACAAGGGAGGGGAGTGTATGGTGGTGAGTGGTTGTGGGGTAGGGGGTAAGGAAAGGGAAGGTGGCTTGGGGCGAGAGGATCGGCGAGCGTCACATAGTTTGTCCTCATGGAGGCAGGCTAGCGCCACCACCTGAACGAGGGACAGGGGTTGTAAGGCCAAGACCTCGCGCCAGATGTCGGGTTGTAGTCCCGAAATGAAACAGCTCAGGAGGAAAGGGGTTGGTAGGCCCACGATCCTGTTAGCAAGAGACTCAAACTCGACGAGGTAGCTGGAGACGGACCCCTGCTGGGAAAGCTTAAACAATGCGGCGCGAGGATCATCATAGAGGGTGGGTGCAAAACGGAGTTCAAGAGCCTGGATGAAGGAAGACCAAGAGGGTAATTGGTCATTGCGGTAGAGCCACTAAAACCAGCTCAGGGCGGCACCTTCAAGGTAGAAGGAGGCTACCTGAAGACGGTCGTCCTCTGGGGTTCAATGGTAGTCAAAAAACTGGGTTATCTTGAAAATCCAGGCTGGGGCATTGGTACCATCGAATCGAGGGATATCGAGGTTCATGTGTGGTGTGGAAGGCCAGGTAGACAGGGACGGGGAAGAGGCTTCAAGTGACTGGAGACGAGAGATGACCTCGTCGAGACGGGAATGAAGGGAGTTTTGAGTGGCGGTGAAGGTATTTTGGTTCTGAGTGAGGAGGGTGACAGCTTCTTCGAGGCGAGAGAGGGTGTGGCTGCGGGTGTTGTCCGCCATGGGAGGGTTAATGAAAGCACCAATTGGTAGGGATGAAGATATTCCTGAATTAGAGGATAGGAATCAACCTCCAGAAGCTGAGAGAAAGAGGTAGAAAATCGAAAATTCTCATTGCCTTCCTCTTGATTCATTACAACTATTTATAATATTTCAAAAAACATATATGCTAACAATGCTGGAAAAACAGGAAACAGGATAAAATTCAGTTGGGATCTTTGGGGGACAAGAATCACGAAGCTGCCATTCGTGCAAGACAAGCATGATGAGGAAGGCACTACTCCGAAGGTAACTTCCAAAATTGCCCTTTCTGCTAACTAAGCTGGTGGAGAATTCATTAGTGGATATATTCTTCCCAATTGGTGGGCCTCTTCATGGTACGCTTGGGTCAGGTTGCTGCTCCTCTATCATTATTGGTGACTCTTCATACCACCAATATACTGTACATCGATGAAAAGGGATTCATTTTTGAAATGAGCTGAAAAATCTTGTTTTTTCTTATCAATAAATTGTTTTTGCTAAACGGTATTATTTGGGCTTAGACGGATTCTTTCCCTACGACCAAAAATTCAACTTGTACATAAATCATGAAACCGCTCTTCTGTTTTAATCTCCAGATTTTAAGTTGTTCATAAACTCACCAGCTTTCATTTTCTATGGTGTCCATTAGTCATAGGGACTATTTTACAATTTTAAAAAATATCTTGACACTGTGACGTGTTTAAATGGTCCACCACAGAATTCACCAAAAGAAAATGTCCGTACATTGCAGACGAACCAATGGTGCAACCAATTAATCATCAAAAGAACAAAAAAGAAAAGGAGTAACACAATTTAGAAGGCTAAATTTCAAGCACTAAGAAAAACATTGAGCCTGACTCACTATGGCTATATCGTATTTTTGGTTGATAAAAGCCTTCAGTTATAAATAAGGTATAGTCTAAAAATCAAGTGGTCCAGCTTTAGTTGACCCAGAACAACCGCCAGATGTGCCATACGAACTGCCACTTGAACCATCAACTGGGGCTTGATTTAGACATTCTAAAACCAAAAACCTTCGTTTTTGCAATTTTATGGAGAATGTTGTGGCCTCCAGAATCACAGGAACCTGCATGTTGGAAATCAAATATGTGAGAATGAAAGAAAAAGGTAGCTTCTAGAAATGTATTGTTCCTCCAATCAAGTTTCCAATTCGCTTAACTTTACAAAAAGGCAGGGGAAAGATCTATCACACGTACAATATCAAAACCAGTTATCAAACAAATTAATAAAGGGCAATAATGCACGTAATGCTTAAAGCTATTGCTTAAGATATTATGTGTGTGGACATAAATGCAGGTGCTAAGACTGCATGAGTGACAGAAAAAAGGAAGATAGGTAGAGTATATAAGCATACCAGAAAGGGATATTCAATGGAGTAAATGGATGTAAACAGTTGTATGCATGTCACGTTGTGAACTACAGGTGCACAAAAGAAGTAAACCAACTGTATAATAGCCTCCATAGATAAATCAAAATGAAGTATGAATATAACCTGTGTATTTAACCGTGCAACTTTGTGTACATTTAGAAGCCCAATCATATCCTGGTAACCAGTGAGGAGTTTTGCAAGTTCCTTATCCTCATCTGTAATAAATATAGTCTAGTACTGAAACTTTGGATGATTCATAAACAGACACATGAAATGTAAGATCAAGAGCTGACTATGAACCTGGAATGGCTTTGACAGAAAGCAAAGTGTCTGCCATATGCTGCAATCTTTTTGAACAAGATGGAGGAAGAAGTGAAGGTGGAAAGGTTACAACAATAACAGCGTTTGAAGACCGGGCCATGCCCTTTAGGGACCTAATAAAAGAAAGCATATGCCACTCCTACAATAATGACATTAACACATTTCAAATTAGAAAAACATTAAAAATTTATAGAATGAAGAACAATATCAATAGCTGAGATTCATGGATCATAAAATAGGATCTGCAAGCAGGTAAATTTCCTAATTCCTATAGAGGGAAGGGTATATACAAATCATTGAAAAAAAAAAGAGCATATAGTTCAAAGACAAAAGAGAAACTCAGTACAAAATTATATGAAAAAGTAACAAAAGGAAAGTATATTAGCTCACCTCATTTGAATACTTGCATTGTGGAGAACAGAATGATTGAATTGCAATACGACCAGCAGAGGAAATGCTGCCTTCATTTCTGTTGATATCATCCATAAGGTTAGTAAATGAAGGAGGTTGATAGAAAGAAAACTATTATAAGAAATCAACAAAGTAGTCTTTATCACAACCTAATTGATGCAAAATAAGAAATTCAGAAGGAATTAAGAAAGGCTCTACAGAAACCGTCCGACTCAGATTGTATATATTGATCATGTGTTCATGTATCTAATGCAAGGGTCCAGAATCAGCAGCAAATGTAGTTCAAAATTACCAGCAGTGCAATACTAACTATCCCTTTTACTCCAGCATTCATAAGAATATCATTGGAGGAGTTTATAGTATAGTGATAAAAAATTATTTTTCAAAGCCAAATGTGACAATTGCATGCATTTGCAAAACTTCCAAATGGTGATTCCTTCCCAAATGCATAAACCCTGTATTGTATTTATGATCACAAAGTGCCCATCAAAATAATAATAAAAAGTACTACTAGACAGCTACCTATGTAAGACCATCAATCATAACAACGAAGTGCCAACTAGAGCAAAACATAAGTACTAAAAAATAGAGTGGAATGCTTTAAATCCTAAATTGCACACAACAACATCAATTAAAGCCCTTTCCCACTGGAGGGAGATGGCAACGTGGGTCAAATGACACCAATATTTTCTATCAAAAATCAAATCTTAAGTTGCACATGCTAAAAAAATATCTATAAAAGATTTAGTTAAATTTTGTTTAGAAAGAGCATTATATACCTATGATCAAATCCAAACAACAAACCTTGTCCTATTTAATCTCATTCTATTTTATTCTACTCAGAAAAACTTGACTCAACCAGGTGTAGCAATATGAAAAAACAGTTAAATACTGTTCTCCTAAAATCGTTAGCTATAAGATGGAGGTCTAGGAATCATCTTATATACCTAAGAATACATTTCCAAAATAGTGTTATAGATTACTGCACCTTGAGAATTTAGCTAGAAATCCAGCACAACAATCTTGAAGAGCAGTAAGGTTAGGAGAATCTTTGATGCTAACACAATCTACATTATTGCCACTAAAAAAGTGCCGGTCCAGGGGCTTTCTCAAGTCAAAATCATTACAGTAATCATGCTGACCACCTGCAATGTAATACACTACATGATTTGGCATATTCATTAATACGCAAATGTTCCATTTCGATAGAACATCATAAAAATTGATCATAAATGCTTGTCCTATATTCTTTCCATTGTTCAGTTTAGAATTAGTTTCCTTAATTCCTCATTATCTCTAACTCTTAGGAGTGTTTATCATATTTTATTATCTCCTCATGATTTTTTTTTCTAATTAGCTAGGATTATCATTAGTATAAATAAGGGTTAGTAATCTAGGTTTCTAGGTTTTATGAACATATCAAATATATCACTACACTGTATAAATTTCATTACATAATAGAATATTATATAAAGTATCTCTTCTCTCCCTCTATACCTAGAACCACATAATTTCAATTCAACACATAATTAAAATAACTACAATGCAAATTGACATATAATAAATGGTCCATAGTGATATTTAGATAGGCATGTATTGCTTACTTGTCACAAGAAGGAAAAAAAAAACTAGCACCACAAATGATAATTTAATTGAAGAACAAACAATGGAAAGAAGAGTATAGACAAACTTACCATTATTAGTGTTCAGATTTAGCTGAGGCTCACCAAAATACTTTTTGTATTGCCAAGCGATTCTTAGATCCTTTTCCTGTAATTATAAGTGCAATAACTAAATCATATTACCACAAAAAAAAAAAAAGTAATTATGCATTTCACAAAGTGCAAAGGTTGAAGAAAAGTACATGGCTAAGATCTGAAGATTTATTATCCCCTTTGGGTGACGCCGGACTAGGCAAAGTACCGAGAAAACTTTTAGGATCTCTAGATGCACTAGCATACAAGAGTGGCTGTTTTTGCACAAGTCCTTGAGACATAAAATTTCTCAATAGAAGCATATGATGAGGTGCTTCAGGATCTTCCATAACCATGACAAGGCTACCCAGAGAAAAACCACCACCTAAAATCTCTATTCAAAAGGAAAGAAAAGAAGCAAGCATGAGAATCTTCTACAAAAAGACACTACGCATGAATATTATAAAACTACATAACTCATTCATTTACTACATGGTCTATTAAAAGGAAGTCAAAGAGATAATTACTGTCCAGATCTGGAATCCCAGATGAAATGAACATTGTCCCATTAGGGCCATGCTTAAGTCCAGGATTCTGAGATGTCACAGTTGATACATTGCGAGAGAAGCTACTAACTCGAGCCCTGGTTGCAGCCATTCTGCATCAAAACTTTACAGTTTGCCACTCTGAGACCTGAGGAAGCAAAGAGTACATGTTTATGTGGGTCCACCCAATGGGCAGCAACTTGTGTCAAAAAAACGGTTTCAAAGACCACATGAGCAAATAGCAAACATCATAAAAATTGTGATGTATAAAATGCAACAAAGGAAATCAAACCAATTTATTAACCAAAAACAAAGCTCAAAGTCATAAATACATATTAAATGCATAAATGAGTTTGCTTCGAATTTCAATTTCTATCAAAACCAAAATATTAATCTACACCACACCTTAAGTAATTGAAGCCTGCTAATTTCAAACACAAAAAGGGACCAAACTCAATGGTGCTTTTGTCCAAGCAAGATAAGGGAAGCTTTAACCATGGGGATGTGTTTCTTACAAAAAAAAGGACTATATGCAAAAGATTTTTTTTTTTATTTTTACCAAGACTAGATTACAACTTTTTCAAAAACAAGGGACCAATAGAAAAAATATAAATATTTAAATGGAACAAAAACATATTTATCCCAAAACTATCCTAAACCATATAAAAAGAAGCTTAGACACAAACTAATTAATTAGAAGCAATAACAATATCCATGTTTTATCACAGGACAGGAATGTAAGGAAGCAATTAAATCTCAGTTCAAATACACGGCTATATCTAACTTCCACGGCTATATCTAACTTCCAAGGCAAACAAACCTTAAAATAAACAAAAAAAAAATTACAAAACTAAGAATGAAGCTTTGTGCAGGCATATCATCAAACACATGGTGTGCAAGCAACAGAAATTTCGATTTTTCCTACACAAAGCACACCAATCTAAATTTCTCAATTCAGAAACATATCTTAGGCAAATATTGAGCACTTAAAAGAATCGAAGCATTAAATGATCATAAATATTAGCCACACGCAAGAAATATGAACAAGTCCTACTATGAACCAAAAGAAGAGAACGAAAGAAGTGGGTTAGTAGAAAACCTGAGAGAAGGAAATAGAGTTGGGTTTTACTTTGAAGTTTGAAAGCAGCGAGTTTGAGTTGGTGAGTTCGAAGTTTTTGTTCAAGAGACTTTCTGTTTTATTTTTCGCACAATTTGAATTTGTTGTGTTTGTTTGTTGGGTTAGAATTTAACTCCACTCGTTGGGTGGAAGAACAAGTCCCAGAAGTAGAACAGGCATAAGATTTCTCCTTAACAGTCTCCATAACTAATCAAGTATTAGAAATTATTGAAAAATACTTTAAATTAATTTTTAATTATTAGTAAAATATGTCAATTTAGAAATTAAATTGATAAATATTTAATATTTTAAGAATTACTTATATAATTTTATTAATTTAATAACTATTTAGAAAAAAATAATACTTAATTAGTAAAATGATAATTTATTCTATAAATAAATACGTCACTTAGTATAAATCCGGTAACACACATTTATCATTATTCTTTGGCAAATACTAAGAAATAGGATTGAGCCTAAAACAAAATGAGAGGGACAAAAAAACCATGAAAATGCTCAAAATAAAGAAGAAATCAAGCAAAAGTAAACTCATAGAAAAATGAACAAATGATCAGGGTCGTGCTTAGGCCTCAATTAAGGTTCCTGATTTTTTTACATTATTAAAAAAATTAATTTTAATTTTAATTATTAGGTTATAAATTTTATTGTGTTATTTGTAGTTAACTTGTTAATAAGATTAATTAATAGGTGTTGTTGAATTACACTTTGTTTGAGAAGACCTGTGTTTGATTGTTTAGAGAGATGAAAATTTTTACATACGACTAAGATCTAGACTAAGGATTAAGTCACCTTAGTACATTTTAATTATATTTTTCTTTATTCTAGCAACATACCATTGAAATCATTGTAATCATCTAAATTTTTTCCTTCCATTTGGGTTAATTTGTTTTTGGAAAAATGTAAATTATATTAAGCCCAAAATATTACAACAAAAAACAAAGCATACCCCACAACAAGCAAAGAACAAAAGTCTCCCTAACACAAGAAGGCCCTGAACAAGATCCTAATAAAGATGCAACATATGTGACTATCTATAAACAAGGAATTTAATCTTGTTAATAACTTCAGTTACAGAAAAATGAAAATTCTCAAAAAGCAATTGGTTCCTAGACATCCAGATGCAGTAGACCGTAGTTGTCAAAGCCAAGCATCGAAATTTGCCCCAAATACCAGAGGTGGCTCTACCACGGATGAGTGAACTGATAGTGCGCTGCAATGAAATAGTTTGCCTGTGGAAAGGTATCTAGTCTCGAATATGTGCCCATACTCATAGAGAAATTCAGCAAGAAAAGAATAAATGAGCATGGAACTCTGTCTCATTTGTGCACAAAGGGCAGAGGAGACCCTTGTTTAGGAAAGCAACTCTGTCAAAAGTGAGCAGGCGATTCTTGGTAGCAAGCCAAAGAATAAAAGACATCTTTGGTGGAATGGCAGGATTCCAAATAACAGAACTCCAGTTGACAACAGGCTTGGTCCCTTTGATGTAATCATAAACTTTCCCAACAAGCAACTGTTCATTGCTACTCCAAGAGTTTAACATTTGTTTGCCAGCCTCTACATTGCCATCTTTGGTGATGATGATGTCCCTGATCTGAATAATCTTCTTAATCAACACTAAGTCTGAAGAGGAACTGATAAAGTCCCAAACATTGTCTCCTTTGAAATAATAATGGTGGACCCATCGGACCCAAAGAGAATCTTTCTTAGAGTGCAAGTCCCAAAGAATGCGGGACAAGAGGGCAAGGTTCCAGTCCTTGAGATTAAAAAGACCCAAACCCCCATCTTTTTTGGGCGAGCAAACGTCGGACCAAGCCACCAAGGGTTTGTTTTTACCTACATCGGCTTTGCCCCAAAGAAAGTTGTGGCAAGAAGCAATTATCCTGTCCAAAATAGATTGGGGCAAAGGGAAGATACCCATCCAGAAGTTAGCAATACCCTGAATGACAACCCTGATTAGTTCCACTTTCCCTGCATATGATAGAGATTTTCTACTACATCCCTGAATAAGGCAAGTGATCTGAGAAAGCTAGGGAGCATAGTGGCAGACATTGAGCCTAGAAGATAAGAGGGGAACACCCCAAGTATCTAAAAGGAAAACTGCCCAGGCTAAATCCAGTGAGCTGTTGGATATCAGAAAGCACATTTGGGCCCATTCCAGATGAGTAGATGGCTGACTTATTGGAGCTGATGGATAATTTTGAGACATTGCAAAAGTGCTGTAATTTGGCAAAAATTGCAGACACAGAAGGCAAGTCTCCTCTGGATAGGAGCAAAATGTTATCAGCAAAAGCCAAATGAGAAAGTTGAGCAACTGCACAGTTTGGATGAAACTGAAAGTTGACATTATCCTTAAGGCTTTGCAGATCGCGGGAAAAATACTCCAAACAGAGAAAAAAAAAAGGTAAGGGGAAAGAGGATCCACTTGCCTTAGATCACGCTGCCCTTTGAAATGACCATAAATGGATCCATTAACTGCCACGCTGAAGGAGGTGGTAGAGATACATTCCATAATCCAGGCACAAAACTGAGTTGGGAATCCAACAAACTTGAGCATCCACTCCAAGAACTCCCAAGAAATGGAATCATATGCCTTATGCAAGTCAATTTTCAAAAGGCATCTGGGAGAAATCCTCTTGCGGGCAAATTTGTGTAGGAGCTCTTGAACAAGGAAAATGTTGTCCATCATTTTCCTATTCTTAAGAAAAGCAGATTGGGATTCACCAATAATAATCTCCAGCACCGGGGCCATACAGTTTGCCAAAATCTTAGACATAATCTTGTACAACAAGTTGCAGCAAGAGATTGGTCTAAAGTGATTCACCTGGGAAGCTTGGTCTATCTTAGCGATGAGAGCAATAATGGCATGATTGATCTGCTTTAAGATTTTACCTGAAATGAAGAATTCATTGACCGCTGCAAAGATATCATCCCCTGTGATGTTCCAAGCCTTTTAAAAGAATAAGGCATTGTAGCCATCAGGATCGGGAGCTTTATTATTGTCCATCACAGAAATTATATTCCAGACATTTTGCTTTATAATAGGACTAAGTAAGGCGGCAAAGCAATCAATGGGAACTTTTGGACCCAAGTTGCAGATTGATAGGGATGCAACTTGGTGCAACTATTGAGCACTAAACAAATCCTTGAAGTGATTGACAAAAGCATGGGCAGTTTTAGATTGGGAGGAAGTGCATTGACCATTACCCAACCTTATTGCAACAATAAATTGGTGGTGCCTATTACACTTGATTAAGGAATGGAAAAATTTAGAGCATCTATCAGCTTGTAGGAGATACTTGTTCTTAATGAGTTGAGCTACCTTCATAGACTCTGCTTTCCTAAGCAGGATAATCTGCCCTCTTGTACGATTAGCCTGAGTGAGAAGGGAAGAGTTCAAAGGATTTTGCCGGAGGGAACTAAGCAGGCTATTATACTCGGCTTCAGCTAGCTCCACTTGATTAGAGATATGACTGAACTCTTGGTTATACAAAAACTTCAAATGAGCTTTAAGAGATTTCAATCTCTTACTAACTTTGAACATGCTAAAACCATTAACTTGGTGGCTCCAGCCATCTGCATAATTCTTAAAAATTATGGGTGATCCACAATAGCATTATTAAACTTAAAGGGCGAATTAGCTCTGGGCACCACCAACTCTGTGGTCACAACTAGAGGAGTGCGGTCTAAAATAGATTCAAAATCCATCACTTCACAAGAAGAGTTATCGAAGGAATTGAATCAGAGCTGATTGCAGAGGGCTCAGTCTAATTTGCTCCAAACTCTACCATTAGTCCAAGTGAACACGGGACCATGACTATTAATGCTCCCTAACCCAAGGTCAGAATAACAGTCCGCAAAATCCTGCAACTCATAAGCACTGGTTTCAGCTCCATTGAACCGGTTAGTGGGAGAGAGGATGGTATTGAAATCACCAATTAGTAGACAAGGGTAGCTCAGAGTAGCACTAATATTGTTCAGATTAATCCATAAATATCTTCTAGCCACGACAGAGTGAAAACCATATATGAAAGAAGCCAGGAATTGCTTGCCTGTAATTTTACAGTCGATGGAACAATGAATCAATTGAGCACTGGATTGCAACACTGATAGGTTAACTTTTTCAGGTTTCCAGAGGATGAGGATCCTACCTGCGTTATGAGAAGTAAAGTTGTGGATGAAGTTCCAATCTCCAAACTTTCTTTTCATTGTATCCTCCACTGAAACAGTATTCATTTTAGTTTCCAAAACGGCCATCACATTAACTTCCTTGCTGCAAAGGAAGCTCTGCATCGCATGATGCTTTAGAGGCAAATTAAAGCCTCTGATATTCCAGGAGGCGATAATCATTGATTATGACGGGAAGGACCCTCCCCGACATGATTGCTAGTTTTTTGAAGCCTTCCTTTTTGCAAATCTAACTGCATCGCCTCAATACGGGGTGCCTATTGGAGTTGCACTTTCTTTCCTTTTTCTGTGGTTTGGTTTTCACCTGAACAAACCCATTAGGATCAACATTCTCGGAATTCACTGCTCTTGCAATATCAGTAGGATTTTGAAGAACAGGAACATTATTTGTTGTCTGTGACTGCTGTATGCAAGGTGGAATAGACAGCTAAGCCTAGTCTTCCTTTTGTTTTCCAGAGGGATTGGAAGCGTTGGTCTCTATGAGAGCTTTTACCTCAGAAACTTAAGGTTGAACCGTGGGGGGACATGTTGTGGTGTTTATTCTATGGTCAAGCTTAGCAACAGGCACAACTTTACATTTTGTTAATCGGTGCCCGATCATTTTATAGTGGATACAAAAAGATGGCCTATTCTCATATTCGATATTTTGGATGAATGTCTTACCAGTAGGAAGTCTAAAGCGAACCTCTTCAATAAGCTCCAAGGAAGCATCAACTTCCACCAGAGCTCAAGCAAATGAGATAGATCCCTTGGATGCAGTAAGGTGGTCTGTGGGAATGGGTGAACCAACCTTGGACAGAATTTTCCCTAAAGCTTGGGGATTCCATAGCTCAAGGGGAAGGTTTCGGAGCTTAACCCAGACTGGAATCTTACTGAGCTCCTCATTACCAAAATCAAAGAAAACAGGCATAACTTTCAGCAAAAGGGGCCTTTGGAATATGAAATAGGGACTTGCAAATAGAACCTGATTCAAATCATCTTCTGACTCAAATTTGAATACCAGCCAACCACTTTCATGAGTCAAGTATGAGAACTTCATGCCCCATTTTTGGCAGCATTCCAGCAAAGCTTTCTTTCCTGGGAAACGGCCAGCCACATAGCCTATAAGGTTGTGTCCCCATGCCTCTTCCAGAGGCTACAAATCTGCTTCATCTAGTAGCACCTCACCTTCAGAGGATGGAGGGGAAAACTTCAGGCCAAAGCCCTTGGATGGTTTTCTGTTATCCTTGAATAGATTGATCCAAGGTGTGGAAGCCTCTTTGTTGCCTACTTGAGGTGCTGAATCAGATCCACTAGAGGGAGATGAATCTTCATCCGTGGATGAATCATCTTCTTCTAGAGTGTAGGAATCATTCAGGGAAGTTTCAGTCTCCGCAGTACAGCCATACGATTTATCAAACACCTAGTGTGCTACAACTTTGGTTGCTACAGAACTTGACCCTGGCTTTTTGTCGAGCACCAGGGGTGTAGAATTTCCCTGTGGAGTTGGGCAAGTAGTTCTAGCATCTTGGGCTACAACAATGCCCCCAGCCAGACCAGTGGTGGGAGATACCCGAGCTTCACCTGCACCTGAAGTCGAACCCTTTAAGACAAGTTGCTTGGTAGCTTTATGTGATTTTTGGCCCTTATTTTTCCCCATCAGGTGCCTATCAAGGACTGGAAGATAGCACCTGTGGGAAAAAATGCTACTACTTCGAGGCCCAAGAAGAGAGGAGGTAGTGAGGACAAACTCACTTTTAAGGCACAAGGTCCGTGGCTGGAAGACCTGGACAGATTCAAGGAACAGGAGAAATCAGTACCACCAGCGTCAATAGAAGTCTGGAGTATCTCTCCGACGATGGCAAGGCCACTAGGCAGCACCCAAGGAGGGAGAGTGACTTCGTGATGGGGAGGTTACTGAAAGCACCCTAGGAGAGAGAACAGAGCTTTTTCCTAGGAGAGAGAAACTGACTTTTTTTTTTTTTGGGAAAAATGTAAATTATACTAAACCCAAAATAGTACAACAATGAATGGGGCATACCCCGTAACTAACAAAACAAAAGTCTCTCTAATACAAGCAGACCTAAACCAAGATCCTAACACCGATGTAGTAGATGCGATTGTCTATACACAAAAAATTTAATCATGTTAATAATTTCAATTACAGAAAATTGATAATTCTCGAAAAGCAATTTGTTCCTGGACATCCACATACTATAAACTGTTGTTGCCAAAGCCAAGCATCGAAATCCTCCCCGAGCACCTGAGGTGGCTCTACTACTAATGAAAGAGCTGATAGTGCGTTGCATTGAAATGGTTTGTTTGTGGAGAGGAATCTAGTCTCTAATGTGCGCACAAACTCAGAGAGACATTCTGCAAGAAAAGAACAGGTGGGCATGTGACTCAGCCTCATTTGTGAAAAGAGGGTAGAGGACACCCTTGTTCAGGAAGGAAATTTTGTCAAGAGTGAGCAGGCGATTCTTAGCTAGCCAAAGGATAAAAGACATCTTTGGCGGAATGGCTAGATTCTAGATAACAGAACTCCAGTTGACGATAGGCTTGGTTTATCTAATGTAGTCATAAACTTTCCCCACAATCAACTGCTCATTTTTGCTCCAGGAGTGCACCATCTGTTTTGTAGCCTCTACATTACCTTCTCTGGCAATGATGATGTCCCTGATGTGAATAATCTTCATTAACACTGAGTTTGAAGAAAAGCAAATAAAGTCCCAAACATCACCTCCTTTGAAATAATAATGGTGGACCCAACGGACCCACAGGAAATCCTTCTTCGAGTGAAAGTCCCACAAAATGCGGGACAAGAGGGCAAGGTTCCAGTCCTTGAGATTAAAAAGGCCCAGACCCCCTTTTTTTTGGGCAAGCAGACATTGGACCATGCCACCAAGGGTTTGCTCTTACCTACGTCGACTTTACCCCACAGAATGTTCCGGCAAGAAGCGTTGATCCTATCCAAAATTGATTGGGGCAAGGGGAAAATGCCCATCTAGAAATTTGCAATTCCCTGAATAACATCCCTGATTAGCTCCACTTTCCCTGCATAATAGAGTGATTTCCTGCTCCAACCTTGAATAAGGCAAGTGATCTGGGAAAGTAAGGGAGCATAGTGGCAGACATTGAGCCTAGAAGATAAGAGAGGAACACCCAAGTATCTAAAAGGAAAAATGCCCATGCTAAAACCAGTGAGCTGTTGAATATCGGAAAGTACATCTGGCCTTATACCCGTTGAGTAAATGGCTGACTTGCTGGAGCTGATGGATAGCCCTGAGACACTGTAAAAGTGTTGAAGTTTGGCAAAAATTGTAGACACAAAAGGCACATTTCCTCTGGACAAGAGCATAATGTCATTAGCAAAAGATAAATGAGAAAGTTGAACAACTGCACAATTTGGATGAAACTGAAAGTTGACATCTTCCTTGAGGCTTTGCATGTCGCGGGAAAAGTACTCCAAACAGAGAACAAACAGATAAGGGGAAAGAGGATCCCCTTGTCTTAGACCCCGCTGCCCTTTGAAGTGGTCATATATGGATCCATTTATCGCAACACTAAAAGAGGTGGAAGAGATACACTCCATAATCCAGGCACAAAACTGAGGAGGGAAACCAATACACTTGAGCATCCACTCCAAGAACTCTCAAGAAATGGAATCATACGCCTTGTGCAGGTCGATTTTTAAGAGGCATCTAGGAGAAGTCCTTTTGTGAGCATATTTGCGCAAAAGCTCTTGAACAAGGAAAATGGTGTCCATCATTTTCCAGTTCCTTAGAAAAGTAGATTGGGACTCACCAATGATAATCTCAAGCACCGGGGCTATACCGTTAGCCAAAATCTTAGACACTATCTTGTACAACAGGTTGCAGCAAGATATAGGTCTAAAGTGATTCACCTGGGAAGCTTGTTCTGTCTTGGGAATGAGCGCGATAATGGCATGATTGATCTGTTTTAAGATCTTTCCTGAAATGAAGAATTCATTGACTGCAGCAAAGATATTGTCCCCTATGATGTTCCAAGCCTTTTTGAAGAATAAAGCATTGTAGCCATCAGGATCGGGAGCTTTATTATTATCCATCACTGAGATTACATTCTAGACACCTTACTTAGTAATAGGACTAAGTAAGGCAGTGACGCAATCAGTGGGAACTTTTGGCCACGAGTTGCAGATCGAAAGGGCAGCCTCCTGATGCAGCTCCTGAGCACTAAACGGCTTCTTGAAGTGATTCACAAAAGCATGGGCAATTTCAGATTGGGAGGAAGTGCTTTGACCATTTCCTAGCTTTATTGCAGCAATAAAACAGTTGTGCCTATTACGCTTGATCAAGGCGTGGAAAAAATTTGATCATCTGTCAGCTTGCAAAAGATACTTGTTTTTAATGAGCTGAGCATTCTTCATAGATTCTACTTTCCTAACCATGATAGTCTGTGCCCTTGCACGGTTAGCCTGTGAGAGGAGGGAGGAATCATGAGGATTCTGCCGGAGGGAGTTAAGCATGCTATTATACTCGGCTTCAGCTAGCTCCACTCTGCTAGAGATATGGATGAACTCCTGCTTATACAAAAACTTCAAAGGAGCTTTAAGAGCTTTCAATCTCTTACAGACCTTGAACATGCTACAGCCACTAACATAGTAGCTCTAGCCAAATGCAACAATGCTTAAAAAATCTGGGCGATCCACAATAGCATTATTAAACTTGAAAGGGGAATTACCTCTAGGCAACACCAAATCAGTGGTCACAACCAGAGGAATATGGTCTGAAATAGCTTCAAAATCCATCACTTCACAAGCAAAATTATCAAAGGAGTTGAACCAGTGTTGGTTGCAAAGGGCCCGATCTAATTTACTCCAAAATCTGCCATTAGTCCAAGTGAACAAAGGACCATGACTGTTAATGCTCCCTAATCTAAGATCAGAATAACAATCCACAAAGTCTTGCAACTCATAGGCAGTGGTTTCTGCACCATTGAACCGGTCAGTGGGTGAGGGGATGGAGTTGAAGTCACCAATAAGGAGCCAGGGGCAACTCATGGAACCACTAATGTTGTTCAAATTAATCCATAAAGATCTTCTAGCCACAATAGAATGAAGACCATAAATGAAAGAGACCTGGAGATGTTTGCTAGTAATTTTGCAGTCAATGGAACAGTGAATCAACTGAGCATTTGATTCCATGACTGAAAGATTAACTTTATCCTGCTTCTAAAGGATGAGAATCCTGCCTGCATTATGAGAAGAAAAGTTATGGATGAAGTTCCAATCGCCAAAATTTATTTTCATAGTATCCTCAATTGAAACTTTATTCAATTTAGTTTCCAAAATGGCCATCACATTAACTTCCTTGCTGTGAAGGAAGCTTTGCATCGCATGATGCTTCAGAGGCAAATTAAAGCCTCTGATATTCCCAGATGCAATAATCATTGATTTAGACGGGAGGAAACCTCCCCGACCCGAATTACTGATTTTTGAAGTCTTCCTTTTTGGACATCTAATTGCCTCTCCTCAATACGGGTTGGCTTCTAGAGTTGCACTTTCTTTCCTTTTTTGTGAGGTTTGGTTTTGACCTGAACAAAATCATCTTCATCAGGGTCAACATTTAAAGCATTCATTGCTCCTATCAATTCAGTAGGATTTTGAAGAACAGCAACAGTATTTGTACCCTAGGAATGTTGTGTGTGAGGAGGAACAAACTTATTAGCCTGATCATTCTTTAATTTTCCTGAGGGATTGGATTTGTTGGTCTCTACGAGCGTTACTAACTCAACAACATGTGGCTGAAAGGGGGATTTGCTTTGGTGTAGTCAAGTTTGGCAATAGGCACTGCTTTACAATTTGCTAGACGGTGCCCAATCATTTTACAGTGAGTGCAAAAAGCACGCCTATTCTCATATTTAATCTTCTGAATAAACATCTTACCGGTTGGCAGTCTAAATCGAACCTCTTCAGTGAGCTCCAAGGACGCATCAACTTCCACTAATGCCAAAGCAAAAGAGATAGATCCCTTGGATGCAGTAAGGTGGTCTGTGCGGATGGGCAAACCAACCTTAGACAATATTTTCCCTAAAGCTTGGGGGTTCCATAACTCAAGGGGAAGATTTCAGAGCTTAACCCATACTGGAATTTTACTAAGTTCCTCATTCCCAAAATCAAAGAAAGTCGGCATAACCTTCAGCAGAAGGGGTCTTTGAAATATGAAATAGGGACTTGCAGAAAGGACCTGGTTTCATGAGTTGAGTAAGCAAATTTCACACCCCACTTTTGGCAGCAATCCAATAAAGCTTTTTTTCCTGGGAAATGACCAGCCACATAGCCAATAAGGCTATGTCCCCATGCCTCTTCCAGGGGTTGCAAATCAGATTCGTCCAACAACACTTCACCTTTAAAGGATGGAGGGGAGAACTGCAGTCCAAAGCCCTTGGATGGCTTTCTGTTATTCTTGAACAGATTAACCTAAGATTTGGAAGCCTCTGTGTTGGCTACTAGAGGCGTTGAGTCAGAACCACTAGAAGGAGATGAATCTTCATCTGTGGAGGAGTCATCATCCCCTAGAGTATAAGATTCCTATGGGGGAGAATCAGTTTCTGTATTGCTGACAGCCAATTTGTCGAACACTTGGTGTGCATCAACTTTGTTTGTTGTAGAACTCGACCTTTGCATTTTGTCGAGCACTAGGGGTGCAAAGTTTATCTGTGTGGTTGGGCAAGTAACTCGAACACCTTGGTCCACAACAACGCACCCAATCAGATCATTGGTAGTAGAAACCCGAGCTTTACCTGTACCTGCGGTTAACCCCTTTAAGGCAGGTTGTTTGGAATGCGATTTCTGGCCCTTGTTCTTCCCCATACGTTGCCTAGCACTAGTTTGAAGATGGCATCTGAGGGGAAAAACACTACTACTTTGTGACCAAGAAGAGAGGAGGTAGTGAGAATGAACTCTCTTGTTGGCTAGTTGATTAAATACTGACAAAAGGCATCTCTTGTGTGACACAGATCGTGGTTAGAAAACTACCAGCATCTACCGAAGTTGGAAGCAGCTCTTTGATGGTGGCCAGGCCACTGGGCGTCACCCAAGGAGGGAGAGTTGCTATGTGATGGAGAGGCTACTGCGCGCGCCCTAGGAGAGAGAACAAAGCTTTTTAATGAGAGCCCATTCCCCAAGTTTGATATTCTTGTGAAGCTTGCATGCAGCAAGAAGAGATCCAAATACAACCATAGTGCTCAACTTTTGGGACAAACCCAAATTCATGAACCATTTTATGAAATAGTATATTCCCTTCTTGCCACAATCCTGAGTGACTACAAGCATGAAGAGCTCTAATGAATGTGATGTCATTATGGATGACCCCTAGTGCTTCCATTTCTTCAGAGTTCCAATGCTGCCTCACCATGACCATGCATTGCAAAACCAGATATCATGGCATTTCACATTGAAACATCACGGTCCATGGCCGCAGCAAGCAGTGCATCTATGTCTCCACACTTGGCATACGTGTCCACCAAAGAAGTTTTAAGAATAATATTTCCCTTAATTCCTTGCTTGTCTATGTAGGAATGGATCCACTTACCCATTTCAAGTGATCCAGCTTTTGCACATATCATAAGGTGGCTAACCATGGTTCTCTCATTTGGCCTTATTCCACAACCAGTCATGTGAACAAAGATATCAAAAGCCTCATCTATGCAATTGTTTTGTGCATAAGCTGAAATCATGGCACTCCACATCATTAAATCTTTGCTCTTAAAGCTATCAAAAACAGATCTTGCACTTCTAACACCACCACATTTGCCATACATATCAATAAAAGCAGTGGCTAGAACCAAAGACATGGTAAATCCACTTCTTAATGTGAAAGCATGTAACAATTTTCCTAATTCCAGAGCTCCTGCTGTGCCACACTCTTTGACAAAACTAAGCATTGTAATTTCATTTGGAGACATACCTTCTCCTAGCATTTTGACAAACAGTCCTGCACCTTCATTCAAATTATTGCAATGAATGTAGGTTGCAATCATAGCAGTCCATGAAATGATACTAGCCTCAGACATGCCATCAAAAACCCTTCTTGCATAAGCTAAATTTTTACATTTAGCATACATATCAATCAAAGCAGTACTTAGAGGAACTCCTGATTTTCCACACTTCCAATTTCTCATTACATAAGCATGCATGGCTTTCCCCAATTTCAAATCAGCAAGTTCTGCCAAGACATGTGTGATGCTTATCATTGCAATTTCACTAGGCTTCACTCTCATAACATGCATATCTCTCACAAGGTCCAAAGCTTCATCAAGCAACCCACTCTTATCATAGCTCCTAATCATAGTACTCCAAGAAACAACATATTTTTTATGAATCTTATCAAATACTAGCTGTGCTGATGCCAAGCTTCCAACCTCACTGTACATCATGATTAAAGCATTACACACAAAAACATCACCGTGAAATCCATTTTTCACCACAAAACCATGAACCTCTTGTCCTAGTAGGATTGAAGGGATAAGACAACATGGTTTGAGAACCGGTGGTATGATAAAATTGTCCACTTCAGTGTCTATTCTATGCATATAGGCGTAGATTTTCGCTGCATCTGCAGGGAAGTTGTTCTTGATGTAAGACGTTATTAGGAAGCTATGAATTGCTGCATTGCTAGAATAGGATTCAAGTGCTGCAAGAGGGACTTGATAACTGCAATTGGAACTGGTTTTGATGAAGTGGCCATGGAGTTGTTGTGTTTCATTGAGGTTGATGTCAAGTCCTTGTTGGATGTGAGGAACATTTGGTTTTGGTTGGCATTGAGTGAATCTCAAAGTGGGGGAGTGGTACTGATTAGAGTTTTGGAACCTGTGAATTGAGATTGGAAGGGGTGGAGGAGGAGCAATAGAGAGATGGGAATTGCTTGTAACCACAGTTTAACCTTTCAGTTTTTGCATGCCCCTTTTCATTTCTTACACTGAATACTCAAACTTAAGTTTCAGAAAGGTCTATCCCACACACCAATCTCCTGCAAGACACTAAGGTTCTTCATCCTATTGTGCATAAAATGAGTGATCAAGTTGGTTCAACAATGGAATGGTAAGTGACAAAGAGTGAAGGCATTTGTGTATTGTTTAGGGGTAAGTGACAAAGAGTGAAGGCATTTGTGTATTGTTTAGGGGTAAATGTCAGAGCGGTTCATTCCCGTGGTTGTTATTATGTTAAAGAAAACAAATAAGGAACGAAGGATAATCCCATTTTATTGGTTTGTTGCTAAGTCTCAGAGAGCCACCCTTTTGTTTTTATTATTCAGTGGGGACCACACAACTGTTTCTCGTTTCTCTCTTTCTGTGTCCTGTTATTTTTCCTTCCTTGAACCTTGAGTTCATATCTATGACTTTATGATGATAATATCTTACTTCTAAAATGTTGCATTTAGCTGCAAGTTCTTTTACAAAATTTCCTCATCTGTTTTTGTTTATATTTATTTATGTATTGGTATAAAGTAATTTCTGCCGGTAATGATTAATCTTTGTCGGGAACCGTGAACACACACAAAATAAATATTTTTCTTTCAACACGATTTATTTCATACCCAAGATTATCCTGAAATCAAAATATTGGACAATTTGATTAAAGGACACAAGAGGCTACCACTTATGCCAACTGTTGTTTATTGTGGGTATATTTATTGTTTTGATTAAGCTGTGCAATTATTATTGTTTTTTTTTTTAATATGGTAGGTTCTTAGAGTGTTTACTGTCTAAAGATGTAGATAAGAATATATGCATTGAGTGTGGTGAGAGAGTATGTATAATATTAAATGGGTAAGTTAGGATTCATCGACAGTTCGACACCTATGTGAGACTTGGCTCACTTACACCATCATATAATAAGGATCGGGGAATTTCTATCTCAACCTTGATAATAATTTTCATCAGTTTGTAAGAAGGTTAAATGTAGCATCAATTCAAGGGAGAGCAAAGTGATTAGATTGTTTGCTCTTTGATTAGATTGTTTGCTCTTTTTTGGACTAAAAATATCAAATGATAAGGAAAAGAAGTAACACAATTAGGATGGAAGCTTGCTACTGCATTCATTAAAAAGGAAAGAAATAAGAAATCATAGCAGACAAGTAAATGTCAAACACAGGATTTTTCCCCCTTAAGAACTGTCATATAATACGAAAAAATTGCCAAGCACAAATTGCAGGAAAATTTAAAGAATAACAGATTTTCATTAAAAAAATGATGAAATATCTATTATTGGAACTCATCACAATAACAAAAGTATATACTAGAACAATTCAAAAATATTTTGATATTTTAAAATGATCGAGACATGTACTTATCATGAGTTTGTTAGCTAGTATTTCATATAATAATTTTTAGCAATTTTTTTACCCAAACATTTCATAATTTTAAGACACATATCTCCCGATCAAATGACAATTTTTCGTGTTTCTTAATAATAAAAAAATCATTATATAATTACTATTGCAGACTTTATTTTCTCTTTTCATTATTTTTCTTGTTTTCTCGAATAAGAAAAAAAGAAGGACCATTTACCATATAATAATTGTTTTACTTCAGTTAAAAGTGATAAAATAAGTTAAAGGTATTGCGACGATAGGAAATAAACTTCATCATCAACAAGGAAACAACTTAAATCCTAAATAAATATTCAATAAATCGATAATAAAAACTTTTTAAAATTATAAAATATAAGATTTGTATTTTTTTTTGTTTTGAGTTTGAATTAAATTCAAACTATTTTTAACCTAAATCAATTATATCCATGCGAATTTAGTTTTTTTTTTTTTTACTATTGAGATGAATATAAGTTTGAGATGAAATTTCACATATTCTCAATTACACAATAGCTCATATGGATATCATAGTTTATTTTGGTCACCTCTAACAACTACAACATTTAATTCAATTAATATTAACTTTTTTTAAAATATGCATAAATTTATCTCATTGATCGTCTAATTTGACCCCTGTACATGTAGACTTATATAGACCGAGTTGGTCCATATCCAATTCTATCAAGAGGTGAAATCACCAAAAAAAAAAAAAAAAAAGAAAGAAAGAAAGAAAAAGGGGAGTAGACATTACTCACTAGTCACTATACAATCTCTACTCCAGTGCTTGGGTATCACTGAATCACTGCACTCATTGGGTGGAAGAGTAAGTCCGAAAAACACAACATACGTTAGATAAAGAATAAACCACCAATTTCACCTTTAGTTAATTACTATTTCTCCTGAACAGTTTAAACAATAAAAAATTATATAAATAATTTTCAAGAATTAGAAATCATAGAAAAATATTTCAAATTAGTTCTTAATAAATATATCGATTTAGAAATTAAATTGATAAATTTTAAATATATTAAGAATTTTTTATATAATTTTATTAATTTAAGGACTATTTAGAAAAAAATAATAGTTAATAATTAAAATAAAAATTTATTCTACGATAAAACAATTCATATAAAGTGTTAAAATATTTTTAAATAAATACGCCAGAGTAACACATTTTTCATTCGTAGATAAGATGGGACATAAAGTAAAATGTGAGGGACTAAAAAATGAAATTGCTCAAATTAAAGAAAAAATTAAGCAATGATAAACTCATAAAATGAAAATAATCAAACAAATTAATGATAAACTCAGAAATTAAGCTAGAGATTGTTGTAATGCTTCTTATTATTGACATCTTGATGGCTTACATTCTAACTTCACTCAACATCCTTGTTGGCCAGAATTCTCCATCGATCAGAACTCTCCGTAGGTAGTCATTTTCGAGACCTCGACAATGTACTTTGGTTGCTTTCAAAATCAATAATTATCCCCACAAACCAACACAAGACTTTTCTGCATGTTTTTTTCCTCACTCACGCGCTTTTATAGGAAACTTTCAAGAAGGTCATCCATCTCATAACTACTCCAAGCCAAACATGCTTAACTATAAAGTTCTTAGGGATAAACTACCGAAAAGTAAATATATCTCGTTGGTATAAGTAGTATCAATTAATTTCTTTAAGTCATCCTTGATTATACAGTTTCATACCTGTACAACCTTTGAATCCCTCTCATTCTAGTATGATTCAATCACGGTATTACAATTGTCTTAAGACCAATGTGCAGACAAATAGACCTCTAATTTAAATTATATAAATAAAATGAAAAGAATGACACATAAAAAAGAAGCTAAATTATTGTTTTGGTCCTCTAATTTATTTTTGAAGTTTGATTTGGTCCTCTAGCTATTAAATTACAAGACAAAATTGAATCATTTAATTATTAGAGGACCATATCAAACTTTGAAAATAAATTAGAAGATCAAACAATAATCTAGCCCAAAGAAAACCTAGGAGTAAAGTTTCAAAAACACCTAAACTCCTTTCTCCTACCTCTTTTGCTTCTCGTGTTTTGTGTCACCTTTGAACCAGCGTGGAGGTAATTCACACCTTTGCACCAGCATGGAGGTGATGACGAGACCTGTCAACATTTTCTTCGCTTCTCTCGTGTTGAGGTCTCTACAACCATTGTTTGAGTACTCTTCTCTCTTCGACAACAACTTCTCCTTCGAATTTGGTTTCTTTAAGTAAGTATTTCAATAATTAAAAATAATAATTAGGTCTACATTTCTATTTCCATGATATCTTATCTATCTTTTCAACAAATCTTGCATCTCTTTCAATGATAGAAGTTGAAAAAATTGTTTGTTCTTGATTATTCTTTGTACTTTAAAGGTCTTGTAGCATTGTCTTGTAAATACTAGTATGTTGTTTTTTTCTATCATAAGATTATTGGCATATCTATTTTGATAATTTTAACTATAATTTCTAATGAATAAATCTTTGCATAGTTATTAAGATAAGCATAAATAATTTTAGTTTGTGACTTCATACAAAGTTATGTTGGAATTTTCTATTTCAATAATTAATTTGGGCTAATATCATAAGATAATTATATTAGTTATTTATCATTAGTGAGTTTTATTTTATGTGGTCAAATTAAGTGAACCCGTCAGACAACTAAATAAGATATATAGACTTAAATGAGCAGATGTCAATGTTGACCCATTAGGGGATAATGAAAACTATTAAGTTAACACACTATAAGAAAGCTATGGTCTATAATATACCGACCCGTCACACATAGTTTCTCTTTTTCCCATTTGAACATTTACGAATGTCCTATTGAGGAATAAAAAGATTCTGGTTAAGGAAGAACCATAATATTGTTGTTCGTTATCGTAATGGATAGCCGCAAAGATCTTACAACAAATGTCAAAGAATGCTTAGATCAAGAACCAACTACAGATCCAAATATTTTATATAATCCTTAATAATTAAACATGTTGTAGATCCTAAGACTTTTGGTGAATTGTCCTATATTATAGACATGTAAATTTTTAGCTTCCACATAAAGAATAAAGATTAAAGATATTCCAACAAGTGGTATTAGAGCATGTCTTCATTGTTTGATTGTTAGGATTCAAGTTTTTCTATATAAAACATTATGTGTCATTGGAAATCCTTGAATGTCATTGTCTTGATGTTATTATAAATTTGATATAGTGTGATAACATTATTTATAGATTCAATATTTATTTTTCGTAATTTAAGAATATGATATTTACTTTCCATGATTAATATTTTTATATTTATTACTATTATGATTGGGTGTAAATTCAGTAGTTACAAATTCTTCCCTTTTTTTTGTATGTTTGGTAATTTTTTAATTAAATTGATTGATACAATATATTTCCAAAATAATTCCTATTGTGAAATTTGATTTGATTAAAATTACATATATATTAGTATGGGATTATTTATGTTAATTGTGTTCGGCCCAAAGGAATACACAATTTGACTAAATAATAACATACTAATGATGATAAATATGTGACAATTATAAAGTATTTTCATGTGAATAATGGTCAATCCAAAGAAAGACTATTATTTGACAAAACTAAATGTGAATATTTGATCTTGAGAGTAACAATTACAAATTAATTTTTTTGTCCAAAAACTAGAAATTAAAGTTGTGCTGAATATCTTGTGATGGATCTATTAATAAAAATATTTGCATTTTTGTTACATATATATATATATATATATATATATGAATGGTTCTTTGTTATTGACTAAGTAGATGGCTTATGGCTGATACAAGGTCAATGTACGAAATATTGATTTGGATACAATATTAGTATATATCCTAGTATCTATAGGTGCAGGTGGTTTGGAAATTAATATGATTGTATTTTATTCTATTTTTTAATCAACCGCTAAAGTCATTTGGATATAATGAGATATTATTTAGCATATTTTAAAAAAATTACATTGAATCTGGTGGGTTGATTATATATAGTTGTGATGCAATTTTATTATGGTAATTTGGACTTAATATTTTACGATTATATATAATATACAAAGCCTTGTGAAATTGAAAATTATTTTGGAAATACTTCTTTTTCACCTGAGGATTGTTTAACGATTATATAATCATTAAACAATAATGTACACATACAATTTTTGGTTTTGTACGCTTATGTGTAAATTTAAGACCATCCATTTCAATTAAATTGTTTGGTATTTTTTATTGGACTAATTGAAATAACATGTTGTCAAAGTAACCTCTGTTGCGTAGATTATTCTTGCGAATTGTGTTCAGCCTGAAAGGAAGACACAATTTGACCAGATAATTAAATGTACGGGATGTTAAGTGTGTGGTGATTACAAGGATTGGTTTTCCATGTGAATTATAAAGTGTCTAAAGACAATCATTATTTGACAAGATTTATCATTAGAATAGTTTTCCATGTGAACAATGGAATGTCCAAAGACAACCATTGTTCGATAGGACTTATCACCAGTGTTTGATCATTGCGTTGAGAGTACCACTTGCAGTTAGTCATTTCAATCCAAAGGTTGGAGATTAATTGTGTACTAGGTATCTTGTTTAGGTCTTTAAATTTACTATAAAGGTAAATTGTGCATGGTGTGTTTGTTGTTCTTTCATTAGTAGTTGCTATTACCATTATTTTCACTACTCATTTTTTTTCGGAATCCCAAACTTGTCATTTTAAAATGAATTAATTGAGAATTTTCTCAATTGCATGGAATTGGACATTTTTTAACTACAAAAAAACGCTAATGGGTTTTTTTTCTTATCCCTTTATTTGGTCTCATTGTTCAAATGATTATTGTTTTTCTTCTTTCTATTGCCAACTCCGGCAAGGCTGCGGTGCCTCTGCTCATGCCGTCGCCATCATTTGTTGCTATCCCGTGGTAGCTTCGCGTCTGTGTGCCCTTCCCCGGTGATGTTAAGGGCCCTATCACTTTCGATTTTTTATTTCTTTTTATCTTTTTTTGTTTGCACCACCACAAAACCTCTGCCATTATTGTTGTCATACTGTAGCCGACCTCGTGGCGACCTCGCGCCACTGGACATTACACCAGTGGTGCCACGGGCAGCGCACCACCCATCCCGGTGGTTTCCGAGTTGGCTACACCATTTTTTTGTGCGAGGCAACTAGGGTTTTCCAACCCTGTTGCATAATCGTGGGTTGGGCCAGGTTGCCCTGATCTGATTCCAACCCAACCCTTATAAAAAACAAAAAAATGCAGAAAAAAAAACAATAATTGTTGTTCACACCACCTTTTTAATACATGCACCATTTTTTCTTTTTGGGCCTAGCCCATTTCTGCAAAACCTAAAATAAAAAAGAAACATTATTTACACCCCATTTTCATACATGCAGCAAATTTTTTTCATTTTGGGCCTAGCCCATTTCTGCAAAACCTTAAATAAAATAGAAATGTTATTTACACTCTATCTTTCATTCATACACCATTTATTTGTTTTGGGCCAAGCCCATTTCTGCAAAACCTGAAATATAATACAAACATTATTTACACCCTGTTTTTCATACATGAACCTTTTTATTGCATTTTGGGCCTAGCCCATTTTGCAAAGCCTGAAACAAAATAGAAACATTATTCACACCCTATTTTTCATACATGCACCCTTTCTATTTTGTTCTTTTTAATAAAATAGAAATGTTACTTACACCCCGTCCATAATACATGCAACTCTTTTTTCTTGTTTTGGGCCTAGCCTTTTATCTGGAAAACCTGAAATAAAACAAAAATGATATTTACACTCATTTTCCATACATGCACCATTTTTATTTTGGCCCAGCTCATTTTTTTTGTGAAGTCCGAAATAAAATAAAATTGATGGTTACACTCCTTTCTTCATATGTGCACCCCTGCCACTTAGGATGGTGACTAGGTCTGCCATGTCAACATTTCGTCAATGTTGACTAAGTCCAAGTCAACCCTTAGACTTTAAAAAAAGAAAAATAAAAATAACTATAAATATTAGTGGATATATATTTTTTCTATTTTATTTCTTTATGGTCTCTATCGTTTATTTTATTCTTCAATGTGATTTTTTTAATCATTGTCTAGCTAGTTAGTTTAATTAATAATGCATTGTAGATATCTTGTTATTCATTTTATTTTTTGTAGAAGCAAATTTCATGATAATGAACCAAGCAATTTTGATGATGCCAAAAGCCCAAGTGATTGATTCAAGACTTCAAGATCAAGCATCAAGAATCCAATCCGAGATTCAAGATTCAAGAGAAGAAATCAAGAAGCAACAAGTCAAGACTTCATATAGGATAAGTATTAAAAGATTTTTTCAAAAACCAAATAACACAGTGTTGTTTTATAAAAGAATTTTCTCAAAATTTTCTAAGTTACCAGAGTGATTACTCTCTGGTAATCGAATACCAGTTATCAGTAATCGATTACTAGTTACCAGTTTGGTTTTCAAAATGTTTTCAAATGGTTTGCAACGTTCCAAAATGATTTCCAAACAGTGTAATCGATTACACTATATTAGTAATCGATTACAAGTGAATCTGAACGTTGGAATTCAAATCCAATTGTGAAGAGTCACAACTTTTCGTAAAATACATTGTATAATTGATTACACCTTTGTGGTAATCGATTACCAGTGAACAGTTTTGAAGAAAAAAGTTAAGAGTTATAACTCTTAACATGGTTTTCTCTAAAGTCACAACTTTTCCAATGGTTTCTTCGACCAGACATGAAGAGTCTATAAAAGCATGACTTTGGCACACATTCAAAAAATATATATGATATTCTTCCAAACAATTCTTTTTCAAAATCTTTCTCTAACCATTGCTCGTTGCTTTTTCTTTGCCAAAAAGCATTTCTAAACTTTGTTTCAAAACTTTGTTTTTCTGCAAGTGGAAATTCTGCAGAAAACAAAAGTGTGTTATCTTTTCATCCCTTCCTCCTCTTGACAAAAGATTCAAAGAACTAACCGCCTGAGAATTCTTTTGATTCTCCCTTTCCCCCTCTTGACAAAATATTCAAAGGACTAACCGCTTGAGAATTCTTTTGATTCTTCCCTTTCCCTTTAAACAAAAAATTTCAAAGAACTAACCGCCTGAGATATCTTTTGTTTCCCCTTACAAATATTCAAGGGACTAACCGCCTAAGAATTCTTTGTCTTAACACATTGGAGCGTACATCCTTTGTGGTACAAATAGAGCGTACATTTACTTGGGTTGTTATACTGAAAACAAGAGAGGGTACATCTCTTGTGGATCAGTTCAAGTGGAGCGTACATCCACTTAGTTGTTCAAAGAGAACAAGGGAGGGTACATGCCTTGTGGATCTTTGCTTGTAAAGGATTTTACAAGGTTATTGGAAATCTCAAGAGCTGGTGGTTACTTGGGGACTGGATGTAGGCACGGGTTGTTGCCAAACCAGTATGTCTTCTTCCCTACACTCTTTAATTTCTGCTATGTACTTTTTATTTCCTCTTTACTTTTGTCTAATTTATTGTTTCTATTCTTTACTTTCTCATAACTTAGTTGTAAAGCCTAATTGAATCTAGTAACATTAAGAAGGATAAATTTTTAATTAGTCAAGACATGTTCATAATTAATTCAACCCCCCTTCTTAATTATTCCAAGGCCACTCGATCCAATATTTTTCCCACGTTTCAATCGTGCATCCTTAATCACTAATTGTATTCCTCACTTCTATTTTGTATCTTTCAATTTCCATTCTATTTATCTGATTTCGTAGCATTATGTCAAATATTTATTTATTTTTGCAAATCCGCATTAACATTTTTTAGTACTAGTTTTCATTTTGTGCACTCCATGTTGGGTCTCCGACTTGCTTGGTGGTGTTTCAATAACGTGTGAGTAAATTTTGTGAATGACATGTTGGGTCTCCGATTTGCTTGAGTTCACAAATTTTACCACAAAACTAAGGTCTTTTCCAAAAAAGATAAAATTCCCAAATAAATGATCATTCAATTCTCCTTTTTGCATACACTCCATGCTGGGTCTCCGACTTGCTTGGCAGTGTTTCAATAAAGTGTGAGTAAATTTTATGAATATCATGTTGGGTCTCCGACTTGCTTGACTTGACAAAGTTTACCACAAAATCAAAACCTTTGAAAATAAAATAAAATCAACTCAACACACAACCTCTTTTTCTATAAAAAATATTACGTAAGTCTAATTTCCTCATTGCACCACCTGAGGATATGTAGGAGCGAGGGCAAATCCCTTGTTGACAAAAAATAAAATCTAAAAATAAAATAAAATCTCTTTTGTTTCTAAAACTAAAATTTGATTTCCCTTTCTAAATAAAAGAAAATATAACAAAATATAATTTATGTTTTCAAGGGAAGATAAATAATTAAAAGTCACTTTATTTTATAGCGCACTTAATTAAAGGTTGTTGTTTTCATGACGGGTGCGTGGGGTGCTAACACCTTCCCCGTGCATAAATGACTCCCGGATCCTTTTCCTCAAACAGTAGACCATTTCTTATCCTTTTTGGTTTTTTTTTATGTTTTCCTTAAATAAACATTGATGGCAACTCCTCAAGTTTTCCATTTTTTGGAAAATAATTTATTTATTTATCTAAATAATTTTATTTCGTCATCTCGTCGTGGCCCACATTGTGATGACAATATGTTAGCTAACCCACTAATTAATGGTTGACACTTAAAATGTGAGCATATATGTTGCTTGTATGGTGTTGTTTTAGTTGTTGCCTTGGTTTAGTGGGAGTCTTTATGTTCTATGTTTGGATTCAAATTTCATGTATTCGATTTTTTGCATAAATAAAGATTATAATTTATAGGTTTATTATGAAACTTGTTTGTTTAAGTGCAATATTTAAATTGTACTTAAGGACTTAAGATTGATCTCGCTAAAGACTTAAGTTGGACCAATTGGAAATAGGCATGACTGAGATCACATTGCATGTATTTTTATGTTGCTTATCCATATTGACCCATGTCATTGAGTGTATTGATGTGGTGGTCATTGGGGTCTAGTCACATTTGTTGTAGTGACGAAAGTTGTAGTAATTCCATTATTGATACATGATATGGACCAGGTTGTTAAGGTGAAAGTTTAAAGGTAAATAATGTACAGATGCACACCTAATGATTTTTTATAATAATTGTTACAATATGTAGCCCAAAGTGGGAGATTGTTGGAATTTTCTATTCCAATAATTAATGTGGGCTAATATTATAAGACAATTATATTAGTTATTTAACATTAGTGGATTTTTTTTATGTGGTCAAATTAAGTGAGTTTGTCAAACAACTAAATAAGATAATATGAACTTAAATGAGCATATGTCAGTGTTGGCCCATTAGGGAATAATGAGAACCCTATTAGTTTAACACGCTATAAGAAGGTTATGGTCCCCCAATATATTGAGTCATTACACATAGTTTTTCTTCTCCACATCTAAAGAGTTACGAATGTCCTATTGAGGAATAAAGAGGTTCTGGTTGAGGAAGAACCATTATGTCATTGTTCCTGATCGTGATGGATAGCCGCAAAGATCTTGCAACAAATGTCAAGGAACACTTAGATCAAGAACCAACTATTGATTCAAGTATTTTATCTAATCCTTAATAATCAAACATAATGTAGATCCTAGGGCTTTTGGTGAATTGTCCAAGATTATAGACATATGAATTTGTAGCTTTCATATTGAGAATACAAATTAAAGATATTCCAACAAGTTATACACTAGATGATAAGAACCCTCATCTAGTTTATGGGCACACAAAAAGAATTTGGTGTTTAGATGTTGAGCAAGTTTGGGATTCTGAGCTGGATAGTATGGATTATGAGTTTATAGCCAATTACAATAATTTGTTCACAGACTATCATGTTGTTTACCTCATTTATTTTGAGGCATCTTTTAACCTTATTTTTTCTTTTTCTTTCAGTCAATGATCCATCAATCAAAGGAAGTCAAAACTCAAAGTACAAACTCTACTGCACATTCTACATGAGTGGCACTGTAGTGGTAGCAACCCTACTGGTTTTAGTCAAGGTGAAGTTTGATATGCAATTTCACCAAAAGGGTTGATCCTTCGTTCGACTACATGAACGATGTTGTGAATTATGACTTTTTCATGAACATAACAAAGATGACGATTCTGCATGATGATGACCACATTAATGCCATAACTTCATATCAAGGAGTTTTTGACTCCCCATTCATCAAATATTTGGTGTGTGGGAACATAAAAATGTTATATCCATTCTCCAAGCTGACAACGATGGGCTACATGTAATTTTGTTTGACATTCTTTTACCTAGAGCTTTTGAAATCATAAACTGAATTTCTTGAGTCTCAGTATAGCACATGTGGTGGCTTATGTCCAACTTGATGCAATCCTACCCCCCAAGGGCGTTGGATAGAAGACTCTAGGAAGATTGAGCTAGAGATGCAGGAGAAGGCCCTAGGGTTCTCATGAGCCTTAAGGTAGATTTTGGGCCCATGGGCTAAGTATAAACCCACTTTTCTTTGTAAATATTAGAATATATTGTCTTTCTTTTGGGCCTTGTATTTTGGTCATTTTAAGTTTGTAAGGTACCCTACAAATTAAGGGCAACCTACCCTACAAGTTAGGGGTACCCTAGTAGTATAGGGTTTTAGCCTTGTATTTCAAGACATTTTAAGTAGTCTTTGTGGTAGGGACTTTTTTTTGTATTTTCATGTATTTTGGAGGGGTGAGCTTAGCTATTGGAGGGGTGTAACACTTGCTCCCGAAGGAAGCTTCTCAAGGAAACTTTCTTCCTTCATGTATTTTGGCATGGGTGAGCTTAGCTATTGGAGGGGTGTAACACTAGCTTCTCAAGGAAGAAACCTAGGCTATAAATAGAAGCATGTATAACACTTATGGTAACTTTGATGAATGAGAGTCTTGTGAGACACACTTCAAAGTTCAACTTCTCTCCTTCTCTTTCCTTCATTCCCATGCAACTTTCTCTCTCTCTCATTATCTTCCTCCATTGAAGTTTCCTCTCTAAGCTTCTTATCCAAGACACTTTCTTGGTGGTGAAGCTTCTTCTTCCATGGTTTATTCCCTAGTGGATGGCGCCTTCTCTCACCTCTTCTCCTTTATCTTCCGTTGCAACTCCATGGCTGAAAATCACCATTGAAGGACCTCAATGAAGCTCAAAGATCCAACCTAAGCTTTTCAAGCAAGCTTCCATCACAACTTAAGTGAAATAACATGAATCTGACTTGCTTTCATGATAGACAATAGATTCTTTTTGTATATTATTGTTAGTTTCCATAGCCTTTACCATATGCCTAGGGTTGGAAATAAACTTGTTTAGTTTTCATGTAAAACAATTCTACAATCTTAATTGCATATCCGTGTACGATATCTCTATCGACATACAAAATCTTATGTAGAATATTATCCTTGTACTATACTGCGAGTCTTCAACCCCACACGCCAAATGTACGAAAATATTTTTGTGTTTATTTGAATTAATGATAATTGTTATTTCTTGATTTGATTAGCTAGAGTTACACCAACAACAAACATTTGATGGCTCTTAGTTGGAACTCATATAACCTCTTTAAGACAATTGATTCATTGCTTCTTTTGCTAATTATTTTGTCATAATATAAATTGATTTTTTTGTAACCTCTTCGTCTGAAAATTTTGCCCCCTATCAATTCTGACAATTGAACCTCAATAGTTTCCTCGGTCACCATCTGATGGCGAGTGGACACAATTGTTTATATTCTGACAAAACAATTAGCAAAGGAAGCAATGAATTAGTTGTCTCACAAGTTATACATACATACATACATACATATATGTGTGTGTGTGTGTGTGTGTGTGTGTGTGTGTGTGTGTGTGTGTGTGTGTGTGTGTGTGAGGGCCAACTAAGAGTTGTCAACCATCTTGTTAGTCCAACTCTAGTTGCTGAAGAAATAAAAATTCTCAGGAAAGTTGACGAACACAAAGATATTGTTTGTTCATTACTTTGAAGGAAAACTTTGTTTTCCTTATTCTCAATCGTTGCAAGAGCAACCTATTTAAATGGATCAAGGATTCTCTAAAAAGATTCTTGGGTATCAACTAAATTAGTGGTATTGATAAGGTTAGTAAAAATGTTATGTACTTTTATTTCAACTGCTTAATTGTTTTTGTTTAATATGTAGTTTTGATCCCTTCATTTTAAAATAGACACATTTATGGCGAGACTTAATTTGAACAATAGAAAATCTGAAAGAAATAATAATAAAAAATTAAACTTAATAGGACCAAAATATAATTGAACCAGAAAATGAAAAGCTAAGCCTAGATTAGGCCAATGCCATTAACAATCTTGTGTATGCTATATCTTGAACTTAAATCACCGAGGTAATATGACTCTTTTAGCTATCATAATTAAACCTATAACATGTACCTGGACCAAACAAAAAAAAAGAATAAAAATAAAAACAAAAACATATAGGAGTTTCACCTTTTGAGAAAAGAAGTTTATTTTATGTAAGATTGCCCAATTCCCTTGCCAACCTGAGATTAACCGATGATAATATACATATCATTTTTCATTTTCTTTAAGAGTACTACTATTTTTTTCTCCCTTTATTGTGTCAATGTTTCAATTCTTTTGCACTTGGGAAATATATGTTTTCATGGAATGACCATTACTAAGGTTCAACTATTCATGTTTTTTTTAAGAGGAAGGTGGGGGAGAGTAGACAACTCTTGAGAAAGAATTTTTCACTTGCACATGCAAATGGCAAATCAAGTTTGATTTGTATGAAAGTAACTTAGTGATCAAGTTAAGGGACAAAACAACACAATAAAGCTAAAAAAAAGTAGATGCTATGGTTGATGCAAGTGCAACAAGTATACTCCCATAATTCCATATTACAAAACATATAGTTTAGGCCAAAATTAAGCATCCTGAAGTCTGGAAAATGTTTATATTCCAAAGAGAATACTAGATCTCTATGAAGAATTTGGATAAATGAAATAACATTAAGTATGGCTAGTGTAGTCTTATCTAGAAAAAATCATGGATATCAATTTCCATCTACCTAACCAATCTGGCTTAAAAAAAAGTTCAATGCTTTGAATAAACACATCCAACAATAAAACAAGGATTAAAGCAACTAGATTGTTAGGAATTTCACCAAAGAAAGGATGTACAAATTCCCTTGATTTTTCCCTGCATTACCACAAACTTCCTTTTCCTTCTGATCTGTATAACTCCACCTTCTGCCCAACAAGAAAAACCTTTTAAATCCATGGCACCCACAAATACAAGATTTTTCAGTCAAGGTTCTAACAACACCATCATGCATCTAGTCTGTGAGTGTCATGGGAAGCAACACCATCATCGCAAGCGAAGGTTACTTAGAAATCATAAGGCGAAACCTATTCAGTTTTGTGAACATTGTGTCTAGGGGAAACAACATCGGACCAAATTCCCATAGGTTGAGCACACTACAAAGGCCATATTAGACTATATTCATTCTAACTGCTAAGGGCCTTCAAAAGTTCCATATGATTACTCCAAGATGACATGTGTATTCATGTCGAAGTAGAAATCTAAAGCTTTCAAATGTTTTCAAGCAATGGGTGATTCTTATGAAGAATCAAACATGAAGTATCTTAGGACTACCAATGGCTTGAAATTTTGTTCTACGAAATTCAATGAAATTTGTAAAGATGAACACATTGTAAGACAAAGTATTGTACACTATACTCTATAGCATAATGGAGTAGTTGAAAGAATGAACATGCCTTTGTTGGAAAGGGCCAGATGCATGTTATCTAATTCAGGGTTGAATATGACTTTTTAAGCTAAGGCAGTTAACACAACATGCTATCTCGTGAATCGCTCACCATCCATTGCCATAGATTTTAGGACCCCTATTAAGAATGGTCTAACAAACCTGTTGAATACTCAATGGTGAAGGTGTTTGGATGTCCAACATACTATCACATAAGTGAAGATAAGTTGGAGCTCAAAACCAAGAAGGATGTCTTTATGGGCTATAGAGATGGAGTCAAAGAATTCAGAATCTGGTCTTCGTCAAAAAGAAAGGTCATTTTGAGTAAATATGTCCTCTTTGATGAACTCTTTATGTTGCACTCTAAATTTGAAGAAGATTTAAGGATGTTACTGAATAGGTCAAGTTTGAGATCCCTATAATTAGAAACTTTAGTGATCAGAAGCAGTTTGAAGCACCTAATGAGACTGATAAGGAACTTCAAATGCAACCTCAACATTAGAATTCAACATTAGTTGAGGAGTTTGACTGGATGAGTTAGAACCATCTGAAGCAGTTGAAAACCACAACACCCAAAAAGTCTCAAAGAAAAATTATAGCACCTAAAAGATATGACTTTGATAATATAGCATCTTATGCGTTACGAGTAGAAAAAGAAATTGATTCATTCGAACTAACCACTTATTAGGAAGCAATTTATTGTTTTGAAGTTAAAGAGTGGATGATGGCTATGAATGAAGAGATGAAATCCCTTCAAAAAAACCTGACTTGGGATTTAGTTGAATTACCTAAAGGCAGATGAGTAGTAGGGTGTAAGTAGATCTTCAAGATGAAATCTGGGTTGTCCAGTGATGAAGTTTTCGGCTTTAAAACACTTCTGGTAGAAAAAGGCTACAATTAGAAAAAAAAGGAGTGGACTACAATAAGATCTTCTCTCTAGTAGTTAAACATACTTCAATATGTGTTTGACTGGCTCTTGTAGCAACTGTGGATATGGAGTTAGAGCAACTCGATGTCAAAACAACCTTTCTCCATGGAAGATTAGAGGAAGACATTTTGATACAACAACATGAAGGTTTTGAGCTGAAAGGAAAGAAAAAATATGTTTGTGGATTGAATGGGTTTCTTTATAGGTTGAAGCAATCTCCAAGGTAGAGGTACAAGAGATTTGATGAGTTCATTGTTTCTCATGGGTACAACATAAGTCCCTATGATTCATGTGTCTATCATAGTAAAGTGGAGGATGGTTCCCACATTTATCTGCTACTATATGTGGACAACATGTTTTTAGCATCTCAACACAAGTATGAATTTCAGAATCTGAAGTCACTACTCAATAATGAATTTGAAATGAAAGATATGATAGTTGCAAAAAATATTTTGGGTATACAGATCATGAAATATCAAGTCTAGAAGAAGTTTTTCTTATGTCAAAAGAAATACATTTAGAAAGTGCTAAATCATTTTGGGATGACATCTGCAAAACCAGTTTGTACTCCTTTGATAACGTCCATTCGTCTCATTGAACTCAATGCCACTCAGTCAGAATCAAAAAGGGAATACATGTATCGTGTTCCTTATGCGACTGTTGTTGGTAGTCTCATGTATGCAATGGTGTGCATAAGATCAGACATGGCACAAGCAGTCAATGGGGTGAGTAGGTATATGGGTAAAATTGGGAAGGAACATATGTAAGTTGTGAAAAGTATATTCAGGTACCTTAAGGGTACATCTGATATTGGATTGGTCTGTCAATGTGACACATCTTGTTCCCTTGCAAGATATTCATATTCTGATCACGCTGCAGATTTGGATGCAAGATAGTCGGTGACGTGGTATGCATTCACAGTTGACAATTCTCTTATCAGTTGGAAGGCTACACGTCAGCCCATAGTTGCTTTGTTCACTACAGAGGTTGAATACATGACTCTGGCAAAAGCAACAAAGGAAGGTATTTGGCTGAAAGATATTATTAGCAACCTCAAGTTTCCACAGGATAAAACTATCATTTTCTGTGACAATCTAAGTGCAATTTATTTAGCCAAGGATTAAGTCCATCATGAAAGGACTAATCATATTGACATCAGATACCACTCCATCCATACTGAGAAGAGGATTATAGTTCAAAAAGTTGATACAAAGGAGAATATAGTCGATATGCTCACAAAGCTTGTTCCTTGAAACAAGTTCATGCATTGTCTGGATCTACTTAATGTGGATTGTTGGGAATAAAATTGTGCTACTTCTAATTCAGAATTATTATAGAATCAAGGTGGAGATTGTTGGAAGGAGTGAACGACACTGAAAGAGGTAACTGAATGACACTATTTGTATCGTCCAGTTTAGCCCTTAGTGTTGGAATCTATCTTTTGTCCAGTGGTGCATCTAGTCTAGTCTATGTAACATCCACAAACCATCCAATAATTATGCAGAAAGATTACCCAAATATATCTTTTAGTAAAAGAAAAGGGCAAGTTGTTATAATCTTTTTAGTAAAAAAGAATATTAGAGATGTTAGTATGATAATTTATTAGATAATTGGTTTAAAGATAATAATAAAAAGAGAAACTGGCATTAGCCAATTTAAAGCCATTGAACATGAATTGTTTCATGAGAATTAGTATAGTTAGAACAAAAAAAAAAAAAAGAAATGGTGGTTGGTTATGCAGAAGCAAGCTTCATGATGATGAATCAAGTTGATTCAAGTAGTTTTGATGATGACAAAGATGATGACAAAAAGCCCAAAGAATGATTTCAAGATTCAGTCAACAAGTTCAAGATCAAGATAAATTTCAAGTTTCATGAGAAGAAATCAAGAAGATTCAAGAATCAAGAGAAGTTTGATTTCAAGATTCAAGAGAAGATGAATTCAAGATTCAAGAGAAGAAATCAAGAAGACTTCACAAGGGAAGTATTGAAAAGATTTTTCAAAAAACAAACATAGCACAGTTTTGTTTTTCAAAAGAGTTTTTCTCAAAATTTTCTAAGTTACCAGAGAAGTTTTTACTCTCTGGTAATCGATTACCAGTTTTTTGTAATCGATTACCAGTGGCAAAGTTTGATTTCAAAAGCTTTTAACTGAATTTACAACGTTCCAATTGTTTTTTAAATGGTGTGATCGATTATAATATATTGGTAATCGATTACCAGTGTATCTGAACGTTGAAATTCAAATTCAATTGTGAAGAGTCACATCTTTTCATAAAATGCTTTGTGTAATCGATTACATGGTTTTGGTAATCGATTACCAGTGACAAGTTTTGAATAAAAATCAAGAGATGTAACTCTTCCAATGATTTTCTCAAGATTTTCTCAAGGTTATAACTCTTCCAATGGTTTTCTTGACCAGGCATGAAGAGTCTATAAAAGCAAGACCTTGACTTGCATTTTTAGGTACTTGATACAACTTTTGTATATATTCTTTTACAACCTTTGAATCTCTTTGAACATCTTCTTGAACTTCTTCTTCTTCTTCCTTTGCCAAAAGCTTGCTGAGTTTTCTAGTTTCCAAACTTTGTTCTTTCACAGAAAACAAAAGTGTGCTATTCATCTTTTTCATTCTCTTCTCCCTTTGCCAAAAAGAATTCGTCAAGGACTAACCGCCTGAATTCTTTTTGTGTCTCTCTTCTCCCTTTTCCAAAAGAACGAAGGACTAACCGCCTGAATTCTTTTGTGTCTCCCTTCTCCATTTTCAAAGAATTCAAAACGACACAATTTGAGAATTCTTTTGATTCTTCCCTTTCCCTTAAACAAAAGATTTCAAAGGACTAACCGCCTGAGATATCTTTTGTTTCCCCTTCACAAAGTTTCAAAGGACTAACCACCTAAGAACTTTGTCTTAACACATTGGAGGGTACATCCTTTGTGGTACAAGTAAAAGGTACATCTACTTGGGTTGTTGTAACTGAGAACAAGAGAGGGTACATCTCTTGTGGATCAGTTCAAGTGGAGGATACATCCACTTGGTTGTTCAAAGAGAACAAGGGAGGGTACATCCCTTGTGGATCTTTGCTTGTAAAGGATTTTACAAGGTTGAAAGAAATCTCAAGGACCGCAGGTCGCTTGGGGACTAGATGTAGGCACGGGTTGTTGCCGAACCAGTATAAAATTCTTGTGTTTGTCTTCTTCTTCCCTACACTCTTTAATTTCGGTTGTGCACTTTAATTATTGCTTTTACTTTTGGTTAAGTTTCTATTTCTGTTCTTTACTTTCTTAACTTTATAGTAAAAGCCTAATTGAATCTAGTAACATTAAGAAGGATAAGTTTTTTTAATTAGTAAAGGTTCACTAATAATTAATTCAACCCCCCTTCTTAATTATTCCGAGGCCACTTGATCCAATAGGTTATATTTTAAATAATAATAAGTAAATATAAAGATAAAGAAAAGTTGGTCAAACAAATTTCAAACGGTCTAATTTCAAATTACGTATAACATTTATATACGAATAGACAACTCTTTTTCCTAGAATCACATAAACGGTCTCTCTTGGCATTAGTGAGTTGCTCAACGACTAAGAAGAAGGGAGAATGCGAGGAAATTATGTTGATGCAATTGGTAGATGAGAAGAAAAATAATGAAGAGCATGAATTACTTGCTTCAAGAGGTGAGCAAAATAAATTTTTTTAAAACTTTTGTGGTATAGTTCTTTAAAAGAAAGTGTGTTGTATTCTTGATATAAAGAATTTAGACCAACAAAATTCTGATTAGTGGGTGGACTTCTTCAAGAATCCATTAGGCATGATTTTCAATGATTGAATTATTTTCACTAAACAAGGATTGTCGTGGAGATATTATTTTTTTGGTATTATAACAAATTATGTTGATTTATTTATTGCTTCTTGTTCCCGTACCAAATTGATAATCAAGAAGAGAAATATAAATTATGAGTGTTTTTACTTATTTAGAATGATAAAAGGAAATTCACGTGACATAAATTCCATTAAATTTGCTAAATGAGTTTTCAATTGTAAACTTACATGAATTGGAGTTTTTTTTCCTTTAAATCACATGTTGCTCAAATAAAAACATAAATATGGTTGCATTTGGTCTAATATTATAATATACTTAAGTTAAAGTGCAAGACGATAGTAAGGGAGTATATACATCTAGATGTTGATTTAAAATGATTTCACCTTTTGATATTTCTTCTGTGTGTGTTGCATTTGAATGATTGAATATGTGTTTATATATATATATATATATATATATATATATATATATATATATATATATATATATATATATATATATATATATATATATATATATGAGATATATGATAGATACTTTCATCTATGATGGGAATGAGATTTACAATAGATACCTCCATCTATGATGGGGAAGACAATGAGATACCATTGCATGAATATGAGCTCATAAATTCTTTGAAGAATCTGAGATCCACATTGGTTCCGGGAACCAAAGAATTGAGTCTAGTGATTTCGAGAATCATTGAGTCGTGTCTATGGTGTTTATTTAATTGCAACGAGGTGTTGATGTTTATTTAAATATTTTTTTTATTGAGAATGTTATGAGAATAAATTGTGATTGTTTTAATTTTGACTTTATTGGAGCATATCTTATTTTAAATTTACTACGGATAGCATGATTGATTTTCCAGATTAATGTGTTGACCGGAAACAATACTATTTGTGAATTCCTTTTTTAGAGCTTGCTTTATTTATTGAGATAATTTTTTTTAGAGCTTGTTCCAGACAATAGCATGTTCCTTTTTTAGAGCTTGTGTTATTTTCATAGCACGATGAAGAAGCTGTTGAGTTTGAGGAGACTTGGAGACATCATTTTTTTTAGTTATATTTACTTTAGTTTGGTTAGTACTTCAAAATAAGATGTCAAATGCGGCTACTTGCATTATATTTTAGTGTTCGTTTAGTTTAGATGCCCATATTTGAGGATAATGTTTTTATTTATGTAAAGATTCTTTTATTTTTTATACATTAGGTATTATCAGACTATTATGATTTTGAGATTTTAATACTCTTTTTAGTATGCTTTTATTTTGGGTTGTTATTGTAATGAAGGACAATACAATCTACCTATGCATCATCCTGTCTGTCTAGCTAGTCCATTTAGATGGTTCATTAACTTTGTTTTGTGTTGTAACTTTTTTAGTTGTTGTATCCATTTTTGGTTATTATGTTAAACCTGCATGCTCCTATAAGAGGAGTTAGTTAGTAGGGTTCAAGTAATCGAGTTAGAGGGAGAGAGAAAGCTTTTGAGCCTAATTTAATTGTATATGTTATTTATGTTAATCGCGGTAAAACTTCCATTGTTTGCGTATTTCTCAATCTTAAAACCAACATTTATTTATGATGACGCTTTTGTGGTTATCCTTGTATTTGTTGTTGCAAATGTTATTAGGTTATGTTGACGACTAAGCTTATATTTGGTTTAAGTTACAATAATAGTATTTTTGCAAATTCAAATATAAAATTATGCATTTCAATGCATGAATTTATAAGGAAAGATTTGTTGCTTCTAGAGTTAAAGTACTTTTGAACTCTCTTAAACTTTAATCCAAACATGCATTAGGTCATTTTTGTTTGTTATTTTTTTCCAAGAAAATAAGGAGTTTACTGTAGGTTCAACTGAGATTGTGCCACTTTGTAGACAACCAGATTTTGAGATTGCTTATAAAGGAACACCATTGAGGATGGATGAAGACAAAGGAGCGATGTTAGACAATGATCATAAGTCTGATCAAGTAAAACAATTATTTACTCCATTGTCATTGTTTCGAAGAAAACAATGCATATTATTACTGTATTGTTGCTTCTAATGACTCTAATGTTGTTTGGACAATCCTCCTTCATTCTATTATTGTGAATTTCTTCATGTCTTATGGAGAATCATGTTTTGACAATGAAGGAGAAAGTTGTGCCTTTGTTGATCATTTAGGCTTTCAAATTCTTTAATTAACAATAATAAAGCCATTGTATTTTTTTAAAAACAAATAAAAAGTAAAATAAATTGAGAACAACCTATAATAGCATGTAAAATCCATTGATCTACAGTGGACCATACGTGTGTTGATGGTCCATTAGAGATAGGGACATAGGGACTACAATGTGTTTTGATAGACATGGGTAGTAGTCAGTCATTTGTCCTGCTTGGTAAATACCTACCATGTGCCTGCTTTGTTACCTGCACGGTTTTGTGATAAGCAAATACCCACGAATGTCATGAGTATTCGTGGATATTTGCAAAAAAATAAAAATAGCTTAAAAATATTTTAAAAAAACACTTTTGTTATGATTTCTATTTTTTCTAATATTTTATTTCAAAAAATAATTTTAATAGCTACAACTAAAATTATTCAAATATTTTACACAATTAAAAATATTCATTGATAATTCTTAAAAATAAAAAATGAATAAATAAAAAAATTATTTTGTTACCTTCAAATAAAATTATCTAAAATTTACTTTACAAAATATAAATAAAAACAAAGCTACACTAAAATATAAGTCTAAATAAAATTATGCTAAAAAAACATAAATAAAAATAATTAAGTATTTTAATAGTGATGGTAATAGATATCCTCCAAAGTATGCTGATACACTTCAAAACATAAGTACAAGTATAAAGTACAGTAGAAAATATGTAAGTATTTTAATATTAATGAGTAATAGATAATTGCCGGTATAAACACCATGATTCATGCACTGTGTAGTTAACAAGAAGTAGTGAAAATATCTGCATCCGTTATCTAAGGATATCAATTAATTAAGTATACTTATTTTTTTTTTATCTGTTACGAATTTTATACACATGTATCCATGATGTGAATTTTTTTTCATCCCTAATTGAAAACTTCATAGCAATAAAAAAGTGATGGTTTTTTTTTTTTCAGTAAAAGAAAAGTTTAAATTATAAAACGAAATACAAAAATTTGGAAAACTTAATCATCTTAAAGAAAAATTTATTTCATCAGTTTTAACTTAGAATAAAACGAAAACTACATTATTTTGGAAATAATATAATTTATTTAGTCTATTATAATTAAATAATATTAACAACAAAATAAATAAATTATTTCTTAATATATAATACCAAAATTAAAAAAAGCATAAAAAACATGATTACAAAAAAATTAAATTAAACACAACCAAAATTCCATTAACCATTAACGTAAGCAAACACACACACACGCTCGAATTTCAAATGGCGAAAGAAAAACATAATTTCCCGCACAAAATTTGATTTGGCTTCGGTCCCCAATCATTGTGTAACCCAAACACGCCTCAATGGAGCCTTCAAAGACCAACGCCCAATCGGAAGAAGACGACACCGTGGCGCTGAGGAAGAAGAGGGCGCGGCGCGTGAGCTTCGCGGACAACGAAATCACCTCCGTCCACGTCTTCCGCCGCGACGACGACTCCACTTCCTCTCCCTCCGAACCCCCTTCTTCTTCCGATCCCTCCGTCCTAGGGTTTTTCCACGACCTCGCCTCCGACAGCGACGACGACGAACAACCGCAACTCGACGACGAAGCCGAAGCCGCAAACTCCTTCCTCCGCCCAATCGGCTCCCCCTCCCCCGGCGGCAGCACCACCGCCGACGACGCTGACTGTGAGCTCTATCTCTTTTCATTTCTCTTCGCTCAGTTTTGCTTATTAACGAGTAAATTACACTAATCATCCTTGAAGTTTCGTGAAATTACACAAATTCTCCCTGAAATCTGACTTACAGGGGAGTCCGGTGTAATGTTTTTCAAAAGAGCAGATAGAAGCAAGGGAGGTTTGTGTAATTTCACAAAATCTAAGGGATAATTAGTGTGATTTACTTTTTATTAATTCAATTTCGTTGCTTCTGATGTACTTACTTACTGCACAGTTGATGACGATGATGATTTTAGAGGTCCGGTGTCGGCGCATTTCATTCGACCGGATCGGTTATCGGACTCAGGCGTCTCGGATGACGTCACGATGGACTCGACGGCATTCTCGCTGCACTACCGGAGTCTCGCTCGCTCGGACTCCGGCGACATCAAGACGCGCCAGTTCGCCGGGATCACGACGCCGAGCTCTCAGGGAAGCTACATGGAGCTCACGGAGGCAAAGAAGAGGCCTGGCCAAGTGGTGCTGGACGCGGATAGCGCTGGCAGAGACTCCAACGACATGAGCATCGACGGAGACCACCAAATGAGTTTTGGATACGACATACTCTCTCCCGCGTTTGATGCTGCTGCAGTTTTGGTAGCAGAAGAAGCACTTAAGGACTTGCCACAACACAACTTGGAAGGTTCGGTTGTTTCGCCAGTCACTCACCTTCACCAGATACAGCCTTCTGATTCTTCAATCAAGGTGAGAATTAATTGCGTTTTCTTTAGTAACTACTTCTAGTTTAGGAGTTTATTTATTAATTTTTTTAAGTTTGAGTAGGTGGTGTCACTTTTGTGTGCATGTTGTATGTGTTTGATTTGACTGATAGTATCAAGTTGTAGGTATGTATGGTTTATTACTTTATTTATGATTTATGATGACACTTTTGTAGCTATCCTTGTATTATTTGCTGTTGCAAATGTTAGGTTACATTCAGGATTAAGCTTATGTTTGTTTTAAAGTTACAAAAAGTACTTTTGCAAATTCTAATACCAAATTGTGTGTTTCAATGCATGAATTGAGAAGGAAAGCTTTGTTGCTTCTAGAGTAAAAGTACTTTTGAACTCTCCCACTATAATCCAAACATGCACTAAGTCATGTTTTTTTGTTTTTTTCTTCTTCAGGAAAATAAGGAGTTTTCTGTAGGTGCAATTGAGATTGTGCCAGTTTGTAGACAACTGAACTTTGAGAATGCTAATAGAGGAACACCACTGAGGGTGGATGAAGACAAAGGAACGGTGTCGGACACCGATCATAAGTCTGATCAAGTAAACCAAAATCCAATACATGGGTCTACACCAGTGTCACTGTCTGGAAGAAAACTATTAGTTATGAGGTCTCCTGATTCATCCAGGCATGCTGGAAATATAACTCAACCTTTAGTGCAATCTGGTTTGTTTGTTCCAGAGGTTCGTGTTGCACATGGTGCAACGCCATCTTCTGTACATAGAAGCATTTTGAAGATGAAAACTCTTGAGACTACTCCTGTCATGTCGGGTCTCAAAGAAGGAATGGACAGATTGAAAGCTAGATTATCAAAATACTCTCCTGGATTTTCTCTGTCAAATATAAAAGATCGTGAATACAAGCAAGATGAAAGTCGCCAAACACCTTTAGAGGAAAAACTGTTTAGTTTAACTCCAGATAGTAACGTGCATAAAGGCTTGGTTGATAGCAATGATCATGGAATTCAGTCATTTAAAAATATTTGCAAATCAAGTCAAAATGAAGAGACTGTGGATGCCAAAATAGATGAGAAAAACTTAAGTTTGATTTCAGCTCATGTTTCTTACAATGATGAAAATCCTAAGGTTGTGGAAATGGGAGCTTCTCCCTCACAGATGACTCATTTAATGAAGGTGGTAGATGTTGACCAGGCAGATAGCATGGTTGAGAAAGGGAAAGATGAAATTCCTGTTCCAAGTCCTCCCATCCAAGAGGTAACACCTCAGTTGCGCTCCCTGCCAGACCCACCCAGTATGCAAGACTTCTCAACCAAGGGTAACTTAGATGGTCATAGTCTTGATAACAGCTACCATTCAACACTCCAAGTAGCTCAGAGCCCTCTTGCTCTTACGAAAGCAGGTATTAATATTTCTTCTGGGAATAAACTGCAAGACCCACCCAGTATGCAAGACTTGACTCCCAAGGGTAACTTAGATGGTCATGGTCTTGATAATAGCTACCATTCAGCATGCCAAGTAGCTCAGAGCCCTCTTACCAAATCAGGTATTAATATTTCTTCTGGGAAGAAACTGCAAGACCCACCCAATATGCAAGACTTGTCTCCCAAAGGTAACTTAGATGGTCATGGTCTTGATAATAGCTACCATTCAGCACTCCAAGTAGCTCAGAGCCCTCTTACCAAATCAGGTATTAATATTTCTTCTGGGAAGAAAAGAAAAGGTGTCGAGATACTAAGCAATGAAGACAATATAGATAAAATAGGGAGGATTGACAGAAGTCCAGAGGTTCATAAAAGTGGGAATGGTGACCTACTCTTACTTTCGGAGCAAACAGGTTATATGAGAAGTGAAAGAGAAAAGCTTGGAGATCAGACTTCGAATGATGGGGATCTTGTATGGCTACTGTTTTATGTTGCATTATATGTAATTTCAGATGTTTAGATGGGCATCTGAACTTTTCAATTACCTTGCAGATTCTTAAAAAATTCTTAGCCAGAACAAATCAGTTGCTACCTCCTTCAGTTGATAAGCTAAATTTGAGATCGGTATGTTCTAATTTCTGGGTGTAGACTTAGAAAACTATAGTATTCAAATAAAAAATTTTGGATACTGTTGCTTAGCTTTTAGTTTTGATTGTTCACATAAATTTGTCATAGCTATTTATATAAATAATTCTTTTCCCCCTCTCAATATTTAGATTGGCAGGCTGGAAGATATTTTGGTTCATCTGCAGAAAGTTAAGAAGAAAGAGATTCTTTGTTCAGAAATTCAATCTCAGGTCTTGTTAGATTAGATAATCAAATTTAGTACACCTTTTTGGTTTTATTATATCATGAACAAGCTTACATTTTATAGTAATTAGAACATATTACTTGCTGCAAAGACAGTTTAAACCTGGCATCTGTTTATTAGCATGACATGATTCTTGTTTGTTTGTTTTTTTTGCAGCTCAAAATAACTGATCCTTTAAACATTCTTAGAGACAAGAGGTATGTTTATGTTGTTTGACCAAGTAACACTGTGAATTGTGAATTATGCTGTTTGATACACGTATGGTTATGGAACTGTTTTGGATATGATTGGTGATGTGAACTTAGGGTAATCTTTTGCAGAGTTGCTGAAACAAGAACATTGCTGTATAATATAGCATATGAGAAGGCAAAATTACAATTATTGCACGTGAAGCATGACAAGTTGCAGGTATTCTATCTTCCATGAATAGTATTTAACAATGCTCACAGTTGGTGACATGAACTTCCCTTGTAAACAGAAAAAGGTACAACAGGTAAGCTCTGGGCTTCAGGAGTGTGAGATGATAAAATTAAATTCCATCCCATCTTCATCTAAAAGTGGGGCAATGGACACTCAAGCCGGTGATAGTCATTCCCAGGGAAAATATCAGGTATAATCATGTGTGTAAAGTATTTATATAAATTGACCTGGAAGTGGAACCTGGGGACCATAATTGAAACATGGTTGTTGGAAAAAAATTTCACTGGTGTGCAGTGGATCCACTGTGAATACTCAAAACAGGGTTGCCTTTTATCCGGCTCTAGATATTGTTAAGAGAAATAGAGAATGATAGACATGATGAAATTGTGTCTGAAGTACTTAGTGGAGCTTAATTATATTGACCAAAAACGATGAATACACATATTGCAGTTATCCTAAATTCATCATTACTGTAGTTGCATGATTTTCTTAGCCCATACCACGAACCTAGATGCTATTTACATATTTTCACCAATTCCTTATTTAATTAGGGCTTTTAGTATAGTATTAAGATACTTAAGGAGTTAGCACATTGTCTTATGGATAACATCATATTACAACTCATCATATCATTTCACACGGATCATATCATTATATAAGAGAATATTATTTAGAATCTTTATTCTTTCTCTTCCTTCTTTTATATGTCTGAAATCAACTTTATTTTGACAAAGGGCCAAAGAAGTATGAGCTAAACAAAAGTAGATGAGCCAACTTTTTCTGAAGAAAATAAAATGATTGTGTTGGACTCGAGAGTTTGAACACAAACTGGAAGATTTAATTGAAAGGATTCTGGAATTAATTTGGAATTTGTAGTACAGATTACCAAACACGCATAAGCCTAAACCCTAACAAGGAATCTCCTTCAAGAAAACATCCTCAATTTAACACACATTGAATCTCACATCCTATTTAAGAAATACACAATAAAATAATTGATATCACCATTTTGTTGTAAAGATCTTCCAAGCATAGTGGTTAATCGTTTTTTTTTTTTTGATCGGCAAATATAAGTATATTTATATATATAATAGCAATTGAGTACCAGAGGTACTTTGTACAAAAATAGAATTCCATAAATATGATTCCTCATTGAATAGGAATCATACTAAATAGAATTCCATAAATATGGCTACATGTTTAATTTACAGCTGCTAAAAGCCAATAAAGCTACCCTCTACTGATACAAAAAACCCTGTCTAATGTGGGTTGACCAATGATTAAAATGCAGGGAGAAATCCTTCTCTAAGTGTCTGAGCCAAGTCCAGATTAAAAACATTGCATCCTCTATCAGCTTGTTGCCATTAAAAGTAGCATTAGAGAATATGATTCTGTTGCGCATCTGCCATATGGACCATACCACAGCCAACCACCAACATTGCCATCTCTTTACCCTTATGCCATCCACCTGAACATATGAGTGTTGGAGGAAGTGGCATTTTGGTTTTAATGGAAGGGCACTTTTAATATTCATCCAAGACATGGTTTCCCACCAAATGGGCAGGATTTTCATGCAGTGAATGAATAAATGAGATGCCTCCTCCTCTTCCCTACCACAAAAAGGACATGTTAAATCCATTATCTGCACTTGTCTCCTCTCTGCAGATTCTTCTTAGTTGGCAATCTATCCCTAAACAATCTCCAAGCAAATACAGCGAATTTTCTAGGAATCTTTAACTTTCAAATCTCCTCAAAACAGTCCTCCTTACTTCCAGCTGCTCCCCTCTCCCATAACATTTTTTTTTTTGAACTGCAAATATCATATATATTGATAACTGAAAACTGAAAGTACCAGAGGTACTACAGGTTATAAATATAAATTACAACAAAAAAGCCATATAGGCACCCAGCCAAACCATCACATACAACCAGCCCTTCCTAAAAATTTAGATAAAAACTAAAGGCATTGCTGAGGACCACTGTGTGAAAGGGACAGTGAAGTCCTTTTCCCACCCTTTCAGCCATGTCCATATAAGGAAAAGAGTGTTATCTGCCAATTTAGAGATATCAAAGGATTGGTTTTGGAAAACAATATCATTCCTGACTTTCCAAATTGATGCTGTAGCTGCCAGCCACCAGATTTTCCATCTTCTACCGACAGTCCGATTTCCTACAGTAGGAGCATGTTGAAGGAAATTATCCATTGGTCTACAATGGATGGTCCTGTCTTCCTTCACCCAGGATAGAAATTCCCACCACAAAGGTTGAATTTTGTCACATGTGAAGAATAAATGGGGAGCAGATTCAGGCTTGCTGTTGCAGAAGGGGCACAGGTCATTATTAATAAGGATTTGCCTCTTGGCCAAGTTGTCCTTAGTGGGAAGTCTATCCCATAACAATCTCCAAGCAAAGGACAGTGCTCTCGGGGGGATTTTGATATCCCAAAGTTGCCGGAAAGCCAGGTACTGGACCTCAGAAAACTGCTCATCTTTTAGAAGCTGGTAGGCCGATTTAGTAGAGAAGTTGCCACTAATGTCAGCTCTCCAAACCCAAGTGTCATTGAGATTGCTATTAAGCCTAGTCATTGAAATGAGATCAATGAACTTGGAAGCAATTTCTGTCTCATGATCAAACAGGTTTCTTCTCCAAAGAAGATTCCATTCCCAACCATCCTCAGAAAAGGATCCCATATCAGCCGCTGTATGATTTCTTTGAGAAGAGATTGAGTATAACTCTGGAAATTGATCTTTGAGAGGGAATCCATCCTCAGCCTATACATCTTCCCAAAACAAAATTTGGTCACCCCTACCCATCTTCCAGCAGAATTGTTTCAAGACAGCATTCATATTATGATCTTGGTTGAGAGCCTTTAGATCAGCCCACCAATTGGAGAAATAGTGTTTGTGATGCCCCTTGTCCAGTCCTCTCCACCCCTTATATTTGGAAATCAAGATCCTATTCCACAGCTGGTCTGGTTGATGAAACATGAACCATTTCCATTTGATTAGTAGAGAATTATTTAAAATTCTCAAGTCTTGGATCCCCAATCCTCCTGCATCTCTAGAAGCACAGTATTGTGTCCAAGAAATCCAAGCTATCTTCTCATCTGATTTCCCTCCCCACAGAAATTGTCTTTGGATGGAGGATAGCCTATTAATTACTGTTTTAGGGGCCTTGAAGAAGGAAAGGTAGAACAAAGGTAAAGCTGTTAAAACAGCCTTAATAAGAGTGAGTCTGCCAGCCATGGATATGTTTCTCTTATTCCACCTATTCAACCTATCTTCAAATTTCCTAATTACAGGATCCCATATCATCCTTCTTTTGGGATTAACAGCAATCGGAATTCCTAAATAGCTGAAAGGAAATTGAAGTAAGGCGCAGTTAAGATGATTTGCAGCATGAAGACACCAATCTTCTGTTTGCCCAATAGCTCCAAATTTGCTCTTAGCAAAGTTAATTCTCAAACCAGACACCAGCTGAAAACATCTTAGGATACCCTTCACAGTTTTGACATTTTCCATAGATGCTTCTCCAAAGAATATCGTGTCGTCAGCATATTGAAGAATGTCAACAGGCACCTTGTTGCTTCCCACCAAGAAGCTAGAGAAACACTGCTTTGACACAGCTTCCCTCATGAGACCTGTCAATCCTTCAGCCACTAGATCAAATAAAAAAGGGGCCAAAGGGTCCCCTTGTCTCAACCCTCTTTGAGGTTTGAATTCAGCAGTAGGACTGCCATTCACAAGGACAGATATGGAAGCTGAAGTAAGGCACCCCCTGATCCACCTAGACCACTTCTCAGGAAATCCCATTCTGTTGAGCATATAAAAAAGAAACTGCCAAGAGACAGAATCGTAGGCCTTCTCGAAGTCCACTTTGAAAATCATGCAAGGTCTCTTAGATCTTCTAGCCTCCTCGACCACTTCATTTGCCACCAAAACACCATGAAGCAGCTGTCTCCCTTTAATAAAAGCTGTCTGCCTCTCATCAATAATCTGAGACATGATGTTTCTCATCCTATTAGCCAGCAATTTGGTGATAACTTTATACATACAACCTATGAGGGAGATAGGCCTGAAGTCACTAATGAGCTGGGGATCCTTTATCTTAGGTATCAGAGCAATGAAGGAAGAGTTGCTTCCTTTAGGGAAAGTAGCATTAACATAGAACTCTGATATAAACCTAAGGAATTCAGGTTTTAAATCCTCCCAAAAGAATTTAATGAATCTGAAGTTGAAACCGTCTGGCCCCGGACTTTTATCATTTCCACAGCTCCACATAGCACATCGCACCTCTTCTTCTTTAAAAGGTTCAATCAAAGAATCCCTCTGAATATGAGTTAAAACATTGAATGAGACTCCATCCAAGTTAGCCCTATGCAGCTGGGATTCCTGAAATCTTCTCTGGAAATGCTGCATTATTTCAGCTTTAATGAGGTTAGGGTCTTCCACCCAACAGTTGTCAATTGTTAACCCTCTCAAGTTGTTTCTTCTCCTGCTGTGATTAATTAATTTATGGAAATAATTGGAGTTGCTGTCCCCCTCCTTTATCCATCTGCTTCTGGACTTTTGTCTCAAGGTGGATTCATAGAAATTAGCCTTGTCCCAAAGCTCAGCTTGAAGCTTTTTCAGCAGCTGAACTTGTTGCTCAGAAGGTTGGGATGACAAAGAGTTCTCCAATTCATTCATCTCCTGCTGGATTTGATTCACCTTGGTACACATGTCTGCTGCATTCTCTTTACTCCATAGCTTCAGTCTAGCTTTTAAGATCTTGAACTTATTTTTTAAAACAAATCCACCCCATCCGAAAGGCTGGTTGTCAGCCCAACAGTCCCTCACCACTTTCTGGTACTCCTTGTTGAGCCAAGCATCAAAAACCTTGAAAGGCTTTGGACCCCAGTCGATGCTTTTTGATTTCAAAATTATGGGACAGTGGTCAGAGTAGTTCCTTTCTAAATTACATTGGGAGCTATCTGGCCATTTATCTAACCACCCATCACTAACCAAGACTCTATCAATCTTGCTTTTACAAGATCCATTAGGCCTGACCCAGGTAAAAGGCTTTCCCATGCAAGGTATATCCTCAACTTCTAAATCGGCAATCCACTCATTAAACTCAGCTATGGTACTGTTATCAGAATTGCTGCGATTGCATCCCATTCTTTCTGAAGGATGTCTAATGCAATTGAAGTCCCCTAGAAAACACCAACTTGAGTCTTGGGATTGAGTCTTTATGTTTTTTAAATTCTGCCACAGCTGTCTCTTTCCTTGGAGGTCACAGGGAGCATATATGTTAACCACAACCACCCTATGCATGTCAGGCAGCCAAACTCCACCTAGCAAAATGAAGTCTTTGTCCATAACCTGAGAATCAACCTGAAAAGTATTAGGGTTCCAGGCACAGAGGAGCCCCCCAGCAGCATTGATAGCAGGTTGCCAAACCCAAGCCACGTCAGATTGGCCCCACAAAGATCGACAGCAGGCTTCATCCAAAGCTTCTCTCTTAGTTTCTTGAAGGCATAACAGATCTATTTTGAATTTCCCCACCAACTTCCTGATAGAGGTCCATTTAATTCCTCTACCTAACCCTCTAATGTTGTAAGATAAGATATTCATCGCAGAATCTTCCTATTGCCCAGCTCCATAGCCTCTTTCCTGTCCCGATATTCCATATTAACAAAGCTGTGAATACCATCTTCCTGTTCCATATCAGCAGCTTGAACACCCAGAATCTTCGCGAGACACCATTGCTGTTTGGCCTGTTCTATGGCTTGAGAATTATTTTCTGCTGCATTTATAGAAAGTTGACCTTTCTCAGAATCGTCAGATTTAGGGCCATTGTCAATCAGCCCACTAACATGCTGCTGACCAATGCCCTCCTTTATCAAGTTTGGTTCTTCAGCAACAGGCTCAAGAGATATAGCTCTTGCTGATGCGCTTCGTTGCCTTGAATAAACTTTAGAGAACATATCCGGGCTTTCTTTAGCTAAATGGGCCTTAGATGGATAAATATTCTTGTTGCACCCCTCAGACTTTCCTATTGGGCCCAACTTAGTACTTGGGCCACTCTCCAAATGAAGTTGCGTAGACAATTTATCTAGGTGCAGTCCCGTAGCCACTTGTGCTGCCAAGCTTTCCCCATTTAAGTTAAACACCTTTTGAGGACTTCCTTCAACATTCAAAATGTTTCCCGAAAGATCTCCATCCTCCTGCCATGACCCAGCTTTTGCCTTAGTCGAGGTTTCCTTTTCCGGTGCTTCAACTCCTGTGATCTTCTTTGCCGGGTACTTAGCAGAGTCAACATTAGCTAAAAGGGGAGGCTGAGACCGGTTATGGTCATCTCTAACCGCTGACTTCTTCCTGCAGGTGTCGTCAGAGGTATTATTACCCGTCGGACTACAGTGGGTAACGGTACCTTGGCCGAGACCACTGGTTATGTCGTGAGACCAGTGGTTCGAGCCGTGGGTCGTCTTCTTCACAGATAACTCCGGCGAGAACGAGAACGTCGTGTCGGAGGCGTCGTCGTCTGCTCCGTCATGTCCGTCATCGGACGGAATCTCATCAGTCCAATCATCATGCACATCGTTCCGCTTGTGCCTCGCGTCGCCATCTTCTCCGATCTCCTCCACCATCCAAACGTTATGGTCTATGTTCCCCAGGCGAACAGTGACTAGCTTGGTAATCGTCGGCGGGAGTGGGGTTCGGACTAACAGCCGTGCCCGGTCCAAACGTCGGCGATCCTCGGTATCATCATCTGGTTCTATCACGTCACCAATACATGCAACAAGCTTCCGCATGTTATCAGTATCCCAAACCTCAATCGGGAAGCCCCATAACTGTATCCAAATGACCCGATTATTTGGTTTGAGTCCTGGTCGCCACTTCTCTAGAGAATAAAATATTGATTTGCCACCGTCCATCTCCGATGATATGATTTGTTGGGCTGTATCGTTGGATAATCCGGTGAGCAGAACCATGTCATCACCCAGAAATTTGGTACGAACGTTGTACCCAAAATCCCACGATATACGATCCTCCATGCTCTCCATCGCCATAGGTGTTTTTAGTTTCCCAACCCAAGCCCCATTGCACCAGTAGTCGTCGTTGTCATTGGTTGGGATGGAAAGAACGAAAGATGAGGCTACGTCTGTCACCTTATTGCCTGAAACACCACCCTTAGCCGTCACCTCTGCGTATGATCTCATTCGAGGTATAGAGCCTTCTTGTCGACCTTTGTTAGCGTTTTTCTTTTGCTCCCCTCCTTTTGTGATGATTGACTGCACGACTTGAGTTCTGGTTGGTCTAATTGGTCTGGCAAATCTGGGAATATTAACAAAGAGCTTCTGGTCTTTGATGAATATGTTATCCAGATGAACCTCCAGGCGTTTAACATCCGACACTCCTTTAAACCGCACGAAACCATATCTTCTTCCATCCTTATTGCGACGTTTGGCGATATATACCTCGCGCACATCCCCCCATCTCTTAAAGTTTTCCCACAAAGTTACTTCGTTAGCTTCGTCAGGGAAGTGAGTAAAATAAAAGGATGTGATATCATCCTTATATCTCCAGTTGGGATAGTGCTCTGATGGCTTACTTCTTGTATCATGGTTATCAGAAGTTTTGTGGGTTTCTGCGTTTTTCTTCCGTGCTTTCGCTGATCTCCGACTGATGACCTCCGTCCATTCTCCTTCCTTCTCATATTTGTCGTCCTTCCCATGTTCGTTATGCCACCCCTTATCCTCAGAATTCCCCCTTTGTTCACTATCACTCCATCTTCGTCGTTGTCTTCCTCTTAATTTCCCCTGAGACCGTTGATGATCTCGTGGCAAGGAATGAAGTCTAGCATGTCTCTGATCTCCACCTAGCAATCGCTCCCTCGTTCTACCAGTGATCGTCGTACCCTCTCTCGGACCATCTCTGTGTCTCGCTCTATGGCTATCTCTGACGCCGTCACCCTGTATGTCTCTATCTCTCTCGCTCTCCAGCTTTGTCTCTCACTTTCTCTCTCTCTCTCTCTCTTTCTCTCTCTCTCTCTTTCTCTCTCTCTCTTTCTCTCTCATCTCTCTTTTATACCTTGACGGGTCTCCCCTCCCATAACATTTGATAGGCACTGCTTGTAGAGTATGTGCCTGAAGGGTGTCCTGTCCACTCCCATACATCAACTCCCTGTTGCTGTATATGCCTACCTTCGACCTCTTCAAGGAAGCTGACAGCAGAATCAATTTCAGAGTCAAACAGTGGTCTTCTCCATAGGAAATGCCACTCCCAACCATTATCCTTGTGAGATCCCATTTGTCGGATAGTGTGGTGCTGCTGTGATGAAATGAGATAAAGTCTAGGATGTTTTTCTGCTAATGATTCCTCCTGACACAACCACCTATCCTCCCAAAATTTAATCCTGTCTCCAACTCCTACCTTCCATCGGAATCCATCTTGGATAGCTCTGCCTTGGTATGGATGACCCATAGCCCTTTTTATATCCCTCCACCAAATAGATTCATTGGCTGGCCTTCCACCTTCCTCCCCACCCCTCCATCCACCATATTTAGACTCCAATACTCTAGTCCAAAGATCTCCTTGGCACTGTAACAAATACCGCTTCCAATTGCCTAGTAGAGCAAGATTAAAAGCGTTGATGTCCTTGATGCCAAGCCCTCCCCTTTCTTTTGGTAAGCATATTGTGTCCCACCTAATCCATGCGATCTTGTTTTGGTCAGGACCAGCTCCCCATAGAAATCGACGTTGTATTTTCACTAGCTTATCCACCACTAATTGAGGCACCCTGAAAAAAGAAAAGAAATAATTTCTAATCGTGGATAGCTGTGTGGAGCTGATGACCCCATAAATGCTATACAATGAAAATAATTTCTAATCACAAAAATAGATGATCAGATTTTAAAATTACTCGAAACATTATCATTATTTATGCTCAAATATTGATAGTTTAAAGATACAACCACCATTAATCAAAGGCATAATTAACTATAATAAATCAACTATATTCTGTTTAATCCTAAGGTTTGTCAGATGCATGATATATTTTCCTTTGCATTTGTTCCCAGTTCCTGTTCATAGTTTGATGGTGCAACTTGATCATAAAAAGTTCGACCTGTTGTGCTGTGCGTTTGCATTTCAATTGGCAAATTTTATCGTTCATTGCTAGGTTTCTTGCAAAAAAGTATTGGAAACGAAGCAGGAGCTTGAAGCTTTGGAATCAAATGCAAAGTCCTTGAGTGAATTCTTACATAGCCACTGCAAGATGGAAGGGGATCAAAGCTATACCAACACCATTAAAGCTGTTTCTGGTTATTTGCAGAAGAGGATGCCTTGCAAATCTATATGCCAGAATTTGAAGGTTGTGTGACACTGACTTTAAATATGGTCCTTGTCCACATACAAGATATAATATCATTTTCTGAATTCTGGCAAACATCTTATTTGTTTCTGCTTTTTCTCCCCAGTTGTGGGAAATTGAAGATTTTGAGTGCAAGGATGGTTGTTACAAAGTATGTCTCAACTATTGTGGTTATGTAACCCAAAGGTTAGTTAATTTTGCTTCATTTCCTTATTTTTTGTGATTGAAAAGCTTAAGTATATCTTTTATGTTATGATGATTAAATATGGAAGTTCCTACTTATTTTGATGGAATGTAGGTTCACAGTAAATACTGGCCAATCTAGCATAATAATATCAAATAACTTGAATGATGTGAATATTGGGAAGGTAATTTGGTTGACAATTTATCTGTTTTATTACAACATTCAATATTCATACCTTTTTCTTTTCTAATATGATGTGTTTATTTTCAGACCTTCCCAAACTTGGATGCTGTTTCTGCATTTTTGTTTGTCCTAAATCCTCATACCACAAAGAAATGCAGTGGTTCAAGCATTATGGCACGTGAGACACAGGTACAATACTTTATTTCTTATGATAATTTTCTTGTAGCAAGTTAGTTTTATTTCATTTTTGTCTCATAGTTTGATGGGCTTCAATGCTGGGTGTACAATTAATGAAGACTATTGTAGAAAGAAAAAGAGCAACAAGGATGATTTGAGAGAGGGGATGGTAGTTATGCAGGACTCTAACCAACATGACACGTGACAGCAACAGATGGGGGAGAAGGATGCTGAAATCACCAATGGGGGGTGGGGGGTGGGTGCTGAGTAGTGGGAGTGAGGGGATCGTGTGGGGAAAACTAGTGGGTTGGCGTTGGCTGGTGCCATAGGGCAGAGAACTCTCCTGATACTTTTCTTTCATTGGTTCTTGGTTATTTTCCTCATTCTGCTACTCTTGTTTTGTAACCACTTGTTCTCTAGAATCTTTCCAATTAATTCTATACTAATTCAGTCTCTATCAGTTACCATCCTGTCTGTGCCTGCATGTAAGCCTTTTCAATGTATTTTCATTGTTTACCTTCTGCGACTACTTCATTGTTCACACGATACTGTCCTTGATGAATATATTCATGAAGATCACCAGAGAAAAGCATGCAGCATCCTGCTGAATGATGAAGTGGCTAGTTTTGCTAGCGTAGTGGCCATAGAAAGAAAGCCAAATGTAAAAGTCATTTTTCCATAGAGGGAAAGTGTCTGCATAGTCCAGGTCAAAGATTTGAGCATATCCTTTGACTGCTAGAGACTTGAGGCCATCAATTTTCCATTCTTGAATGTATGAATCTGATGACAGCCTGCAATGGATTTCTTGGAGGTAAAGGGACTAGTTTCCAAGCTGCCAAATTGAAATGCATTCATTTCATCAAATGTGGCTTGTCACCACCCAAGATCGGATAAAGCTCCAGCTGGAGACATAGGGATAGACAAAAGAAGAAACACAAACCTATTGCAAAGAAGACAGTGATAATTCAGAGCAACATAATGAACAGTGGGGTTATAAGTTGATCGTATACTTATTTATTTCTTGGGCATACAGTGTTCTTTTACATCCTCATAGGTTTCAAGTATTAAAAAATAGCAACTGATAATTACTGCTATTCTTCCAAGTTCCAATATCCTGTTGTAGCTGACATGCTATTCTATGCAGATAACCAGTTCACTGCTAAGTAATTTGCTAGATGTGGTTGAGGAGGTTCAATCAGCTCAGATAGAGATTAGAAATTTGGTTGGTGCAAAGTTCTATTCTCATTCAGGTTAACAAGTTTTCTTTACTCTTTGAAATCTTCTCATTTCAGCCATGGAGTTGAATCCTCAATTATGTGCTGAAAATTCTACTAATATTTGATTGGAAGTTGATGCTACCTTGCATTTTCATTGAAACATGTTGATAAGGCCAAACTGAATTTTCTCTTTAATTCATACCGCCTTTGCAGTTCAGCGGCTTGATTTGCAGCTGTCCTTCATTGATTTCTGTAGTGGGAGAAAGGTTAAAGTGACCTTTGATATAACATGCTTAAAATGGTAAAATTTTGCATCCTTTTTGTTTTCAATTTCATGTCCTTCTGAGTTGATCCTTTCTTGTTGGGTGTTCCATATCCAATCTTCATTCTGATTTTGTATTCGCACTTTATATGCACCTGCAATTTATCTTAATTTTTTTATTATTATTATTAGGCCTAAATATGTTTAAGATTCCTTCAAATATAATGGTTTTTACTTTTAGTCGTGGGAATTTTTTTTTTAGGTTTTTGATTCATGTTTGCCGTTACATGTTTTGGTCTCTGCTGACTGCCATAAACGGGGCCATTAACCGCAATATGTTATATGTTCCTGAAATCATAAAACCTAGTTAAACCACTATTATTATTAATATTACAATTACTATCATTATTATTTTGCAACAGAAATTTAATATTTATTGTGATCTGGTTTTACTGTGACTGGTTTCAACTCCTGATTAGCCAATGCTCGTTGATCTGATTTGAAGTATTATTTCTACATTTTAGTTTTTTCATAATACTATTCTTATGTGAGATTAGCTTGATTTTTGGTTCAATGTTTTTGCATTTGCAACTAAAGACACTGATTGATTTGGAAAATGGTTTCTGAGCAGTGGGGTCTATCCTGCTGAGGTCCTTCCATCTCAAATACTTGATCCTTCCAGTGGGGAACAAAAGTCTCTGCCTTCATCGCTTGTAGATGAACTCAGAACTGCTGCAGAGAGTGTGAGAGTTGGATATTCAAGAATTATTAGACTTTGTAGATGTATTTCCCAGGTAGTTCAGGCTTCAACAAAAAGCAGATGATTGGTAATTATGGCTCCTCTGATTGCTTTCGTTGTTGCCATGATAGTTCATTAGTTTCATCTTGTTTATCTTCGCTTCACATCATGGTGTTGCTACAAACGGGTGACAATGTCGTGCAGTATGCGGAAAATTCATGTTATTATCCACTGGATAATGCTACAATGAGTTTGAGACAATGATTTGGTTGAAATCGGTTTAAGGCCTGTAGATTTTTTCAGCTAAAAAGATATTGTTTTTCTTTTATAAAAAAATAATGGAAGAAATCATAATATTTGAAAGACATTATTTTTATTTTTTAAACAATTTATTTAAGATTCGCATGGCTAGAAAGAAAACGTAAGTATCTTTTTTATCAATACAAATTTATATAAAAAATTCATGGGATGTTTCTATTAAATCGTCATGGATCTATAGTGATTTATATATTAATATATTTTTATGTAATATCTAAAGAAATTTAAATATAAATTGAAATTGAAATCCTAAATACAAAATTTTGAATTAGATTTAAATTCAGTGTATAAAAGAAGAGATTTAAATTATCAAAAAATAGGAATAATAAATTTATTAGGTAAAAACAATTTTAATATTTAGACAAACAATGAATCTATTAAAACTATTAGACCAATGAACTTGGAAATATACTTATATGAAAACAATTATAACAATGAACTTAAAAACTATTAAAAACACAAAAATAGACTATAGTCTAGATTTAATTTACATGGATAAGATAAAACAATTCCACGAAATAATTTTGATTTTTGTCATGTAATTAAATATAATTTAATTAGGTATGGTTTGCTGTTGTTTATGGTTACATAGGAAATTAGGAATGGTATCATCTTTAGAAGTGTAATAGTTAACAGCGAATACTTGATTGAGTTAATTAAATGTAGAACTTGGTTTGCTTAAATCCAAGGATTGGATTTTTATGTTTTCAGATGCAAAAAGGTTGGATATCTTTTGTACCTCATTTTATATATATTTTTTCTTTGGCTGATAAAAAATAATTGAATATGTTTACTGCAAACAATTTAATCAAACATGCATTTTCTTCTTCATTATGATTGTAGTTGAAGGTGGTTTTATAGGATTGGAAGGAAGTTGTTGCGGCAACTGTTGGTTGGACAACATTTGATTTTCTTCCTCATCATGATTTTGTTTCTCGTTTTTCACTTCCAGGAAAAAAAAACGATTGTAGTTGTTGAAGGTGGTTTTATAGGAATGGAAGTTGTTACTGCAAGTGTTGGTTGGACAACATTATGCTGTTAGTGGAATTATCCTTTTGGAGAAAATATTTTTCAAATTCATGAAAGTTTCAAATTAGAAATTTAGCCAAATTGGTTGCTGCAGTATTTTACGCACAATAACTTATGTCAATGCAGAAAGTTTCCTTCCAACTAAATAAACTGTTACGGCTGTTAGTTATGTCAATGCAGTTGCTTCAAATTTGTGGATACCACACAGCCACAGTAACCTATTGAGAAAGTGAATGCCTTATGATCCTGGCATAAGAATGTTTTTTGGCAGCAATTTTCTTCACTTTTGTTTTGCTTGGGACGATTACACGAGCTTTCAATGTTTCCTTCTAACTATACAGGCACCAGTTACTATTTATTGGGTGTTAACAACTTTGTTAGGTTTCTCATTAGGTGGCTGCTGTGCTGTTACAGGGTATGTTTTGAGTAGCACTTTCTTTGTACTGCTTTGGTACTTCTTTGTGCTGTAGTTTGGCCCTTTTTAGTAAATATGTTTTTCTTATAAAAAAGAGTTAATGGGTAGTATTAACGAATTTGACAGCAATTCAGAACCAGTGAAAGAATTCATGATCCTCGTGTCTTAGATTGCGACGAGAAATGCATCCCTTATCTATTCTTGTGGAATTAAACCCCAAATGTCAAGCATTGTAGCCAAAGCAACTATGAAGATTTAGTGTGATCAAACCACAAACTAAAGAGTGTGTTTCAGAAACAAAATTGAAAGATAAACTTAAGGAAAGACGGATAAATTTCATTTGATTCTCGTAGCTGGTTTGTCAAACAGTAAAGCAGAAAATTAAAAGTAACATGTGCCTAAATGAAAAATCACAGTAAAATCCTAATAGTGTCGGTGTAAAATATTCTTAGCCGTTGTGATGATTAAGTACTAAGCGATGATTCTCTTTTAGGCAATTGATCCAAGGAAGAGATTCTGTTCCTTGTTTGGGTTCCTGGTCCACTCCAAAGAGCTTTCCAACAGTCGATGCTACTAAAGTTTACGTTACTTCTAAAGAATTTGCAAGAAAGGAATTAAAACAGCTAAAAATCAATAGAGGTTGAAATAAATGAAGGTAAATAAATTGGCAGAAGAATAGTTGTATTTTTGGATTGTTGATTGTCTCTCCTACAATTTGACTGACCCTATTTATAGTTGTTCTTCCAACCGTTACATTAGTCGTAACACTCACTAAAAATCCCTAAAATCTAGGAAATTATGGCTAATGTTTTGCTAACGGCTTCCTTGGCCTCCAAGCTGCTCTCTATGTCTATCAATAGAACCCATGTCCTGGTATTAATATCGTTCCTTATTAATTTTACCAAATTACCCCAAATTAACCACTTCAATTATTTTGGTTGACTCGTCTACCTTAGCTGTGCCCAATCGGTTGCCTTGGTTTCAATGATTAGCTTTTTAGGTGTCAACATAATTGCCCCCTTTTTCTTGAGTCATTTGAATTTCAAAACGTTATCTTCTCGAACGGTGATAGGAAAATTTCAAGATACCCACGCACATTCAAATCTAGCAACCATATTTCAACTTTTGAAATTTGATCTCCGAATTATCTCCTAACTCTTTTATCCTTTGCTACTGATTTTATCATTTTCCTTTTATAAGAACCACCATCAATCCTTGTTTCCTTCATCAACTACAGAAAAACCCTATCCTTTTTCACCATGTCAGTCGCTTTCAAGCAACCTGCTTCTAATGCTTTCGTCTATTCACTTGAACCAGATCCTTATTCCACCATTGAGACTCTCACCCTCTTCGATAACCAGTGCTGTGAGTACTTCCCAGGCCCTTGTTACCTCAATGAGGGTGAGGATACTAACAAAATGACTAACAAGCTATTCAATGATGAGAAAACCATCTTCTTGTTACTTGCAATTGGTATGGGATTCACAAAATTCCCTTCCAACTTTCATACATGGCCTAAACCCCTTCTTGAATACCAAACTTGGTTGAAAAGGGTTTTGGCTTCCGACAATGAGGAATGAAAGGAATGGGGTATCCATGACATAATCATGCTATCAGCTGTTGACATGCATTGGCCACGTGATGTACTAATTAGAATCTAAGGGTTTTGGTCGACAACTACCAATGGGTTTGTTTTGTTGAAGGCCATGGTTGGCCTAACTTTGCTTGATGTGGTGGCTATCTTGATTCTGCCAATTCATGGAGAGAAGCTTTCGTTGCTCTTTGGAACCTGTTGTTCTACCATTTCCACCTCCTTTGGCATCAAATTTTCCAAAAATGATTGGATATTCCAAATTCATGCTTTTCAATGCCAAGAAAAGTGGCGTAGTTCTTCCAGGTGAGCACCATATTTTCTTATAATGTGGTTTTCTAATATTTCATGTGCATGGGCTCTATAGGAGTGGTGAGTAAGTATTGCAATTTTGTGACGACTTTCATTAAAGATCACGTTCTAGCTCTAGGTCCTTTGCTCCTCTCCACCCTATATCGAGGCATTTTTCATCTCTTCAGTAATCTTGAGGATGGTCATATTGAGTATAACACTATTTTTGGATTGATATGGTTCCTAATCCTTTTGGGCACAACTATAATTTGCCGATGTCCTTTACCCAGGCACAAGCCTCTTGGAAGCCAAACAAGAAGACACTTGTTATGGGCAGCCTCTTATGCACCTTCTTGCATCCAAAGCTACTGCTTTTCCTATTGCAAATTGGCTTTTGACGATTGACTTTTCACTTTGCTATTCCCTTACTTCTCTTGAACGTCGACTAACTGGTACACAATGGACTTTAGCAGACACGACTAATCTGAGTGAGGGGAACATCACTGCCATGAATAATTAGGCTTTTGCATTGACAAGTCGTTGCTTGTTGTTAGATGTAGAATGAATCATTTTAATGCCAAACTGTTGAGCAAATGTCACGACTTTGTCGCCTGTGAAAACAAAGCCCTAATCAGCCGTTATGGTCTCTAGTATCATAAACCTGTATATTATCTCATTTTGAATGAATCAATAATATCATTCTGGGTCATCGTAACCATTGGTTGGGCTTCCACCCACTTTGTGAAGTAACATATTGCCACAATAATGAAACTATGGTGCTTAGAAGAACTAGGATGGATTTTTCCTATTAAATCCATAGCCCAACCCCTGAAGGGCCATGGCTTAACAATGCTTTGAAGCTCCTCAGCTGGATCCCTTTGCAAAGGTCCATGTCGTTGCCATTCTTCGCACCTTTTGGCATACTTAATGTAGTCGGCTAATATACTTGGCCATAAATAACCATGTCTATGAATAAGCCTTCTCATTTTTGGCTCTGATCTGTGGGAACCACAAATTTCTTCATGGACCTCCCCCATAATCCTTAAGGATCCAGTCATACTTACACATTTGAGCAATAATCCATCAGTTATTCTCCTGTACAAATATCCATTTAGCAAGGTGGACTTGAGGGCTTTTATCTTAATTTCAACACTTTCCTTAGCCAACAACTGTTCTAAGTACTCTATGAATTGATGCCGCCAATATTTTGTTGGACAAGTGGTCTTAGAAATTTTAAGAAGGGGGGAGGGTTGAATTAAAATTTCGTTGACTATTCCTAATTGAAAATTTTCCCTTTCTTAATTATTCCCTAGATTTAATTATTTCTTTGTTAACAAGTCACTGAAATAATAAATGAAGGAAAATAACTTGCGGAAATGTAAAGACAACAGAAAGTAAAAGAGATAAGGGAAGAGAGAATGCAAAACTGGATTTATCCTGGTTTGGCCACAACCCGTGCCTACATCCAGTCCCCAAGCAGCCTGCTTGAGATTTCCACTATCCTTGTAAAATCCTTTACTAGCAATGAACTACAAAGGAATACCCTCCTTTATGTTCAGTGATTACAACCAAGAAGTTATGCCCACTTCTTGCAATGAACCCAAAAGCGGTTAGTCTTTTGAGTCCAGTGATAACAACCAAGAAGTTGTACCCACTTCTTGCAATGAACCCAAAAGCAGTTAGTCTTTTGGATCCAGTGATCAACCAAGAAGCAAATCCGCTTCTTGTAATGAACTCAAAAGCGGTTAGTCTTTTGAGTCCAGTGTTTAACCAAGAAGACCTTCTCTTGAAAATAGTCACCAATAGTAGGTCTCTTGAAAAGATTTTTGTAAGAATGGAGAAGGAGATGAAAATAGAATAGCACAAGTTTTTGTCCAATGAACTTTTCTTGAAAAAATAAGTATTGAACAAAAACTCTTAGAAAGATGTTGAGAATGATTCAGTAAAAAAAAAATCTTTGTTAAAATTCGTGCCATGGTCACATATTTATAGCCATTTGATGACTCTTGAAGAAACCGTGTTAAAAGTTGTGACTCTTGGCAATTTCTTCAAAACTAGTCACTTTAAAAGTTGTGACTCTCTTCAAAACAAGTCACTTTAAAAGTTGTGACTCTTGGCAAATTCTTCAAAAACTAGTCACTTTAAAAATTGTGACTCTTGGCAATTTATTTTTCAAAACCAGTCACTGGTAATCGATTACCATTATAGTGTAATCGATTACACATCAACAGTTGTGACTCTTCATGTTTAGATTTGAAAACCAACGTTTAGAAATATTGGTAATCGATTACAAATGTTGTGTAATCGATTACAAATGTTGTGTAATCGATTACACAAGTTTGAAAATGTTTTATCACAAGTTGTGACGCTTGAAATTTGAAATCCAACGTTAAAAAACATTGGTAATCGGTTACATGCCCATGGTAATCGATTATTACTTTGTAAAACAGTTATAAAACTATTCGTGCTTCTGGTAATCGATTATTGCCTTATGGTAATCGATTACCAGAGAGTAAAAACTCTGGTAAAAGATTTTTCTTTGAAAAATTCTTTTGGACAAATTGTGCTATTCAATCTTTTCTTTTGATTTTTTTTTTTTATAATTTTCTTGATGCTTTTCTTGAAGTTCTTGCATATCTTGAGTCTTCTCTTGAATCTTCACTTGAATCTTGATTTCTTGAAGTTCTTGCATATCTTGAGTCTTCTCTTGAAACTTCACTTGAATCTTGATTTCTTGATTGAATGACTCTTTGATTCTTGAAACTTGCTTTAATCTTGATTCTTGACTTGAGTCTTTGGCATCATCAAAATAAGCTTGGAAGCTTTGCTTCCACATATTTGTCAGCTGTGAGTACATCTTATGTTGCCACATCGGGCCACTCATAGTCATGCTCTTCAACTTGAAACTTATGAGCCTCATGGTTTTCTTCTCTAGGCACATATACCACTTTAGCATCCATAAATTGTCTTAACAATTGGATGGCTGATTCATGTAACGAAATTAAGTTTGGATGGCAACACATGTATTGGCCTATTAGCTATTTGATCACCAACTGAGAATCACCTAAGATTTTGATAGATTTAGCATTCTCGGATAACAGTATTTCCATGCCCAAAATTAGAGATTCATATTCAGCTTGATTGTTTGAGCAATCAACTGCTAATTCACAAGTTTATTTCCTTGTTCTTTCATCAGCTCGGGTCACCACCAAATGCCATCATCCACGGCTTATCCCCTATATATGAGACTTGCTTATCAAATGGATATGGGGGATCTACGCATGGATGTTGCGCCAAAAGATTGGCTAGAGCATGCACTTTGATGGCCTTCAATGGCAAATAATTAAGTGAATAAGCATTTAAACTCAAAGCCCATTTCATTAGTCGTCCCTGTAACACAAACCTATTTAGCATGTATTTAATTATATCAATTTTACACACCACGAATACCTCCTTTGGAAGGAAATAATATTCCAATTTAGTACATGCAAAGTATAATGATAAAAAAGGTTTTAAATGGCTATATATTTACATTCAACATCTACTAACAATCTACTTAGGTAGCATACAACTCGCTTTGTACCATCCTCAGCTTCTTGTGCTAACAAGCAACTGATAATCTCCTCTGTTGTCAATATATGAAGCTTCAGCTGGCCTTCTTCTGTTGGTGGTACTAACACAAGAGGCAATGCTAAGGCTTGCTTGATTTAATCAAATGCTTCCTGCTACTCCTTCCTCCAGACAAATTCATCTTGCTTCTTTAGTCGTAGCAAATGAGAAAATGCTTTCAACTTGCCAATTGAGTTAGTAATGAATCGCCTAAGGAAGTTGATCTTCCTTATCAAGATTTGCAACTCCAATTTATTCTTGGGGGAGTTATTTGAGTATTGCCTTATCTTTATTCTTGTTAACTTCAATGCCTCTGCTATGCACAAGGAAGCCTAGGAAGTAGCCTGCCGTTATCCCAAAAGCACATTTTTCAGGATTCATCTTCAAGCCATGCAACCTCATTCTTTTGAACGGTTGCTCTAGGTCTACCAGATATTGGTCTAATACAGTTAATTTAACAACCACATCATTAATGTTGACCTCCATGGTCCTTACCATTCTTATTAATAACTAGGACTATATTAGACAGCCAATCCGCATACTTAGCCATCCTAATAAATCCATAAGACAACAACCATTCCACTTCCTTCTCGACCATTGGTAAGACTTATGGATTGAAACGTCTAGCAAGTTGCTTATATTGCTTAAAACCTTCCTCAAAAAGCAACTGATGTTAAACCAATTATCTGGATAACCCCAACATCTCGGTATAATCCCATGCAAAGCAATCTCAATATTTAGTTATGAGTGCCAACAATTTTTCCTTTTCTTCGTGAGACAAATAAGTCGCTAATCTTGGTTAGCCTTGGCAATTCAGCTATCCCTAGATTAATATCAATCAATGGATCTTGCGCCTCAAATTGAGGTGTTGATTTCTTGATGGCAAATCATTCTACTTAAAGAGATTGCCCCCCAAGTTCTTCTCTTTGCACCTCCCATATTACTTCTCTTGAGAAATGCACATCTATTCACCTCAAAAGATCTTCAAATACTTCCATTGTATAATACTATGGTGTCCTATTCAATAAGCCGTATGTTGGCTAACTTTCTAAGCTTAAAGCCTTGGTTCGTGAACTCACACGCTTCGACTTCATAAAATTCTTCCACTAAGGTTATCTCCATAATCAACTACATGAAAGGGGAATAAAATATGGACTTTTGTCGAGGGTCCTTCTTTAGAAAACAAATGATGATTAGCCAACACCACTTCCACCTTTTCATCAACCCAAAAATACCCCACCATCATTGTACCTTGGCCTATCTGGCAGCCTAGAGGTGGACACCATGCTAATGTCATTCCCCGATGGGAAAGGATTTGTATCCACTTGCATTTCATTCCCTTTTTTTAGCAAACCTTAGTCATCCCTGTTTCAAGGCCCACTGAATAATATTCCTGAACCCCAGACAATTAGTCATAGAATGGTTATAAGCATTATGCCATTTGCAATACCTTTTATTCCTCAACCCCTTTGGTGGAAGGATCTTTTGCCCTTCAGGTAATCAAATATGTTGATCTTTGACCAAATAGTGAAACACATGCTTAGCTCTCAAAATATCAAAAAAATATAGTTCCTTTCCTTCAGCCTTTTTCCCTTTAAAGGGTCACAAGGTTAGGCAAGAATATGACTTTCCTTTAACCAACTTTGTTGCCATTTGATCAGCAAATGATTCATCATCAAGGTCTGTTTTTTCTTTTTAAAAAATCATGGATTTGGTGTGAGTATTCTTACCTCCTCTGAATGACTTCTTGTGATCCTTCTCATTCATAAACTATTGCACCCTAACCTCCTTAACGACTAATTGTGCTAAGTCTACATAATCTTGGGTGAGCAATCTTTCTCTTAATTATGCATTCATATTCCTTTCTACAATGTTGGCATACTCTAACTCTGGAATTGCGTGTTGCACTTACTCCTCATACATATGAACCTCTCTAGGAAGTCGGGGACTGACTCGTTAGTAGTTTGTTTAGTGTTCATCAAATTGACTACCGAAATGTCCGGCTGGGGAATATAAAACCTGTCATGAAAACAACGTTCTATGTTAGCCCAATTGTTGATTGAATTAGGCAACAAGCTTGAACACCAAGTAAACTCCGTGCTAGTAAGCGACAATGAAAACAACTGCAGTTGATAGAAATTATTCAGGCTTGCCTCTCCACATAGAGTCGTAAAAGTGCTAACGTGCTCCATGGTGGATTTTTCGTCTTCGCCTAAGAAAGTTGCAAAATTAGTTGTAACCTCTCAGCTAAGGAGCAACCTTATCAATCTATTATGGATAGGGTTTCCTATACACTGACCTATCAACATGCTTCAACTATACCCTAAAATGTTTGCGAATGACATCTGCTATCATGTTAGGATCCAAGGCCCGAGTAGTGGTGGCTCTGGCCACAGTCTAAGTAGGCGTAGGGCCCCCCATCATGGCAGATTGTTGCGTGTCAATCGTTTAAGGCATCGTAAACGCCTAAGAGGGATCATAAAATGACATTTGAGTAGTTTGCCCTCGAGGCAAAGATTGTTGGTATCCCATTTGATGATTAACATATCCCCATGTCTGGCCTGCTTCCACATACGCTTGTGTTGGTGGATTTATTGTTACGGGAGTCGTTCAGGGTAATAGCAACAATCCAATAACGCCTAAAATGATAATGGATGCCTAACAATTTGGATGGTACCAAATTGCATTGGAGAAGGTCCAAATTCATCCATGTCTGCCACTGTCCCAACATTCAAAGGCTGACTTCTGGGAACATAATTAGTCGTCGCCTTTGACTAGCTGTGTGGTGACGTTCCTCTTCTCAAGCCTTTTGGATTCTGTTCAATACCAATGGCTTCACAATGTCGCCTAGTTTTTTGGACATCTGTAGCATGATATCGTGTACTCCTATCTCCATCTGTTGACGAATTGCGGATGGAATAGGAAATACCATTTCTAACATGGGTGCCATCATGCTTGGAACCTCTCCTTCACTATCTACATAGTCTTCCAAAATAACGTCCATATGACTAGTAGTGGCAGCCGCAAATACCACAGGGTATTAGTAGCTGCAGATGTAGGAGCTACTAATGTAACGCCTGCTTGAACAACGACACGATGACTCAAAGACTTCTTAGCAGGTTGTTACATTTCTTGTCTCCCTAATCGTAGTTACATACACCAAGGATGATCTATAGGCAACATTGGAAACCTTAATGATTTTACTGCGATCCTACTGGGCATGCCAAATTTATGTTGGTGTAAAATATTCTTAGTCATTGTGACAACTAATTACCAAGAAATGATTTCTTTTTTGGTGATGGACCTAAGGAAGGGATTTTGTTCCTTGGTTGGATTCCTGTTCCACTCTAAAGAGCTTTCGAGCAATCGGTGTTACTAAGGTTTAAGTTACTTCTAAATAATTTGCGGTAAAGAAATTAAAATAGCTAAAAAGCAATAGAGATCAAAATAAATGAAGGTAAAAAAATTGGCAAAAGGATAATTGTAATTATAGTCATTCTTCCAACGATTACATTAGTCGTAACACTAACTAAAAATCCCTAAAATCTAGGAGATTATGGCTAACATTCTGGTAACGGCTTCCTTGGCCTCCAAGTTGCTTTCCATGTCTGCCAATAGAGCCCATGCTCTGATATTAATATCTTTCCTCATTAATTTTAGCAAATTATCCCAAATTAGCTATGTCAGCTGTCTTGGTCGACTCGTCTGCCTTAGTTGTGCCTAATAACCTGGCCTTGGTTTTAAGGACTACTTTTTAAGCATCAACAAATAGTCATTGTCATAAAACTCTAGGGCTTAATTAGTTATTTATTCCTTGAGCTGGAAGAAGACTTTCCTTGTAAATTATTATCTTTCCTCCTTTGACACCAAGCTCCTCAATCTTTTGGTTGCTTATATTAAACCATACTATTTCACCATCTTTTTTTCGGAAGAATATACTGCCTTTCTTCCTTGCTCTGATGGGATGCTTAATGCATGGTAGGGGACCAACTATGACAAGTTTAATCTATGATTCCTTGACGCCAACTTCACCCAAAATTAAATTGATATGCAATAAGTAGCTGTCTTTGTACAATTTGAGACCAAAGCAATGGATCCTTTTAATACAACCAAGTGTCTCCACACAAATCTAAAATCAAAACTATCATCCATGTATGAGGATATTTGTGTTGTAAGAAACAACTCACTCCTCAAGTCAAAGGACACCAAAAATTCTTGATCATCACTTTGAGATTTATATATTCCCAACCAATGACACATTCCATCAAAGTACACTCGGACACTTTCATGACTCAAGCAATAATGAGGATAAGGCATATTAACCTCAAGTTTCTTCCAAGAATTACTTCTCAGATTATATATCTAGACAATTGTGACAAAATTTGAAAACATTGAATCACCTTGTAATCATCCTAGCACGATCATAACCAAATCCATGATAGAAAGACATGGCAGATAGATTAGAATGAGAAATAACAGGCTTAGGAAGAATGACCTTGAATTTTTCGATAGTTGGGTTCCACAATACAACTATTTTCATACCCTTGGGAGAGACAAAAAAAATGCCATTAACACTACTAGAATTCAAAATTTCAATAGAACAGTGATCCCCTTGAAATGGAGGTCGCAAACCTAATTTGACCATATTTTTCTCCATGATTTGCACACAACATTAGAAACATAAACATAATGATTATAAAAAGAACACATGACATTCAGGTCAAAAGACAGCAACGTTACCTTTTTTTTTAGAGAAACAACAGCAACAACGTTACCTGTTGCATGAAGCCTCTCCCTCTACACACATACGTGTAATTTAAAGTGAGTAAAGTACCAAATTAGTCCCTCACTTTTGGAGGCGCTGTCAATTTGGTCCCTGAGATTTAAAAAATCTCAAAATGATCCTCGACTTTACATTCCGTTTGCCACATTAGTCCCTGCCGTTAGTAGTCTCTTAACACCATTAATAAATGTGTGATGTGGCACGTTAAGTGCCACCTGGACGCACACGTGGAACTTCCACATCAGTTTCTTCTACATGCCACGTAAGGAGAGACTAAATTGACATTAAAGGGACTAAAATGAAATAATTTAGGTGATCATCTTTTTCCCCAAAATGTTAAAACCCTAATGACTACTTTAACATTCACGCTTTCATTCCATTTTTCCTCTTACTCATACTCTCATCCAATTCTTATTCTTCTCCTATTCATCTTTCTCCATCTTTGTAGTTCTTCTTCTATTATTTTGTGGTCTACCATTTTTGCTAATTCAAGCAAAAGGGGGAATGCCACGTCAAACCGTCTTTGCTATTGTCGTAGAAGTGCTACCATTCGAACAACAAGGATGACAAGGAATAATGAGAGACTGTTTTATGCTTGTCCATTACCACAAGTAAGTAAAGTAATGTTAATGGTATTTTTTGTATTCTAATTTTTGTGCAAGATTGAACATGGGTATTTTGTGTTGTGCAATATTGTGCAAGATTGTGTAGTAGGTGTCCAATATTGTACTCCATGGGTTGGTTTGATAAAAAACTGATATGTAGCATTGTCCAAGCTTTTGTCCAAGCTTCTTTGGGCCATTTCTTCAGATACTCCCATGCCTTTATGTTTAATGCCTTTACACGAGCCAGGTTCTGATTAAATTCAGGAACTGTAGTAGATTTGGCACAATCCCAAACAACCCCTTTTAATTCCTTACCCTTCCATTGTTTTGTGAAGTTCTTCCACAAATGCATTGCACAAAAACGATGAGGTGCACCAGGTAGGACTTCTTGTAATGCTGGAATAAGACCCTGCAACATTTATGAAATTATGTCAAAATAGTCCCTAGCTTTTGTCACTTACTGTCAATTTACTGTTAATTATGTCAGCACAGTCCCTAACTTTTGTCACTTACTGTCAATTTAGTCCTTTAGAATTAATAATATTGACGAATTTATCCAAGTGCTAATGCATGCATGCAACATACTAAATAATGAATTAAAAATTTACTTCTACATGTCAGGCATAAAGTTCCACTTATGCTCCTTGTAGTCTTCAATATCTTCATGCAACAATGTTAAAAACCACTTCTAGTTATCTTTATTTTTGACATCTACCACAACATACGCCAACACATAAATATGGTTGTTTCTGTTATTGAATCAAGTGGCCTCAGAATAATTAAGAATGAGGGTTGAATTAATTATTCCTAAACCTCTACTAATTAAAAATTTACTCTTTTAAGGCTTTTATTTATGTTGTTAAGAGAATAAGGAGTAGAAGAGAAACTTAACCAAAAGTAAAAACAGAAATTAAAATGCACAGTGAAAAGTACAAGAGTAGGGAAGAAAGAGACAAACACAAAAGAATTTTTATACTGGTTCGGCAACAACTCGTGCCTACATCCAGTCCTCAAGCGACCTCCGGTCCTTGAGATTTCTTTCAACCTTGTAAAAATCCTTTTACAAGCAAAGATCCACAAGGGATGTACCCTCCCTTATTCTCTTTGAACCTAGTGGATGTACCCTCCACTAGAACTGATCCACAAGAGATGTACCCTCTCTTGTTCTCAGTCAACAACCCAAGTAGATATACCCTCTACTTGTACCACAAAGGATGTACCCTCCAATGTGTTAAGACAAAGATCTCAGGCGGTTAAACCTTTGATACTTTGTGAATGGGGATACAAAAGAATTCTTAGGCGGTTAGTCCTTTGAACACTTTTGTATAAGGGAATGGGAAGAATTAAAAGAATTCTCAGACTGTGTCATTTTGAATTCTTTGACAAGGGAGAAGGGAGACACAAAAGAATTCAGGCGGTTAGTCCTTCGTTCTTTTGGAAAAGGGAGAAGATAGACACAAAAAGAATTCAGGTGGTTAGTCCTTGGCGAATTCTTTTTGGCAAAGGGAGAAGAGATGAAAAGAATGAATAGCACAAGTTTTCAAGGTTTAGAAAACCAAAAAACTTTGGAAGGCTTTTGGCACAAAGAAGAAGAAGAAGTTCAAAGAGATTCAAGGCTTGTAAAGGATTGTATATGATTGATTGGATTGTTATAAAATACAAAACAAAGCCTTGCTTTTATAGACTCTTCATGTCTGGTCAAGAGGACCATTTAGAAGAGTTATGACTTTTAGAAAAACTTAAAACCAATTTGAAAAAGTCAAAAACCATTTGAAGAGTTACATCTTTTGATTTATTCAGAAACAATCACTGGAAATCGATTACCAAATCAGTGTAATCGATTACACAAGGCTTTTATGTGAAAGGATGTGACTCTTCACATTTGAATTTGAATTTTAACGTTCAAAGGCACTGATAATCGATTACCAAAACATTGTAATTGATTACAGCTTTTTTGAAATCAATTGGAACATTGTAAATTCATTTGAAAACTTTTTAAAATTCATTTTGCTACTGGTAATCGATTACAATAATCTGGTAATCGATTACCAGAGAGTAAAAACTCTTTGGTAAAAGGTTTTGAGAAAAATTCATGTGCTACTCAGTTTTTTGAAAAAAAAACTTTTTAATACTTATCTTGATTGAGTCTTCTCTTGATTCTTGAATCTTGAGTCTTGAATCTTGATCTTGATTCTTGGAACTTGAATCTTGAAACTTGATTCTTGATTCTTGAAATCAAATTTCCTTTTGAACCTTGAAGTGTTCTTGATTCAATCTTGAACTCATTCTTTGATTCTTTGACATCATCAAAATAACCTTGGAAGGCATTGCTTCCACATCTGTCAAGGCCAACAGCTGACAAAAGTTGTCCACCAAAATACCCCTTCAAAAACAGCCATCAAGTCTAATAAATGGCCTACAACCAGCAACAAAGCCTTTCTTACATGCATCAAGGCAAACATATAATCTATGAAATTGTGGTGGCTCTTGTGGTATAGGAATAGTGTCTATTTTCAAAGTTGATCCGACATTGCTCCTTTAAAGCTCATGAGCATAATCCCATACTCTGCCATATTACTCCTTCTCATTCCCCTCACATCTAACTCCCCACCAACATACTCCAATTTTCCATCAGCTTCATTCCTGGTAAAGGTATAGTACCTCCATGGTGTAGTACTAAGGTTATTTCCCACATCCTGTAAAACCAAGGCACAACAAACAGAGAAGACAACGCAACACGCGAATAAACCAAAAATTAGCTAAACAGAATGCAAACACTAATAGAGAGCAAAAACAAAACAAATTGTAAACTAAAACAAACATAGGAAAAATAAAGTTACAAATCATGAATGCAAGTTTGTCAAGTAAGAACAATGCCTCAACAAATCAACCCATTCACTCCTAAAGCCTCTCTCATTCATTATTGGAACACACGCATCTCAAACACACTTCCTTCTCTCAAAAGCTTCACATCTCACACTACACCACTACGCTATTCTCAATAACCTCTTAAACCAAAATCCCAAACCCTTCACTCTCAAAAACTACTCCAACGGTTTAAACGCAAACAACAACGCGTTTGAATGATATAGTGTCGGTTCAACTACGCTGGTTCAACACGAGAAGACCAAATGCAGTGAAAAACAAAACCCTTACCTCTACTGGAAAGCACCGATTGCGTCAATCAACACTGAAGGGTGATGATGATCGACGTGAAACACACAAAAGCACTGATTGCGTCAATGAACAGTGAAGGGTGACGAAGAACGGCAACCACCACCACTGGGAGAGCGATGATCGACGTGGACCTAGCACAGGAACGCTATCCTTCAACCATAGGAGGGAAAAAATGGTGAGAGAGAATTCATCACGTTTTCAGTTAGACTAAAAACTATTAGGGATCAATTTGACACTATATACAAAAATTGACTCTTCATTTTCCAATATAACATTTAAAATTATGTCATATTAGTCCCTATGACGTGACATTGCTTATTTCCCAATTACGCTTGTCACGTGTGCGTCCAGGTGGGACTTAACGTGTCACATCACACATTTAGTAACGATGTTAGGAGACTACTAACGGTAAGGACTAACGAAATGTAAAATTGATGATCATTTTTATATTTTTTAAATTTCAGGGACCAAAATGATAGCGTCTCCAAAAGTGTTTACTTAATTTAAAGTATTAAAACATAAGGAAATTTATTGTAACGTAATTACAAGAAAAAATATAGAAAGACATACACATGAATTCAGTGCTAAAATATTGAATGTTAACCGATGACATGACTGCTTGTACCACGACACACCCTTTTCCTCTTCTCCGAGCGTGACAATTCATTTTCGGTGAGGGGGTTTATAATTATTCCAGGGCGAGTGGGAGTGGATCTCTCAACACACAATGCACAAACCATATTTTTATTGAATAAATTTATTTTGCTTCTCAATAGTTATGTTTGCAGTGTTTGTTAAAATAGAATTTACATTTTTTTTAGTATTTTAATAACACTCCAGATCATTTGCATCATTATATTTTAACACCAACACTATTACATTTTATTTTGTATTCATATATAATTTTTTTATTATTGTATCTGGGATGTATTGTATCCTTAATTTTTAAAAATTACCTAATCCATGTATCATAGTGTCGTATCGTATCCGTGCCGAATCACCTATCTAGACTATATAACCTCACACAAGCTCAAAAGAGTGAGATACAATAGTTGATCCTGACAACCCAAAAGTTGTGTGCTGCATTTAAAGCACGGGTACCATTTGGTGATGTAAATAAGAAACTATAACTATAAAATTACGTGATTTTTAATCAATAATTTTGAATACTACCAAGTACATGAATAGTCCTAAACCAAGTATTCAAATGGAGAAAGAGTCGGTTAGGCTTTTCCAAGAACGAAAGTAAAAAATTAAAAACAATACACATTTAATCACGCAAACCTTTATGATTCATAAATCCAAGCGGCTAGGATTTTCCCCACGTAGCAAATCCGAAAATTGGATTAAGTTGCATCCTCTTGACACCTTGCATTTCCAAAAATTGGACCAAAACAATTGTTATTGTTATTTATATATAAATGCCTGGATCATCAGTACATGTACCATATCATCAATTAAAACAAAAAGAGCCTAAAATAAAACACGGCACCTCAAATTTCAAGAGCAGAGTCTCTATTGTTGTTTGCTAGCCTCTCTTGTCCTCCCACTACTGTTTCCGGAATGTTATTCTTCTTCTGTGTTCATTGCAAGTGCAGCAGCCCCAGAATCAGATGTCGATCTGTTAGAATTTCCCTTAAACTTAGAATACTTGGAGGCTGAATTTTTCTTGTTTGGGTCTTTGGGTCATGGATTGGATGTGGTTGCTCCAAATTAAATTGAGGGAGGACCCCCTCCCATTGGTGTCAGATTGGCCAGACTTGGCAGCCTTGTCAGGAATATTATCTTGCAGTTTGGTTTCCAGGAAGTTGGACACTTGAGGTTTTGTTCTGTCTCTAGCTACTCTTAAAATTACAATTACTTTTAGGCAAAAATCTTGTAATTTAAGTTGGCACCTAAATGTTCAACTCAATCTTACAAATTCTCTTAATAAGATAAAGATTATCTCTCACTGTTATACTTTATTCTCACTGTTATATTTTATTTTAATTTGATTAAAGATTATCTCTCATTGTTATACTTTATTCCCAGTGTTATATTTTATTTTAATTTGATTATTCCTAGTGAATATAAAATCTTTGAAATGAAAAATAAAAATAAAAGTCGTAAATAAATCTAAAGAATTTTTGTTAGTACCCCAGTCTTATAAAAAATCTTATAAACTTTTATAAGATAAAAGTTATGTTTCACATATACAGTTTATTTTGATCCAAAGTAAATAATTTTGTATGAGAAACTACTAGACTTACTAAACTTAATTATTTGTTGTCGTTATTCTTCCGTTGGCCTCTAAAAGTATTCTAATATTACTTGAAATAATTTTGTCTTCTTTATATTACTATATGTTCATCTCTATCATCTAGAAGTATAAGTAATATTGTTTGAAATAATTATATCTTCATATTACATGTTATTATGTATCGAGAGTCAATACTCTTCAATTTTCTATTGACCTCTATCATGTAAAGGTGCTCTAATATTGCTTGAAATAATTTTCTGTTGACCTCCATATTACTATATATGGAGAGTTAATAAATTTATGAGTAACTACTCAATTCAATTATTTTTTGTTGTTACTCAGTTTTCTGTTGACTTCTATTATGTAGAGGTACTCTAATACTTCTTTATTTTGATTTGAGAGTCAATAATTTTATGAGAAACTATTAAATTCAATCACTTATTGTTGTTACTTTTCAGTTTTCTGTTGACCTCTATCATGTAGAGATACTATAATACTTTATTTTAACTATATCATTGATAATAAGATCTCTAAAAGGAAAACAAAAAATCACAGAGAAGATTTTTCAAGTGTTGGTGTGCACTGTATTATTTTTGCAGGGCCATAAAGAGCACAGTGAGAGGGTTTCCTAGGCCATTGCTGGATCTAAGCACAACATCTTTTGCCAAAGTAATGAATAGTGCATTTGGGCGACCTCTGATTCCTCCCTTTGATCCCTATGCTAATTCGATCAACTAACTATCAGCTTGCATCTTATGTGATTCCCTATGTTGGCCTCACGGGTTATGTTGGTGCTAATCCACTGTTGCAAAATGCTACTTCCAAGAAGGTAAAACTTCAAATTCAACACAACTAACTAATCCATTAATTCCTCTATAATAAATTTAGGCTCGTTTCACACTCATGAAATAAATTTAAGTCTAGACGTAAATCACTTTCTGATTTTGACGTACAGTACTGATGTATTATTGATACAAATTTTAACGAAAATAAAACTAACCTAGCTAACACCGCACGTGCTTTAAGCCATGAGTAAGGTTACCCCCACCAATTTTTTTTTTTTTTTATAATTTCCTTTTTCTTTCTATCTTTTTGTTGGTCAATTATATCACTCGTTTTGTTTAACACATCTCTCTTATTTATTTGTATATATCTCCCTCCTTGTTATAAAAGATGTCGTCGTGAGAATTGTTAAAATAACATCACTGTTACTTTTGGGTTAATAGAAAGAAAGAAAATCCATCACCAATTGGCAATCATGTTTGACAACATGATATATATGAATTTCACCGATCTGACTGAACAACTCACTCTAGACAGTAAAAGGAGTAATATAAGAAAATTAACAATTCATATTACTTGTATTTACAAGCATGGCAAATGAGAATAATAATTAAATTTCTCATCAATTACTAAAATTATTTGCTTTAGCTTACATGAGAAAAGTTGAATCCAGATTTTACACTTATATTTAGTATACATGTCTTTCAAACTTTTAAATCATATGAAATTAATATTTTTTAAGTTATTCAATAAAACAAATTACTTCTCTTAAATCCATTTTCACTCCTCCATGTCACACAATGACAATGTGCACATGTTGCACATGCATGAACAACTTGTTGCAGGACTTTTGGGAGTAGAGTCTTGGCAAGATGCGGTTATTCGAGCATTGTTGTATGAACATCGAACGTTATCGGTGCAACCATACAATGTGACTGTGGCAGAGTTCATAGATCGCATATCAATGCTTAGGAACAACCTAGGAGGTTCAGGTTTGAAAGATGAGGGTCTTGTGGTGCCTAGAGAGCAAGGTGCTGAGGGTAGAGTCACCGACAACATTCTCGCCGGCGACAAAGATTCACTGTCATATCCCAGGACTCCAAAGGAAATATTAAGGATAATATATGGAGGAGGTGATGAACATGTTCCCGGTGGCTTCTATCCTAAAGGAGCAAGTGGTAGAATAGTTAAATATTACTTGAAAACAACCTAAAGCTAGAGCATATATGTTTCTTGAAATTGTATGCCTACCTTATCACTGTAAAATATCATAATAAGAATACATGCTGCTTGATAATATGGCTACAATTTATAAATAATTTATCAAAAATCGAGTCTTTTTGGTAATATATATTTCTAAAAGGAATGTACGTAATAGTTTATTGACAACTTTGATCATTGCCGATCAATATTATATTATGTGTTAAGGTATTAATTTGTGCATGATATAGGAATAGTATAGATTCAATGAATCTTTTAAATAGCTTATAGTATAATGCTTTTTTGGCGGATTATTTAAATAGCTTAGGACTCTTTTAAATTCTTTTTTATTGAAGTTGTGTCTGTGTGTCTGTGTCTGTGTGTCTGTGTGTCTGTGTGTGTGTGTGTCTGTGTGTCTGTGTGTGTCTGTCTGTCTGTGTCTGTCTGTGTCTGTCTGTGTGTCTGTGTGTCTGTCTGTGTGTCTGTGTGTCTGTGTCTCTGTGTGTCTGTGTCTCTGTGTGTGTCTCTGTGTCTCTGTGTCTGTGTCTGTCTGTGTCTGTGTCTGTGTCTGTGTCTGTGTCTGTGTGTCTCTGTGTGTGTATGTATCAGGGTTTGATTTTGTGTCATTACAAATTATGGAAATCTATCCACTATTGCTTTAAGTGTGAAGGAGCCTGTTAGTGTGAAGGAGAGGAGGGAACGTTTTCTGCAGGGTTTGGGCTTAGCTGATTCTTCTTCCAAGGTTTGTTCACAAGAGAAAATGAGGTTAGACGACTCATCTATCAGCTTGGGATTGGAGAGGATGAGGGAGTGCAGTGGGCCAATCTCAAATGCTTGCATTTTGCATACTGATCAAATTTCAAACGTTGGCAACAAAAGATGATGTTTTCTTTAACTATGAGGAAAGTTGTTAGAACAAAGGAGACAATGGGTGAAAGTTTGAAAGAAAAAAAGGAAAAAAAGCTTCAAGTCCCACATCGCGTAGGGTAAATACTTGAATAGTGTTTCACTCCCTATATATAGAGAGTCCCTTTCTTCATTTTTTCTTGTCCCAGTTGAGAAGCATTTCCTCAACTTTTCTTTCTCCCTCCCAAATCTCAGCCGATGCATTTCCGACAAACTTCTCCCTCTTTCTTTCTGTTGCACTAAATTTTCGGTTGGCTATTAGAGTGACTTTTCAAGTCATATTTTCAGGTGGCTTTAGAGTGACTTTTCTAATCATACAAGAGGGTGTAATTCTAGAAAGGTTCCCTCAGTGCAATGGGAATCTTATACAGTGATCTGGGCTATTTTATCATGGAGACTTCGTGGTTGACAGTCTGCTTGCACAATTTTTGGCAGTGCCATGAAACATCTTAAAGAAAGCAACATTATCCGCGACTCAGCCAATAATTTTTTAAGTTTGCCATAAATTATTTTAACAATAGGTAGCACACGCGTGTGTTTGGAGAAATGTACGGTTCAATGTAATCCATGTTTTTTTTTTCCAAATTCATTAATTACTCCTCCATTTTTTTTTAACAATTATGTTTCCAATTATATTAATTATTCATGAAAAAATATTTATCACAAACCATATTTTATATATATATATATATATATATATATATATATATATATATATATATATATATATATATATATATATATATATATTATTGAGGGCTTGACCCTCGGTAGGTTATCGAAAAAAATTAGTATCATTTTTCTTGACTTCACTAGTAACTAATTAGTAATTATCCAGACCTAAATCCCAACAAAAATTTGACTTTTGCATTTATATCACGGATAACTAACTAAAGGCTAAATTACTCAGAGTTAAATCTCAATAAATCACATTCAAATCCCAATTTCTCACTTTATATATTATTTGCATATTATCAAACGTTTTTTCAAGGTCTTCACCCATGAAAAATATTTAATTACCAACAAGGAAATTAGCAATGGATTAAAGACAAGTTATATAATCTATAAAAGTCCTAAACAAATGTAGTTTACTTTAAGTAACATTGAGCTATGTGACCACTTGCTCCTTTAGGATAGAAACCACCACGAACATGTTCATCACCACTTCCATATACTATCCTCAATATTTCTTCAGGAGTCCTTGAATATGCCAGTGAGTTTACGTCACCAGCAAGAATGTTACCTCTAACTCTACCCTCGGCACCCAGCCCTGTAGGCACAACAATGCCTTCATCTTTCAAACCTCTATTTCCTAACTTGCTCCTAAGTATAGAAATGCGGTTTGTGAACTCTTCCACGGCCACTCCATACGGTGACACCAACTGTTCTTTACGTTCATACAACAATTCTCTTAAAACTGCATCTTGTCCGGACTCTACTCCTAGAAGCCCCGCAACAAGTTGTTCATGTATACACACACATTGTCATTATTCGATCACACTTTTTTCTGATATCGAAATAAAAATATTTCAGACAACTTATTTTTAGTTCTTTTATTTTTCTTTCATTTAACAAATTACATTAATTAGTGAGTAATCAATTGAAATTACGCATTCATTAATTATATGATAGGAGTATAATTTTTTATTTCATGCATTCACTTTGATTATTATGCATTCACTAATTATATGATAGGAGTATAATTGATTTTGGAGTAACATAAGAGGAAAAAAATTATATATATATATATATATTATAAAATCGATTCCATTAAGGAATTATATTTTTTAAACTATTAGAAATAAATATATATTTTACCCAATTAAAAATAGCCAATTTAAATAATTACGTATTTATAAGAAAATGAAATATTCAAAGTATTATTTTCTTAACTTTACTCAATGATATTTAATTAAAAGTTACTTTAAAAATGTCACCAAGAAATATATATTAATCCTATAGTTTAAATAAATATTTATTATAATATACTTTCGACATAGAGATTAAATTTATTCCACATATACAAAGACTGGTTAGTAAAGAGAGTAAAGTTTAATGATGAATTAGGATACATGTAACCAATATATCAGGTGTGTATTTACAAAATAATAAAATTTAAGAGACAAATACTATTATTCAAAAAAGATATGATAATTTTTTTTTAATTGAAATACACGAAACTATACATTTTAAAAATGATTAAAATATGTGGGTGACAAGAAACTGATGCCTCTAGATTTTTATCCCCAGATAATGAGCCAAGTTTATATACATGAATATATTAGATGAGTTGATTTGGGGGTTTTACCTCCCTAGAAGTAGCACTTTGCAGCAGTCGATTGGCACCAACATGACCAGTTAGGCCAACATAGGGAATCACATAAGATGCAATTATAAAGTTGAGTGAATTAGCATAGGGATCAAAGGGAGGAACCAGAGGTTTCCCAAATGCATTGTCCATTAGTTTGGCAAAAGATTTTGAGCTTAGATCCAGCAATGGCCTAGGGAACCCTCTCACTTTGCTCTTTATGGCCCTGCAATTAGTTAGGACAAAACCATTGAGATATTAATGTTCTCTATTTTTTCTCCTCCTAAGAGTAATTGTAAATGCAAAGAGCAGAGATAAAACAAAACCTTAAGTGTCCAACTTCCTGAAAAGCAAACTGCAAGATGACATCATTGGTAAGACTGTCAAGTTCAACCTTTTCGGCACCAAGGGAGGGGGTCCTCCCCCAGTTAGGTTTGGAGCAGCTACATCTAATCCATGCCCCAAAGCCCCAAACAAGAAAAACTCAGCCTCTAAGTATTCCAAATTGAGAGCAAATTCTAACAGATCAGCATCTTTGGATTTTGGGAATTTTGCACTTGCAAACAACACAGAAGAAGAATAGTCTAGGAGAATCAAGGGAAGGACTAGTGAGGCAAGTAAAACAAAAATAGAGGCTGTATCTCTAGAAAGGTAAGGTGCCATCTTTTACTTTTGCCTTTTTTTTCCCCAAGTGATGATATGATACATAATGTCACCTATGTATGCATTTATATATAACGATCCTTTTGGTTCTTGCAGCAATACAAGGGAATGCCACGTGGCAAGATAATGCCATTTAATTTTTGGATTTGATATGTTGGGGAAATACTAGTTACTTACTGTGTTTGGTTAGTCATCATTCTAATAAAATATCATAATTAGTGTTTATAGGTAAAATTGACTCATATGAGACATTTATTAAATTTAATAAATACATTATATTTAAGAAATATTATAATTAATTCATTGTAAGTACAATTGACTTTCCAATAGCATATTATGTAGTCAATCATTAAGGATATACATTTATATATTTATTAGTTTATTAATATATATATATATATATATATATATATATATATATATATATATATATATTTAAAATTTTATATTTTAACCAGCATTAAATATGTTTTATCACTAATTCCCTTAACAATAATAATAAAAATAAAATTTTCAATGTTTTTAAATACATATTCTCTTCATTCCATTATAATTGTCCTTGTGAATACAACAAAATATTAATAAATTGACGAAAAAGAATAAAAATTTTAAAAAATTAATCTTATACTTTTTTTTAAAAGATCAAAGTAAATTTTGTTAAGAATCAAGCTAAACATTAATCTTATCTGATTAATTTATTTTTATTTTTTATTCATTATTAATATTATAAGAGATATAAGTAAAAAAAATCACTAATTTTACATTGAAAAAATAAAATAACATTTATTTTTATACTTTTTTTTTCTTACTCAATGTTTATTATGATTTGAAGGGACAATTAATTTATTAAATTTAATAATAGAATACATTTAATAATATAATATATTTATTTTGATACTTAGGAACCCAGACACTCCTTATTGACACCAATGGCGGGTGCACTCTATGTCTTGTGGGGGCAACTCCCCCATAAGATTTTTTTTTTCTTGTTAATATATGGAAAAAGAATATTTTGTCCATATTCAAAATTTGATGTCCCCCTTTCCCCGAAGCAACAACTACGGCCAATTGCCAAAACCCAAAAAAACATGACATTCATTAAAATAAAAAGTGCATGCTCATTGTTTTGTGTAAAGCCAGATATTGACATTCCAAATATGGATGATGCATAAGAATAAGATGATCAAAGCCAAAAGTTCAAAAAGTTTCAAATGTCCATCATTTTCAACTTGAATTATTTTATCAAGTAATTAATAGACAAGTTCAAGAGCTAAATAATAGATTTATGGAGATGAACACTAAGTTGATATTTTGTATAAGAAGCTTAAATTTAAGAGATTCATTTTTTGCATTTGATAAGAAAAAATTGATTTGTTTGACTAAGTTTTATCCATCCGAATCTATTTTTATGGAACTCGTGGTGCTTGAAAGTCAAATTGAAACTTTTATCAAGAATCAGGATTCTTTGGTACGTATTTGAGCATGCATCGGGAACAAAATAGGAGAATTTGTTGTAGCCTATACATGCTGTAATTATGGTATTATGCCGGTTTATGAAGCTGAGGCAAAGGCTCGCAGAATACCATAATTACAGGATTATAGGCTCTACTAGCTGTTGGCTTTGGCTTGAAAGTGTGAATGAGCATAAGGATATGTGATTTTAAGCTAAAATATGTCGGTGATTCCTAATAAATATTTGAGTTTTTTTAATATAATTTTTTTTTCATTTTTGCTCTTGGATAAAATAACTATTTTATTTTTGGTCCCTTGTACCTTTTTTAGTCACTAATAAATTAACAAATTCGTGTTTTCTTTCTAATGTTTTTTTTTCATTTATTACTATCCCTTTGGAAAAGACTAAAAGCAAACGAATTTTTTTTTAACAGAGAATAAACATAAAATTTGCTAATTAATCAAGAAAAAAATGTAAAGAAACAATCACAAAATTCGGATATTTAATAGGATTACAATCCTATTTTATCCTTGATTTTATAATGGCAAAGATCATATCTTAACGCTCACTGAAAAGTGAAGCACTTGACATTGAAGAGCTTGCTGATCTGTTACAGATAGGGTCAAAATTTTATTTGATCGGTGTCTCAATGGGATCATATGCTACCTGGAGTTGTTTCAACTACATACCCAACAGGCAAATTACAAGCCTCAAAATATACATTTCTAAACATATGTTTGGTTTCAGAAAATGCCAATTTTCATTTTTTATTTTCACAAATAATTATGAAAACGACATTACATTTCTAAACAATGTTTGGTTTCAGAAAGAAACTAAAAATAAAAGCACAAAGTCATTTTCTATAACTATTTGTGAAAATAACATTTTCAGTAACTATTTCTGAAAATAACATTTTCTCATGCCAAACTGGTCAAAATTCTCCCTTTTTATGTTGAAAATGGATTGTTAATTTCACCACAAGGTCAACATTTGTGCAGGCTAGCAGGTGTGGCTATGATAGCTCCAGTGATAAAGTATCAATGGCCTTCCTTCCCTGACCTTGTGTTTGGATGAAGGATTTAAAAATTTCTAGGAAGATGTGGTGGCTTATAAGCTGAGGTGTTGTGGTGAAGATGACACCTATGATAATGGATTATAAGCAAATTAATACCCTATAATTTTTGTAACTATTCTCTCATTTTTCTCTTCCTTTACCTAAACTCTGTAATTTCCACAATACTGTTATGCAATCAGTCATAAGAATCTATCTATCAATCTGGTATTGTTGCTGTTAAGTGTTGTACAAGTAGGAATACGTGCATTGTGTGCTGTGTTGAAGGTTACTTATTTATTTTCTATGACAAGTTGGAGAAAGAGTTTTTGGCTGAGGTTGAGATCCTGGGTAATATTCAGCACTCACATATAGTGAAGCTTTTGTGTTGTCATGCTAGTGAGGACTCCAAACTTCCTTCTTTATGAATACTTGGAAAATCAGAGCCTGGACAAATGGCTCCATGGAAAGAAGAAAACATCACATTCCGGGTTAAGTTGGCCAACGAGGTTGAATGTTCATTAGTAAATATTTGTGTTATAATTTAAATTTTATATATATATATATATATATATATATATATATATATATATATATATATATATTTTAAATTATAACACAAATATTTACTAACATGAGCATTCAACCTCGGCCAACTTACTTATATTAATTCTATTTTATAAAATAAAATATTTATTTTAGAATCTGTTACATAAAATTAGATTTTCTATTTTTCTAAGATTCTGTTTTAATGAGTCAACAATTTGTTGCGTTTGTTTTGACACCTGTAAGTTGGTTTCCAACAGTCATATTTGGTTTCTTTCTTCCTAAAATTTTCTTTTCCTTCTCTTATAAAAAAATTATTTTTGAGAGTAAGAGCATTGGTGTTCATAAGGTTCGGGGATCCTTTCGCTGCACACGATTGGAAACAATGGGTTATCGTATCTTGGGAGAAGAGCGCAATTAGATTTCCTACCAGTGCAGTGGGGGAGTTTTCTCTCTAAGGATATCGTTTGCACGCGTTAACCCAGGCTAATTATTTCTTCCCCTAGTTTATTTTTTCCTTGTGTTTATTGTATGATATAGTGCATTGTTGATTCATGTGGTGTCAATTAAAATTATTTTACTACTGTTATTTTGTCATTTAATTGAAGGATTTGCATTTTTCTTCTTATTTATTTCTTTCATTTTATTTTATTTTCTAACCATCTTAGAGAGAAAATTTTTCACTTTCTTCTTGCATAGTCTTTTCTGCAGTAGCATTCTATTTTATCCAAATGTCCGCCATGGATATGATTAAGTCATTTTCCAATAATCCTGAAAAATTTACGGGTGAATTTTTTTTTCTGTTGGCAACAACAAATGAATTTTTGGCTTACTGAATTGGATTTATACTTTGTGATTTCTAAAAGAGAAATAAAAACTTCAACTTCCTCTATTGATATAGTTCAAACTGATGCAACAGAATCTTCTACCACTAAGCATGTTGTTTCTAATAAAGATATTTTATGTCATGGACGCATTTTAAGTGCTTTGGCTGATAACATATATAAAAATTTTTGCCATACCAAAACTTATGTTGAGTTGTGGGAAGCACTTGAATTGAAATATGGATCTGCTAAAAAAGGTTTAAGTCGACACTCTTGTGAAAAAATGATTGAGTTTCAAATGATTGATGGAAAATCTATTTCAGATTAGATCCATGAATTTGAAAACATTGTTTATGACATGAAATTGAAAGGAATTGCTTGGCCTGACATTTTGTTTGTGGCTTTCATGATTTCAAAATTGCCTCCTTCGTGGACTGATTTTGCTCGAAGCCTGAAACATAAACATGAAGGTTTCACCTTTGATGATTTGCTTGTCAGTCTCCGCATTGAGCATAAACATCGTTCATCTCAAAATCACTTGCAAAAATCTGATTCTCACTCTAAGGCCTATCTTGTTGAGAGCTCTAGCAAACCTTTCTCTAAGTCCTTCAAAAAGCATGGGTTTAACAAAAATAAATTTAGTAGAAAGCCTTCTTTTTCTAAACATAAGAACAATGCTTTTAATAACAACAATAAGCCTAAGGATAAAAATTCAGGGAATGAATTTTTTTTCTTTGTTTGTGGGCGAGCTAATCATTTGGCCAAAAATTGTTTTCAACGTCATCGCCAGCCTACATCTTTCCCTAAACCTTAGGCTACTATTGTTACCACCGGTGTTGCTTCTGATTCCCCATCTGACAGGTACCATGTCACTAGCCCTGAGTTACATTGTGTTTTTAACTCAAATGATTGGTTTATAGACTCTGGGGCTAATGCTCATGTGTGTGCTAATAAAAAATTATTTTCTTTATATTAGGAATCAAGCACACATACTGTGAGCATGGGGAATCAGAGCATGACACATGTGTTAGGAGAAGGTCAAGTGAAGCTAGAGCTATCTTCAGGGAATTTTCTTGTTTTAGATGGAGTCTATCATATTTCTGATATTAGGAAAAATTTAATAAGTACTTCTTTATTAGTCCAACAAGGGTACAAGGTTGTTTTTGAGTCCAATAGAGTTGTCATTACGAGATGTGGTGTTTTTATTGGTAAATGCTACATTTGTGATGGTTTGTTTAAGTTAAGTCTTATGTCTCATTCTATTAATAAAATATCCAATATTTCTTCTTTTGTTGCAAATGTTGAATGTTCTAATATGTGGCATGCTAGGCTTGGACATGTGAATTTGAATTCTATCAAAAGAATGATGTCTCTTAATCTTATTCCTAAGGCTTCCATTGATTTAAAACAAAAATGTGAAACATGCATTCAAACAAATCAACCTAGAAAGAGTTTTACTACATGTATTGAAAGAGAAACTAACTTGCTTGAATTGGTTCATAGTGATGTATGTGATAGTAATGATGTGTTAACACGTGGTGGTAAGAGATATTTTATTACTTTCATTGATGATTTCTCCAAATATTGTTATGTGTATTTAGTTAATCACAAAAGTGAATTGTTTGATAAATTCAGAGTATATAAGACAGAAGTAGAAAATCAATTAGAAAGAAAAATTAAAATTTTACGTTCCGATAGAGGTGGAGAATACACATCTTTAGACATGAATAATTTTTGTGAAATGCATGGTATTATTCATGAAGTGACACCTCCGTATGCTCCTCAATCTAATGGTATTGCGGAAAGAAAGAATCATACCTTGCTTGATATGGTGAATGTTATGCTTGTAAGTTCTGGTTTACCAAGTAATATGTGGGGTGAAGCTTTGTATTCTGCATGTCATATTCTTAATAGAGTGCCTTATAAAATTTTTGAAAAAAACCCCTTATGAGCTATGGAGAAAAAGAGAATCAAATCTAAAATATCTTAAAGTGTGGGGGTGTCTAGCAAAGGTTAACATCCCCATTAATAAGAAAAGGAAAATTGGACCAAAAATTGTTGATTGTGTTTTTGTTGGATATTATTTGCATAGTACTACTTATAGATTTTTGGTAGTTAAGTAAGAAGTGTCTTAAATTTCTAATGGTACTATTATGGAATCTAGAGATGCCACTTTCTTTGAAAATATTTTTCCTTTGAAAAATAAATTGTCTAAATCTGTTTGTGATACTTCTTGTTCTAATTTGTCATCTTGTAGTAACACTAATAAGGACATTGTGTTTGAACCTAGGAGGAGTAAAAGATCTAAACAAGTTAAGGATTTTGGTTCTGAACTTTGCTCTTTTCTGCTTGAAGATGATCCTAAAACTTATGGCGAGACCATAAGTCTATTGATGCACCTTTTTGGAAAGAAGCTATTAACGATGAATTGAGTTCTCTTAAAATTAAGAAAACTTGATTTCTTACAGATCTTCCCCCTGGTTGTAAAAGTATAGGTTGTAAGTGGGTTTTCTGAAAGAAATTAAGAACTGATGGATCTATAGAAAAATTTAAGGCAAGACTTTTTGTGATTGGGTGTAAACAAATAGAAGGTGTAGATTTCTTTGATACATATTCTCCCGTTTCTAAAGTTACTACCTTTAGGGTTTTAATTGCACTTACTTGTGTTTTTAATCTAGAAATTCATCAAATGGATGTAAAAACTGTCTTTTTAAATGGTGAATTAGAAGAAGAAATTTATATGAGCCAACCTGAAGGCTTTGTAGAACCAGGGAAGGAAAAGAAAGTTTGGAAACTTGTTAAATCTTTATATGGTTTGAAACAAGGTCCAAAGCAATGGCACAAAAAGTTTGATCAAGTTGTTCTTTCGTATGGTTTTCAAATCAATAATATTGATAAATGTGTGTATGTGAAACAATTTGATGATAGTGAATATGTCATTTTATGTTTGTATGTGGAAGACATATTGATATTTGGTAGTAATATGCAATTCATAAATGATGTGAAGTCTTTCTTGTCTAGAAATTTTGATATGAAGGACCTTGATCCTGTAGATGTGATTTTGGGTATTAAGGTTATAAATAAAAATGATGGCATGATTTTAACCCAATCACACTATGTTGAAAAGCTATTGAAGAAGTTTAATTATTTTGATGTGAAACTTGTTTCTACTCCTTATGACTCATCCCTTAAGTTAAAGAAAAATTTGAGTAAAGGAATTTCTTCACATAAATATTCTCAAATTATTGGTTCTTTGTTGCATTTGAGAAACTTCTCTAGGCTTGACATTGCATATGCAGTTGGTAAATTGGGAATGTATACTAATAATCCTAATCATTCTCGTTGGATTGCATTAGAAAGAGTTTTTAGGTACTTAAAAGGAACCATTCATTATACATGTTTTCCTACAATAATTGAGGGGTTTACTGATGCAAATTGGATTTCTAATTCTGATGAAACAAAATTGACAAGTGGTTATGTTTTTACTTTAACTGGTGGTGCAGTATCATGGAAATCTACTAAACAAACTATTATTTCACATTCTACTATGGAAGCATAAATTATTGCCTTAGATACTGCTACTAGTGAGGCTGAGTTTCTTAAAAATTTGCTATGTGATTTGCCATTTTTGAATAAGCCTATACCTCCAATTCCAATGCATTGTGATAGTCAAGTTGCTATATCTAAAGTTACTAGCAAAAATTTTAATGAAAAAAAAAGACATTTAAGAGTGAGACATAAGTCTATCTGAAATTTGATTTCTCATGGTGTCATTTCTCTTGACTTTGTCAGGTTAGAAAACAATAATGCGGATTCGCTTACAAAAGGGTTGACGCATCAACAAGTACTTGAATCATTGAGGGGAATGAGACTAAAGCCCATTATTTAGTTACAACAATGGACGTCTGTGGTGTGTAACTCAAAATCACAAAAGGTACAAGTGGGAAGGTTTTAAGTTGTGCTGTCATAACTAAATTAAGTTGCCATAACTGAATTAGTTTTGGAACCAAAGTATAGCCTTTGTTCCTAGGACTAGCATCTAGAGTGTATATATGTTTGATCATGTTATTCATTGAATAAAGAGACTGAAAAATAGAGTTTTCTTGCAGAAAAACAGAGAGTTCAATAGAAAAAGAGAGCTAGGAGATTGAGGGAGGTTTTGGATAAGAGAAACCAAGAGAGATCAAAGCTAGTTGCTGCTTGTATTGAACTTGCAATGTTTCAAGATCAATGTGATGATGATGAGTTGCATTTCCTGTGGATGTAGGCACATTGCCGAACCACGTAAACTCATGGTGTAGATTCTTGCTTGTTGCTTTGTTGTATTTTCTTTTCTTTGATCTTGTGGAAGTTCTACAACAAAAGTGGGGAACAAGAACCAACAAGTGGCACCGTGTGTGGGAACAATATCAAGATCAAGAAAGATGGGAACAACAAAGTACGATATTGAGAAGTTTTCAGGGGAAAATGACTTCGGGTTATGAAGGATCAAGATGGAAGCAATCTTGATTCAACATGGCTGTGCAAAAGCTCTTAAAGGAGAAGAATGGATGTCTGAATCTCTAAACTCAAAGGAGAAATAAAAAACGATTGATAGAGCCATAAGTGCAATCATTCTATGCCTTGGAGATAAAGCTTTAAGAGAAGTTGCAAGAGAAAAGACAGCAGCCTCAATGTGGTTGAAACTGAAGTCATTGTATATGACAAAGTCCCTTGCAAATCGGCTATGCTTGAAGCAACAACTGTACACCTTCAAGATGACAGAGTCAAGAACAGCCACTGACCAATTGGCTGATTTCAACAAAATCCTTGATGATTTGGAAAATATTGAAGTAAAGCTTGACGAGGAGGATAAAGCTCTTTTGCTTCTGAATTCCTTACCAAAATCCTTTGAACATTTCAAGGATGCAATTCTTTATGGCAAAGATGAAGACATTACCTTAGAAGAAGTCTAGACCTCAATAAGGACCAAGGAGATGCAAAAACAGCAAGACTCCAAATCTAAGGATAATGGTGAAAGCCTGAATATTTCAAGGGGGAGAAGTGAAAAGAAGGGAACAAGAGGAAAGAAGTTCAGATCAAGGTCAAGGGATTCAAAGAATGGTCAGAAAACAAAATTCAAATGCTTTAATTGTCACAAGACTGGTCATTTTAAGAAAGACTGCCCAGACAAGATCAATAAAGGATCTTTGGACTCTGCTGACATAGTTGAAGCCTCTGAAGGTTATGAGAGTGTAGGTGTTTTAGTAGCCTCAAATACCAAAACACAAATCGAATGGATTATGGATGCTCATATCACAACAACTCGAGAAAGGATTATTTTGAAACCCTAGAACTGAAACCAGCAGGAGTTGTACTGCTAGGAGACAACTACCCCTGCAAGGTACAAGGCATTGGAACGGTGAGACTAAAGATATTTGATAACAGAGAGTACCTACTAAAAAATGTAAGGTACATTCCAGAACTCAAAATAAATCTTATTTCCATAAACATGTTTGATGATCTAGGATATTCAACTAGAACTTTAAATGGTGTTCTTAAGATTTCAAATGGATCTTTAGTCATTGCCAAGGGTAACAAGAATAAAAGTAATGGCTTATTTATTCTTGAAGGTTCCACTATTATTGGACATGCATCAGTAGCTAGTAATACATTGATTGATAAAACAAAACTTTGGCATTTGAGATTATGTCATGTTACTGAAAGAGGATTACATGAACTTGAGAAACAGAATCTGTTAGGTGGTGATAAACTAGATATAAGAAAAGGAAAATTGAAAAAAAAATGTCACATGCTCTTTCTCTTACGTTTTTATACAAATTATCTTTTAAAAAATATATTTTAAAATTTTAAATTATGCGGGGGAATGTTAGTAAATATTTGTTTTATAATTTAAAATTTATAAATATATATTACTTATATTAATTCTATTTTATAAAATAAAATATTTATTTTAGAATATGTTACATAAAATTAGATTTTTTATCTTTCTATGATTTTGTTTTAATGAGTGAATAATTTGTTATGTTTGTTTTGACATCTGTAAGTTAGTTTCCAACGGTCATATTTGGTCGGTCATATTTTATTGTTGCATAAGGGGTCTATACCTATATATATCTCCTTCTTCCTTCACTTATAAAAAACTTATTTTTGAGAGTATGAGTATTGATGTTCAGAAGGTTCGAGGATCCTTTCACTGCACACGATCGGAACCAACGGATTGTCGTATCTTGGGAAAGGAGCGCAATCAGATTTTTCTACCATTGCACTCGGGGCATTTTCCCTCTAAGGATAGCGTTTGCGCGCTTCAACCATGCTAATTATTTCTTCCCCTAATTTATTTTTGTTCCATTTGCTTTAGCTTACATGAGAAAAGTTGAATCCAAATTTCACACTTATATTTAGTATACACGTTTTTCAAACTTTTAAATCATTTGAAATTAATATTTTTAAGTTTTCAATAAAACAAATTACTTCTCTTAAATCCAATTTCACTCCTCCATGTCACATAATGACAATGTGCACATGTTGCACATGCATGAACAGCTTGTTGCAGGGCTTTTGGGAGTAGAGTCTGTAAAACTTTAAGGGGTTTCCTAGACTATCAATTATAGGAAACAACAGGATCTTGAAACCTATGATTCTCACAAACAATCAATAAACAATAGATAATGATGTGTACCTTTCTCCATAGGAAGACTTGTACCTTTCTCCATAGGAACTTCTCTCCAATGCACTTTGATTTCCTTGAAAGAGGAGAGAAATAAGATTTCACTTCCTTAGGCTTTTCTTTTCTGCCTCTCTCCGTTCGTGATGACTATGGGTGAGAGAGAACACTTTTCTGGTCAGGAAGGGGACCTTTTTTCACGTTAGTGGGTATTAAGCCCCTTTTATAACCACTACCCCCATCAAGTAGCAGTTAGATCTAGAAACTTCTCCTATTAAGCCCAATTATAATTTAGCCCTTAATCATTAATTATTTACTTATTAGTCCCTACATAAGTCATATGTCTTTCACATGAGACATTAATTCTAACATTCTCCCACTTGGCTCATGTGACATTAATAAACATTATGGACTAAATAAATAAATAGATTAACTAACATAATGCACATTAAAAATTGACTAAATTGTTCTATACATTGGGTACATCATAATTTCATGATTAAGAATAGGAACCAATTCGAGTCATGGCGGTTGTACATCATCTAACCGACATAATCCCTTCCATGTACTACAAATTAGTCTTCTCCTTAATATGACCTTTAGTTAGGAGTACATAATTGGTCCAACATAATGTCTTTCATTCAAGACAAAACTTGTTAACATTACTCTAACACAAACATGCATGCAAACATAAAGAACAAGTAATCAGAAACATATCATAATTGAGCTCAGAGTGTCACTAAAATGCATAAGATAAATTACACTTAAAGGTCATCAATAACAATAATGCCCATACTTTCAACATGTTCTATAATGTCTTTGGCGGTAATCCCTTATTTAAAGGGTCAAATATCATAAGGTTTGTGCTAATTTATTTTATTGACACTCTTTGTTTCTGAACTTCTTCCTTCACGACAAAGTACTTCAATTCCATATGCTTAACACCCTTAGAGTACTTGTCGTTCTAACAAAATACTGTTACGGAGTTATCACAATACATTTTCAGCGGCCTAGCAATACTGTCGACAATTCCAAGCCTTGAAATAAAGTTTCGCAGCCAATTAGCCTGAATTGTAGCCTCAAAACATACTACAAATTCAGCTTTCAGATGCAACAACAATTGATGCATACAAAATTACTTTCATTTGTTTTTGTTCCATGTCATTTTTAGGACATTGTGCGAGACTAACTTTGTCTCATTTCTAAATTAGAATAGGTGATGTTAAACACCTTTCCATCTTGAATCTCTCTAGTACTTTATTGATATATGTTTTCTGAGATAAGCCTAACAATCCTTGTGATCTATTACAAAATATTTTTATCCCTATCACATAGCTTACCTCACCCATATCTTTCACTTCAAAGTTTCTAGAGAGAAATTTCTTAGTCTCATGAAGAAGACCAAGATCATTAGTTACAAGCAATATATCATCAACATACAAGATTAGAAACATAACCTTACTCCCACTGACCCTCAGATATATACACCGATCAACAGTATTTTCCTTAAATCCAAAGGAAACAATGGTATCATTAAGCTTCAAATACCATTGGTAGGAAGCTTGCTTTAAGACTCTATATTGATTTCTTTAGTTTGCACACTATGTGTTCCTTTCCTTCAACTGAGAACCCCATTGGTTAGTCCATATAAACATTCTCCTCTAAATCTCCATTTAGAAAGGCATTTTTCACATCCATCTGATGTTGCTCCAAGTCATAATGGGCTACTAATGCCATGATAATCTTGAAAGAATCCTTTCGTGAGACCGATGAAAACGTCTCTTTATAATCAATGCCATCTTTCTGAGTAAATCCCTTAGCAACAAGTCTAGCCTTGCAACGTTCAAGGTTGCCATGAGAGTCATGTTTAGTCTTGAAGACCCACTTACAACCAACTCTCTTACAACCCTTTGGTAATTCTACAAGGTCCCAAACACCATTATGTTCCATGGAATCTATCTCTTTTTTCATGGCATTTAACCACTTCTCATAATTATCACAACTTACAGCTTGTGAAAACAAAACTGGATCATTATCATTAATGCTTAAGTCTGTTTCTGTTTCATGTAAGTATACCACATAGTCATTCGAAATAGCTGGTCTTCTTTCTCTTTGAGACCTCCTTAATGCTACTTACTGCGGTTCTTCCACAATGGGTTCATTATGTATCATGGGCTCATCATTGTGTTGTACTTCTTTATTATTGTTTGTAGCAATAACTGAAGGAGTAATCACCTTACTGCTAGAGGCATAAGCTAAAGGGACTTGTACTCTAACTTCTTTAATTTCCACTTCTCGTGGAACTGTACTCCCACTGATTTTATCATTTTCAATGAACCTTGCATTTCCAGTTTCGACAATTCTCATACTATGATTAGGACAATAAAACATATACCCCTTTGCTTTTTCAGGATAACTAATGAAATATCCACTGATTGTTCTTGCATCCAATTTTCTTTCTTGCAGGTTATAAATCCTTATTTCTGTCTGGCAACCCCAAACATGCAGATGTCTTATACTAGGTGTCCTATTTGTCCACAATTTAAAGGTTTCTTTGGAACTGCCTTACTAGGAACCCTATTCAACAAATACATGGCAGTTTTCAAGGCATACATCCACAAAGATATGGGTAAAGTCAAATTGATTAACATACTCCTAATCATATCCATTAAAGTTCTATTACGCCTTTTTGATACACCATTTTGTTGTGGTGTATCGGACATTGTGTATTACATACAAATGTCACGTTTCTGAAGAAGCTTAGCAAATAGACCTGGATGTTGCCCAATTTCATCATATCTTCCGTAATACTCACCACTTTTATCATATCTAATAATTTTCACATTTCTGTCTTGTCGCAACATGCCCTTTTGCGGGCGAGCGAGGCGAGGCTCACGGGTGCGCTTTCCAAAGGAGGAAAGATGCGCGGAGTCGCCACCAACGTTTATTTGTGGAAAACGTCGGAAAAACCGAAGGAAACCGGTCAAAATGAAAATTCTAAGTTCGGGAGTTGTATTTACGTTTGAGGAAGGTATTAGCACCTCTCACGTTTGTCTCAAAGGACAACAACCTATTTTTTAGAATTGTGAATTTATGTTATCTTACCTTTTATTTTTTTTTATTTTTTTGAGGTCGACAAAAGCGGGGCTTTTGCTCATACGTACCCTCCATCGAAGAGGAAATCAGACCTACGTGGTTCTCTCTTAAGGGTGAATCAAACGATTTCTTTTTACTTGAAAGGTGATCATTTAAAGGTGTTGGACCTTAAAAATGATCCATTAACTTGGTAAGAAAGACTGAGATAATAAACTTTCAAATCCCTTTTTTAGTGATTTTTTGTGGACGAGCTTGACTTGGCGAATTGATTTTAGCCTTAGTTTCACTTTAGTTATTAGTCAATTCAATTAAGAATGAGAAATCCCAAAGATAAAATGTCCGATTGATTTTTTTTGGTTTATTTTACTAAAAGATATTTTTTGATTATTATATTATTATTTTACCTCTTTTTGGTTTAACCGTGGTTACAACGTGAACGATCGGTTAGATTTTGTTTTAATAGTGATTAAACGAGATTACAACACAAATGATCGGTTGAAATTCATTTTATCATTTATTAGGCCTGAAAACGACTTAAATAAACGGTTAAAGCACGTTAAAAACGGAAGAAAAGAAAACTGAAAGTAAACGAAATTAAAGTGAAAGTACACAAAACAAGAAATGAATTGAAAGTCTCGGATTCGAAAACTTACCCGTTGAAGAATGAAGAACGAACAAAGAACGGATGAAGAACGGTGAAGAACGACAAAGAACGATGAAGAATTTCCACAGAATCGCTTACGGAAGCACTTCGACTCGATTTTTCTTCACGAAAACGTGTTTTTTGCCCAAAATAGCCGAAATGCATAGCCAAAGGGGTCTTGAACATTTTGAAACAGCTCCCCCCTCCCCTATTTATAGGAAAAAAGGGACGTGCTTGCCGCCCATAGACTTAATGAAAAAGATTTCTAAGTGCACCCAAATTACTAAGTTCACCCCCCTTTTCATATTTTACGGAAGCCTTACGGAAGTGTTTCGAATTTGATTTTCATTTTTTTTCCTTCCCTTTCACCAATGTTAAGTGGAATATGCTTACCCAAGGTTTTCGGAAATTTTACGGAAGCATTACAGAAGCCACGGAAGCCTCGGAAACCATTTTTCAAAAACGTGGAGGAGCTTGCCACCCAATTACTTCCTCCTTAAGCAACCCAACTTCCAAAATGTTCCAGAAGGGCCTAGACTCAAATTGCTATTTACACTCCTATCTTGATAAGTTCACCCCCCCCCTTACCTTTTTTGGTGATTCTTTTTCCGTAACGTTACGAAAGTTTACGAATTTCGTAACGATACTTATTTTCTTTCCGTAAGGTTACGGATCCTTACGGATCATGTATTTACTCTTTTTTAGCTTTCGAAGAAGTTACGGAAACTCACGGATTGCGTAACAACACCTCCTTATGGTTTCCACCACATTACGGAATTTCACGGATCGCGTAAGCCTGCTTCCTTTTGATTTCCGGCATGTCTCGGGACTTCACATATTGTGAAACAAAGGATGCCAAGTATCTCAAAGCGGCCGATCAAAGGTTGCAAATTATCAAGTAATAATCCCCGAACGAAATTAGGGTATGACATGTATAATTGCCTTTTTACTTCATTCTAGTAGATTTCTAAGGCATCCATTGCCTGAGAAATCTCAGGCAGTAAGTAGACATAACCATAACATGAATAATCATCAATAATGGCGATAAAGTATCATTCATTTCCGAAAGAACTAACATCAAAAGGTCCAAAAATATCAGTATGCACAATTTCAAGAAGTTGAGTGCTTCTTGTAGCTCCTTTCTTTGTATGTTTTGCTTGTTTTCCCTTAATACAACTCACACAAATATTTAGATCTGTAAAACCTAGATAACGAAGAATTTCATTCTTTATTAATCTTTCCATCCTTTCTCTAGAAATGTGACATAAACGTTTATGCCACAAGAAAGCAGATCGTTCATTCACTAAGCTATGTTTAGTGCCAACATTATGATGCAGAGTTAAAACAGTTTCAGTATACAAACTGTCTATTTTCAATTTATATAAACCATCACAAGAATATCAGTACCAATGAGATGATTATGCTTAAATAAATTGAAACATCCATTACCAAAATTAAAAGAGTATCTAGTAGCATCAAGTTTAGATAATGAAACTAAATGCCTAGATAAACTAGGTACGTACATAAGGAGTTTTCAGTAAATCTAAACGATGTTCAGTGTCGAGTTTTAAACAATAAGTCTCAACTATTTCCATTGGAGTTTTCACTCCATTCCCCATGAAAATGAACTTCTCATTTAGGCTTATGGTTTGGATTGTAAGGAATCTCTGCCTAATGTTAGAAACATGAGTCATACATCCAGAATTAATCCATCATGTATCATGGGAAACTTCAGTTAAGTTCGATTGAAAACATACATGAGCATTAAGCTCACTTTTATTTTCGAACCAAGACTTGCACTTTAGGTAATCCTTCTGGAAATGTCCTGATTTCCTACAAAATTGACAATTATTTCCCTTTGATACCTTCCTTTGGATTTGCAAAGAGTATTGATTTTTAATTACCCTCTGCCTTTATCATGCTTCTTCATAAATTTCTTTCCAGCTCCTTGATTTCCTTGGTGGCTAACATAATGGACTGAGTGACTTCCTTGATTCTTAAGTCTCGTTTCTTCCTGAACTAACATACTATGCAATTCATGCATATTCCATTTATCTTTCATGGTATTATAGTTCATTTAGAACGGGCCAAAATCAGATGGTAATGAGTTTAGAATAAACTGAACAAGAAAGTTCTCATTCACAGCCATTATATTCCTAAGGTCTTAAGTCTTGCTGCAATGTTTGTCATCTTAATGACATGTTCATACATAGTACGTGAACCATCAAACTTCATGGTGGCCAATGTACTCATTAATGTCCCAGCAACAGACTTATCAGCTATTTGAGAACACTCTCCCAATAATCACATAAACTTTTTAGTGCTTTCAATTTTAGGGAGAGTTGCCTTAATATTGTTTGTAACAATCATTCTCATTTACATTAGGCTGAGTCTATCTGATCTTTCCCAATCTTTATAGTGGGTTTCTCTTCTGATGCAATCCTATCCCGCAAGGGCATTGGGTAGAAGACTCCAAGTAGATTGGGCTAGAGATCCAAGGGAAGGCCCTAGGGTTCTCATGAGACTTAGGGTATATTTTGAGCTCATGGGCTAAGTATGAGCCCGCTTATCTTTGTAAATATTAGAATAGGTTTTTCCTTCGTTTGGGCCTTGTATTTTGGCCATTCTAGTAGTATAGGGTTTTAGCCTTGTATTTTGGGGCATTTTGAGTAGTCTTTGTAGTAAGGACTTTTTTTTTGTATTTTCATGTTTTTTGGTCATGGGGGTGAGCTTAGCTATTATAGGGGGGTGTGTAGCTAAGCTCTAGCTTTTCATCTCAAGGAGGTGAGTTTAGCTATTAGAGAGGTATGTGTAGCTAATCTCTAGCTTCTTTAGGAATCTTCTTAAGGAAGCTTCTCAAGGAGGTGAGCTTAGTTATGAGAGGGGTGTGTGTAGCTAAGCTCTAGCTTCTCAAGGAAGTTTTCTCAAAGAAGCTTCTCAAGGAAGTTTTCTCAAGAAAGCTTCTCAAGGAAGCTACCTAGTCTATAAATAGAAGCATGTGTAACACTAGTTGTAACTTTGATGAATGAGAGTCTTGTGAGACACAACTCAAAGTTCAACTTCTCTCCCTTTTTCTTCCTTCAATTTCGTGCTCCCCCCTCTCTTTCTCTCCCTCTTTCTTTTCCTCCATTGAAGCATCCTCTCCAAGCTTCTTATCCAAGGCTCATCTTAGTGGTGAAACTCCTTCTTCCATGGCTTATTCCTTAATGGATGACGCCTCCTCTCACCTCTTTTCCTTTGTCTTCCGCTGCATCTCCATGGTGGAAAATCACCATTAAAGGACCCCATTGAAGCTCAAAGATCCAACCTCCATTGAAGCCCTACAAGCAAGCTTCCATCATCTTCATTGCTACTAGCATCAATAATAGTAACAAACTTCTTTTCCAACATAGCAAGATCATGATCCAAAACACTAAGGTGAAATTGGACTTGCTCATTTCTGTCAGAGAAGTTAAGCCCATTAAAATTGGCACAGATAATACATAAGAATCCAATGAATTCAAAACATGCATTACATAATAAAATTCACATAAGTGTTTTGAGACATAAAATACATGTCATACATATGATTCATTCAAATAACGGTCAATGTATATTGATGTTCTCCTTTGGGTGATACACCAACACACAACATACAAACATAATGATGCTAATAAAATTTTAACATTATTTTGGCAATTAAATATGCACCAATTAGTAGTATCTATTTCCTTTGGGCATACAAATAAAACTAATGATACACACAAATCGCCTACAATTATATTCATTAATTATAAGAACAACTAATCAACCTTTGGGCGATCCATAAATGCCTTATAACAATGAATTTCAATTACCCATAAACCAATAACCATATAATTTAGCATCCATTATTCTATGAGTAATCAAAATAATAATTAATTTCAAATTAAATAACCTTACAAATTTGGTCACTTTGGTGACTAACAAATTCAACATACATTTAATTCCAACCAAGTATAATTGAAATAATCATTAATTTGGAATTAAATAACCTTACAAATTTGGCCACTTTGGTGACTAACAAATTCAACATACATTTAATTCCAACCAAATATATATGGCTTGTACATACTTATTGATATTAACAATTTATAGCCATTCTATTAATTTCATTCAAGGCCATAAAATAATATTCACATTTATTTGTGTTTTACATTCAAACAAGTTTAAAGAAATATGTAGCACATATATATATTTACTGCTACCAATAATTGCAAAACATTCACGTTAACTTAATTAAAGAACATAAACTTTCAATCCTTTAATCACGTTTAATAATCATTTTTTTAAAAAAAATAAACAAGATGGATTGGAAATAGCAAAAAGGGGTTTGCAAATAGCAATTTCCAAATATCTTATTCTCCCTGCAAGGAACGTACGCGTAGGAGCGGCTTTTCAAACAAAAATTGGAATTGAGAGAAAGCTACATGCAGCCGCACAACTTTACAAAACCAATTCACAACATAGCGCGTCATTATTTCTCTATAATTTAATATATAAATAACGTTAATGGAAAGGTAGCTTCCCCCATTAGAAATAAAAGCTTCCGTCATTAGAAATAAAATTGGCAGTAGAAGCTTTCTCTTTGAAGTTTTGTATAATATTCCTTTCATACAAAAGTGTATACTTTGCAGCGGAAAAACATAATTAATTCCAAAAAAACACTATCGAAACATGTAATTGAAAATACATGTAACAGAAATTAAAATTCCTAAATTTCATAATTAGGGTTCATAGGAGAAATTAAATCATTCTTGGAGAATCATAAATTTTACAACACATGCTCTAATACCACATGTAAAACTTTAAGGGGTTTCCTAGACTATCAATTATAGGAAACAACAGGATCTTGAAACCTATGATTCTCACAAATAATCAATAAACAATAGATAATGATGTGTACCTTTCTCCATAGGAAGACTTGTACCTTTCTCCATAGGAACTTCTCTCCGGTGTACTTTGATTTCCTTGAAAGAGGAGAGAAATAAGATTTCACTTCCTTAGGCCTTTCTTTTCTGCCTCTCTCCGTTCGTGATGGCTATGAGTGAGAGATAACACTTTTCTGGTCAGGAAGAGGACCTTTTTTCACGTTAGTGGATATTAAACCCTTTTTATAACTACTACTCCCATCAAGTAGAGTCGCCGGCAACATTCTCGCCGACGACAAAGATTCACTGTCATATCCCAGGACTCCAAAGGAAATATTAAGGATAATATATGGAGGAGGTGATGAACATGTTCCCGGTGGCTTCTATCCTAAAGGAGCAAGTGGTAGAATAGCTAAATATTACTTGAAAATTACCTAAAGCTAGAGCATATGTTTCTTGAAATTGTATGCCTACCCTATCACTGTAAAACATCATAATAAGAATGCATGCTGCTTGATAATATGGCTACAATTTATAAATAATTTACCAAAAATCAAGTCTTTGGTAATATATATTTCTAGAAGGAATGTACGTAATAGTTTATTGACAACTTTGATCATTGCCGATCAATATAATATTATGTGTTAAGGTATTAATTTGTGCAAGACATAGGTATAGTATAGATTCAATGAATCTTTTAAATAGCTTATAGTATAATGCTTTTTGGTGGATTATTTAAATAGCTTATGACTCTTTTAAATTCTTTTTTATTGAAGTTTATCAAATTTTTTTGCTTGCTTGCATAAGTTTTATAGTCAAATATTTTATAGCTAATTATTGTGTACTAAAGGTTATTAAACAATTTATTTATATTGTTTCTTAAACAACCCTTTATTATGTTATACTGTTATATAAGACGCATGCTTGATAAAAAATAAATAAATTATCATGGAAGGGGTTGAAAAATTAGTCAATTATGTAAGGCATCAAACTTATTATGTTAATGAAGGGTAATAATGCAATGACATTGGTTTTTAGTTACATTCATTAATTATAAGGAATGATTACTTGGTTTTACTTGAAGGGTAGCACACTAGTGTGTTTGGAAAAATGTAGGGTTCAATGTATTCCATGTTTTTTTCCAAATTCATTAATTACTCCTCCATTTTTTTTAACAATTATGTTTTCAATTATATTTTGGCTAAGATAACTAAAATAAATTATATTAATTATTTATGAAAAAATATTTATCACAAACCATATTTTATATATATATTATTGAGGGCTTGACCCTCGGTAGGTTATCGGAAAAAAAAATTAGTATCATTTTTCTTGACTTCACTAGTAGCTAATTAGTAATTATCCAGGCCTAAATCCCAACAAAAATTCGACTTTTGCATTTATATCACGGATAACTAACTAAAGGCTAAATTGCTGAGAGTTAAATCTCAATAAATCACATTCAAACCCCAAATTTCTCACTTTATATATTATTTGCATATTATCAAAAGTTTTTTCAAGGTCTTCACCCATCAACAATATTTAATTACCAACAAGGAAATTAGCAATGGATTAAAGACAAGTTATATAATCTATAAAAGTCCAAAACAAATGTAGTTTACTTTAAGTAAGATTGAGCTATGTGACCACTTTCTCCTTTAGGATAGAAGCCACCATGAACATGTTCATCACCACTTCCATATATTATCCTCAATCTTTCTTCAGGAGTCCTTGAATATGCCAGTGAGTTTACGTCACCAGCAAGAATGTTACCTTTAACTCTGCCCTCGGCACCCAGCCCTGTAGGCACAATAATGTCTTCATCTTTCAAACCTCTGATTCCTAACTTGCTCCTAAGTATAGAAATGCGGTTTGTGAACTCTTCCACGGCCACTCCGTATGGTGGCACCAACTGTTCTTTACGTTCATACAACAATTATCTTAAAACTGCATCTTGTCCATACTCTACTCCTAGAAGCCCCGTAACAAGCTCTTCATGTATATATACACACATTGTCATTATTCGATCACACTTTTTTCTGATATCGAAATAAGAACATTTCAGACAATTTATTTTTAGTTTTTTTATTTTTCATTCATTTAACAAATTACATTAATTAGTGAGTAATCAATTGAAATTATGCATTCATTAATTATATGATAGGAGTATAATTTTTTATTTCATGCATTCAGTTTGATTATTATGCATTCACTAATTATATGATAGGAGTATAATTTGTTTATATAATCAATTGAATTGATTTTGGACTAACATGTATAAGAGAAAAAAATTATTATATATATATATATATATATATATATATATATATATATATATATATATTATAAAATCCATTCCATAAAGGAATTATATTTTTTAAACGATTAGAAATAAATATATATTTTACCTAATTAAAAATAGTCAATTTAAATAATTACGTATTTATAGGAAAATGAAATATTCAAAGTATTATTTTCTTAACTTTACTCAATGATATTTAATTACAAAGTTACTTTAAAAATGTCAGCAAGAAATATAAATTAATCCTATAGTTTAAATAAATAATTATTATAATATACTTTCAATATAAAGATTAAGTGTATCCCACATATACAAAGACTGGTTAGTAAAGAGAGTAAAGTTTAACGATGAATTAGGATATATGGAACCAATATATCAGGTGTGTATTAGCAAAATAATAAAATTTAGGGAACAAATACTATTATTCAAAAAAGATATCATAATTTTTTTAAATTGAAATATTTTGTCACAAAACTGGACATTTTAAAAATGATTAAAATATGTGGGTGACAAGAAAGTGATGTGTCTAGAATTTTATCCGAGCCAAGTTTATATACATGAATATATTAGATGAGTTGATTTTGGGGTTTTACCTCCCTAGAAGTAGCACTTAGCAGTCGATTGGCACCAACATAACCAGTGAGGCCAACATAGGGAATCACATAAGATGCAATTATAAAGTTGAGTGAATTAGCATAGGGATCAAAGGGAGGAACCAGAGGTTTCCCAAATGCATTGTCCATTAGTTTGGCAAAAGATTTTGAGCTTAGATCCAGCAATGGCCTAGGGAACCCTCTCACTTTGCTCTTTATGGCTCGGCAATTAGTTAGGACACAACCATTGAGATATTAATGTTCTCTATTTTTTTTTCCTCCTAAGAGTAATTGTAAATGCAAAGAGCAGAGACAAAACAAAACCTTAAGTGTCCAACTTCCTGAAAAGCAAACTGCAAGATGACATCATTGGTAAGACTATCAAGTTCAACCTTTTTGGCACCAATGGGAGGGGGTCCTCCCCCAGTTAGGTTTGGAGCAGCTACATCTAATCCATGCCCCAAAGCCCCAAACAAGAAAAACTCAGCCTCTAAGTATTCCAAATTGAGAGCAAATTCTAACAGATCAGCATCTTTTGATTTTGGGAATTTTGCACTTGCAAACAACGCAGAAGAAAAATAGTCTAGGAGAATCAAGGGAAGGACTAGTGAGGCAAGTAAAACAAAAATAGAGGCTCTATCTCTAGAAATGTAAGGTGCCATCTTTTACTTTTGCCTTTTTTCCCCCAAGTGATGATATGATGCATAATGTCACCTATGTATGCATTTATATATAGCGATCCTTTTGGTTCTTGCAGCAATACAAGGAAATGCCACGTGGCAAGATAATGCCATTTAATTTTTGGATTTGATATGTTGAGGAAATACTAGTTACTTACTTTGTTTGGTTAGTCGACATTCTAATAAAATATTATAATTAGTGTTTATAGCTAAAATTCATATGAGACATTTCTTAAATTTAATAAATACATTATATTTAAGAAATATTATAATTAATTCATTGTAAGTACAATTGAATTTCCAATAGCATTAAATATATTATGTAGTCAATTATTAAGGATATACATTTATATATTTATTATTTTATTAATATATATTTAAAATTTTATATTTTATCCCGCATTAAATATGTTTTATCACTAATTCTCTTAACCATAATAATAAAAATAAAATTTTCAATGTTTTTAAATATGTACTCCTTTCATTCCATTATAATTATTCTTCTATGAATACAACAAAATATTAATAAATGGATGAAAAAGAATAAATTTTTTTAAAAATTAATCTTATACTTTTTTTTAAAAGACCAAAGTAAATTTTATCAAGAATCAAGCTAAACATTAATCTTATATTATTAATTTATTTTTATTTTTTATTCATTTTTAATATTATAAGAGATATAAGTAAAAAAAAATCACTAATTTTACGTTCAAAATATAAAATAGCATTTATTTTTATATTTTTTTTTTCTTACTCAATGATTATTATGATTTGAAGGGACAATTAATTTATTAAATTTAATAATAGAATACATTTAATAATATAATATATTTATTTTGATACTTAGGAACCCAGACACTCGTTATTGGCACCAATGACCGATGCACTCTATGTCTTGTGGGGGCAACTCCCCCCATAAGATATTTTTTTTACTTGTTAATATATGGAAAAAGAATATTTTGTCCCTATTCAAAATTTGATGTCCCCCTTTCCCTGAAGCAACAACTACGGCCAATTGCCAAAACCCAAAAAACATGGCATTCAATAAAATAAAAATTGCATGCTCATTGTTTTGTGTAAAGCCAGATATTGACATTCCATATGGATGATGCATAAGAATAAGATGATCAAAGCCTAAAGTTCAAAAAGTTTCAAATGTCCATCATTTTCAACTTGAATTATTTTATCAAGTAATTAATAGACAACTTCAAGAGCTAAATAATAGATTTATGGAGGTGAACACTAAGTTGATATTTTGTATAAGAAGCTTAAATTTAAGAGATTCAATCTTTGCATTTGATAAGAAAAAATTGGTTTGTTTGACTAAGTTTTATCCATCCGAATCTATTTTTATGGAACTCATGGTGCTTGAAAGTCAAATTAAAACTTTTATTAGAATCAAAATCCTTTAGTATGTATTTGAGCATGCATGGGGAACGAAATAGTAGAATTTGTGAAGCTGAGGCAAAGGCTCTACAAGCTGGGTCATTTGTAATAAGATCATCTTCAGAGGATGAGTTCGCTTTGGCTTGAAAGTGTGAACGAGCATAAGGATATGTGATTTTAAGCTAAAATATGTCGGTGATTTCTAATAAATATTTGAGTTTTTTTAATATATTTTATTTTCATTTTTGCTATTGAATAAAATAACTATTTTATTTTTATCAGGGAATAAACATAAAATTTGTTAATTAATCAAAAACTAAAAAAAAAAGTGTAAAGGATCAAAAATAAAATTGATGTTTTATTAAGGACTCAATGCAAAGATATTTTTTTTAAAATAAAGGAACAATCACAAAATTCAGATATTTATTAGGATTAGTATTTTATCCTTGATTTTATAATGGCAAAGATCATATCTTAACGCTCACTGAAAAGTGAAGCACTTGACATTGAAGATCTTGCTGATCTGTTACAGATAGGGTCAAAATTTTATTTGATTGTTGTCTCAATGGGATCATATGCTACCTGGAGTTGTTTCAACTACATACCCAACAGGCAAATTACAAGCCTCAAAATATACATTTCTAAACATATGTTTGGTTTCAGAAAATGTCAATTTTCATTTTTTATTTTCACAAATAATTATGAAAACGACATTACATTTCTAAACAATGTTTGGTTTCAGAAAGAAAGTAAAAATAAAAGCACAAAGTCATTTTCTATAACTATTTGTGAAAATAACATTTTCAGTAACTATTTGTGAAAATAACATTTTCTCAAGCCAAACTGGTCAAAATTCTCCCTTTTTATGTTGAAAATGGATTGTTAATTTCACCACAAGGTCAACACTTGTGCAGGCTAGCAGGTGTGACTATGATAGCTCCAGTGATAAAGTATCAATGGCCTTCCTTCCCTGACCTTGTGTTTGGACGAAGGATTTAAAAATTTCTAGGAAGATGTGGTGGCTTATAAGCAGAGGTGTTGTGGTGAAGATGACACCTATGATAATGGATTATAAGCAAATTAATACCCTATAATTTTTGTAACTATTCTCTCATTTTTCTCTTCCTTTACCTAAACTCTGTAATTTCCACAATACTGTTATGCAATCAGTCATAAGAATCTATCTATCAATCTGGTATTGTTGCTGTCAAGTGTTGTACAAGTAGGAATACGTGCATTGTGTGCTGTGTTGAAGGTTACTTATTTATTTTCTATGACAAGTTGGAGAAAGAGTTTTTGGCTGAGGTTGAGATCCTGGGTAATATTCAGCACTCACATATAGTGAAGCTTTTGTGTTGTCATGCTAGTGAGGACTCCAAACTTCCTTCTTTATGAATACTTGGAAAATCAGAGCCTGGACAAATGGCTCCATGGAAAGAAGAAAACATCACCTTCCGGGTTAAGTTGGCCAACCAAAAAATATTTGTGTTATAATTTAAAATTTATAAATATATATATAAATATATATATATATATATATATATATATATATATATTAATTCTATTTTATAAAATAAAATATTTATTTTAGAATCTATTACATAAAATTAGATTTTCTAATTTTTTAAGATTTTGTTTTAATGAGTCAACAATTTGTTACGTTTGTTTTGACACCTGTAAGTTAGTTTCCAACGGTCATATTTGATTTCTTTCTCCCTAAATTTTTTTCTTCTTTCTACATTGTTGAGAGCAAGAGTATTGGTGTTCATAAGGTTCAGGGATCCTTTTGTTGCACATGATTGGAGCGAAATCAAATTTTCCTACTAGTGTAGTGGGGGCGTTTTCTCTCTAAGGATAGTGTTTGTACGCTTCAACCCAGGCTAATTATTTCTTTCCCTAATTTATTTTTTCCTTGTATTTATTGTATGATATAGTGCATTGTTGATTCATGTGGTGTCAATTAAAATTATTTTGTTACTGTTATTTTGTCATTTAATTGAAGGATTTGCATTTTTCTTCTTATTTATTTCTTTCATTTTATTTTATTTTCTAAACATCTTAGAGAGAAAATTTTTCACTTTCTTCTTGAATAGTCTTTTTTGCAATAGCATTTTATTTTATCAAAATGTCTGTCATGGATATGATTAAGTCCTTTTCCAGTAATCCTGAAAAATTTACGGGTGAATTTTTTTTTTCTGTTGGCAACAACAAATGAAATTCTGGCTTACTGAATTGGATTTATACTCTGTGATTGCTAAAAGAGAAATAAAAATTTCAATTTCCTCTACTGATATAGTTCAAATTGATGCAACCAAATCTTCTACCACTAAGCATGATGTTTCTGATAAAGATATTTTATGTCATGGACGCATTTTAAATGCTTTGGCTGGTAACATATATAAAAAATTTTGCCATACAAAAACTTCTATTGAGTTATGGGAAGCACTTGAATTGAAATATGGATCTGCTGAAAAAGGTTTAAGTCGATACTCTTGTGAAAAAAATGATTGAGTTTCAAATGATTGATGGAAAATCTATTTCATATCAGATTCATGAATTTGAAAACATTGTTTATGACATGAAATTGAAAGGAATTGTTTGGCCTGACATTATATTTGTGGCTTTCATGATTTCAAAATTGCCTCCTTCATGGACTGATTTTGCTCGAAGCCTAAAACATAAACATGAAGGTTTCACCTTTGATGATTTGCTTGTCTATCTCCGCATTTAGGATAAACATCATTCAACTCAAAATCACTTGCAAAAATCTTATTCTCACTCTAAGGCCTATCTTGTTGAGAGCTCTAGTAAACCTTTCTCTAAGTCCTTCAAAAAGCATGGGTTTAACAAAAATAAATTTAGTAGAAAGCCTTCTTTTTCTAAAAATAAGAACAATGCTTTTAATAACAACAATAAGCCTAAGAATAAAATTTCGGGGAATGAAATTTTTTGCTTTGTTTGTGGGCAAGCTAATCATTTGGCCAAAAATTGTTTTCAACGTCACTGCCAGCCTACGTCTTTCCCTAAACCTTAGGCTAATGTTGTTACCACCGGTGCTGCCTCTGATTCCCCATCTGACAGGTACCATGTCACTAGCCCTGAATTAAATTGTGTTTTTAACTCAAATGATTGGTTTATAGACTCCGGGGCTAATGCTCATGTGTGTGCTGATAAAAAAATATTTTCTTGATATCAGGAATCAAGCACACATACTGTGAGCATGGGGAATCGGAGTATGGCACATGTGTTAGGAGAAGGTCAAGTGAAGCTAGAGTTATCTTCAAGGAATTTTATTATTTTAGATGGCGTCTATCATATTTCTGATATTAGGAAAAATTTAATAAGTACTTCTTTGTTAGTCCAACAAGGGTACAAGGTTGTTTTTGAGTCCAATAGAGTTGTCATTACGAGACGTGGTGTTTTTATTGGTAAAGGCTACATTTGTGATGGTTTGTTTATGTTAAGTCTTATGTCTCATTCTATTAATAAAATATCCAATATTTCTTCTTTTGTTGCAAATGTTGAATGTTCTAATATGTGGCATGCTAGGCTTGGACATGTGAATTTGAATTCTATCAAAAGAATGATGTCTCTTAATCTTATTCCTAAGGATTCCATTGATTTAAAACAAAAATGTGAAATATGTATTCAAGAAAAGCAACCTAGAAAGAGTTTTACTACATGTATTGAAAGAGAAACTAACTTGCTTGAATTGGTTCATAGTGATGTATGTGATAGTAATGATGTGTTAACACGTGGTGGTAAGAGATATTTTATTACTTTCATTGATGATTTCTCCAAATATTACTATGTGTATTTAGTTAATAACAAAAGTAAATTGTTTGATAAATTCAGAGTATATAAAACAGAAGTACAAAATCAATTAGAAAGAAAAATTATACTTTTACATTCCGATAGAGGTGGAGAATAATCATATTTAGACATGAGTAATTTTTGTGAAATGCATGGTATTATTCATGAAGTGACACCTGCGTATGCTCCTCAATCTAATGGTATTGCGGAAAGAAAGAATTGTACCTTGCTTGATATGATGAATGTTATGCTTGTAAGTTCTGGTTTACCAAGTAATATGTGGGGTGAAGCTTTGTATTATGCATGTCATATTCTTAATAGAGTGCCTTATAAAAATTTTGAAAAAACCCCTTATGAGCTATGGAGAAAAAGAGAACCAAATCTAAAATATCTTAAAGTGTGGGGGTGTCTAGCAAAGGTTAACATCCCCATTAATAAGAAAAGGAAAATTGGACCAAAAACTGTTGATTGTGTTTTTGTTGGATATTATTTGCATAGTACTACTTATAGATTTTTGGTAGTTAATTCATAAGTGTTTGAAATTTCTAATGGTACTATTATGGAATCTAGAGATGCCACTTTCTATGAAAATATTTTTCCTTTGAAAAATAAATTGTCTAAATCTATTTGTGATACTTCTTGTTCTAATTTGTCATCTTGTAGTAACACTAATAAGGACATTGTGTTTGAACCTAGGAGGAGTAAAAGATCTAAAAAAGTTAAGGATTTTGGTTCTGAATTTTGTTCTTTTTTGCTTGAAGATGATACTAAAACTTATGGTGAGGCCATGAGGTCTATTGATGCACCTTTTTGGAAAGAAGCTATTAACAATGAAATGAGTTCTCTTAAAATTAAGAAAACTTTGTTTCTTACTAATCTTCCCCCAGGTTGTAAAAGTATAGGTTGTAAGTGGGTTTTCCGAAAGAAATTAAGAACTGATGGATCTATAGAAAAATTTAAGGCAAGACTTGTTGTGATTGGGTGTAAACAAATAGAAGGTGAAGATTTCTTTGATACATATTCTCCCATTTCTAAAGTTACTACCATTAGGTTTTTAATTGCACTTGCTTGTGTTTTTAATCTAGAAATTCATCAAATGGATGTAAAAACTGTCTTTTGTTGAATCAAGTGGCCTCGGAATAATTAAGAAGGGGAGGTTAAATTAATTATTAATGTGTTTTGACTAATTAAAAATTATCCTTCTTAATATTACTAGATTCAATTAGGCTTTACTACTAAGTTATGAGGAAGTAAAGAACAAAAAACAATAACATAGACAAAAGTAAAGCGGAAATAAAAGTACACAGCGGAAAAGTAAAAAGTGTAGGGAAGAAGAAGACAAACACAAGATTTATACTGGTTCGGCCACAACCCGTGCCTACGTCCAGTCCCCAAGCAGCCACCAGTTCTTGAGATTTCCAATAACCTTGTAAAATCCTTTACAAGCAAAGATCAACAAGGGATGTACCCTCCCTTGTTCTCTTTGAACAACCAAGTGGATGTACGCTCCACTTGAACTGATCCACAAGAGATGTACCCTCTCTTGTTCTCAGTATAACAATCCAAGTAGATGTACGCTCTACTTGTACCACAAAGGATGTACGCTCCAATGTGTTAAGACAAAGAATTCTTAGGCGGTTAGTCCCTTGAATCTTTGTAAGGGGAAACAAAAGAAATCTTAGGCGGTTAGTCCTTTGAAATCTTTTGTTTAAAGGAAAAGGGAAAAAGATATCTCAGGTAGTTAGTCCTTTGAAATCTTATGTCAAGAGGGAGAAGGGAAGAAACAAAAGAATTCTCCGGCGGTTAGTCCTTTGAATCTTTTGACAAGAGAGAAGGAATGAAGAAAAAGAATAGCACAAGTTTTTGGTCAATGAACTTTTCTTGAAAGAGAAAGTATTGAACAAAAACTTTTAGAAAGATGAAGAGAAATGAATGAAAGAAATCTGTTATGCATGAAAGGAATCAATCTTTTTAAATTTGTGTCATGGTCACATATTTATGATCATTTGATGAGTCAAGTTAAAGTTTGTGACTCTTGGCAATTTTTTTAAAACTGGTCACTTTTTAAAAGTTATGACTCTTTTGAAAACTAGTTACTTTAAAAGTTGTGACTCTTTTGATAAACTCTTCAGAAACAAGTCACTTTAAGAATTGTGACTTTAGGTAATTTATTTTTCGAAATCAGTCACTGGTAATCGATTACCATCATAGTGTAATCAATTACACATCAACAGATATGACTCTTCATGTTTAAATTTGAAAATCAAAACGTTTAGCAAGACTAGTAATCAATTACAAGTATTGTGTAATCGATTACACAAGTTTGAAATGATTTGAAAAAGTTTTATCACAAGTTCTAACTCTTGAAATTTGAAATCTAACGTTTTAAAATATTGGTAATCGATTACATGATTATGGTAATCGATTACAGCTTTGTAAATCAGTTTTGAAAAGAATGCTGGCTACTGGTAATCGATTACTGCCTTCTGGTAATCAATTACCAGAGAGTAAAACTCTTTGGTAAAATATTTTTCTTTTTGAAAAAATTCTTGTGCTATTCAATGTTTTGAAAAACTCTTTTAATACTTATCTTGATTGAGTCTTCTCTTGATTCTTGAATCTTGAGTCTTGAATCTTTACTTGAATCTTGAATCTTGATCTTGATTCTTGAAACTTATTTGACTCTTGATTCTTTGGCATCATCAAAATAATCTTGGAAGGCATTGCTTCCACACCTTTTTAAATGGTGAATTAGAAGAAGAAATTTATATGAGCCAACCTGAAGGCTTTGTAGAACCGGGGAAGGAAAAGAAAGTTTGAAAACTTGTTAAATCTTTATATGGTTTGAAACAAGCTCCAAAGCAATGACACGAAAAGTTTGATCAAGTTGTTCTTTCGTATGGTTTTCAAATCAACAATAGTGATAAATGTGTGTATGTGAAACAATTTGATGATAATGGATGTGTCATTTTATGTTTGTATGTGGATGACATATTGATATTTGATAGTAATATGCAATTCATAAATGATGTGAAGTCTTTCTTGTCTAGAAATTTTGATATGAAGAACCTTGGTCCTGTAGATGTGATTTTGGGTATTAAGCTTATAAAGAAAAATGATGGCATGATTTTAACCCAATCACACTATGTTGAAAAGCTATTGAAGAAGTTTAATTATTTTGATGTGAAACTTGTTTCTACTCCTTATGACTCATCCATTAAGTTAAAGAAAAATTTGAGTAAAGGAATTTCTTCACATAAATATTCTCAAATTATTGGTTCTTTGTCATAACTGAATTAGTTTTGGCACCAAAGTATAGTCTTTGTTCCTAGGACTAGCATCTAGAGTGTATATATGCTTGATCATGTTATTCATTGAATAAAGAGACTGAAAATTAGAGTTTTCTTGCAGATAAATAGAGAGTTCAATAGAGAAAGAGAGCTAGGAGATTAAGGGAGGTTTTGGATAAGAGAAACCAAGAGAGATCAAAGCTAGTTGCTACTTGTATTGAACTTGTAATGTTTCATGATCAATGTGATGATGATGAGCTGCATTTCCCGTGGATGTAGGCACATTGCCGAACCACGTAAACTCATGGTGTAGATTCTTGCTTGTTGCTTTGCTATATTTTCTTTTCTTTGATCTTATGCAGGTTCATAGCAAAAGTAGGGAACAAGAACCAACAAGTGGCACCGTCTATGGGAACAAGATCAAGATCAAGAAAGATGGGAACAACAAAGTACGATATTGAGAAATTTTCAAGGGAAAATGACTGTGGGTTATGGAGGATCAAGATGGAAGCAATCTTGATTCAACATGGTTGTGCAGAAGCTCTTAAAGGAGAAGAAAGGATGTCGGAATCTCTAAACTCAAAGGAGAAATCAGAAATGATTAATAGAGCCAAAAGTGCAATCATTCTATGCCTTGGAGGTAAAGCTTTAAGAGAAGTTGCAAGAGAAAAGACATCAGCCTCAATGTGGTTGAAACTGGAGTCATTGTATATGACAAAGTCCCTTGCAAATCAGCTATGCTTGAAGGGAACAAGAGGAAAGAAGTCCAGACCAAGGTCAAGGGATTCAAAGAATGGCCAGAAAACAAAATTCAAATGCTTTAATTGTCACAAGACTGGTCATTTCAAGAAAGACTGCCCAGACAAGATCAAGAAAGGATCTTTGGACTCTGCTGACATAGTTGAAGCCTCTGAAGGTTATGAGAGTGCAGGTGTTTTAGTAGCCTCAAAAACCAAAACACAAATAGAATGGATTATGGATTTTGGATACTCATATCACAGCAGCCCGAGAAAGGATTATTTTGAAACCTTAGAACTGAAACCAGAAGGAGTTGTATTGCTAGGAGACAACTATCCCTGTAAGGTACAAGGCATTAGAATGGTGAGACTGAAGATGTTTGATAACAGAGAGTACCTACTGAAAAATGTAAGGTACATTCCAGAACTCAAAAGAAATCTTATTTCCATAAACATGTTTGATGATCTAGGATATTCAACTAGAACTTTAAATGGCGTTCTTAAGATTTCAAATGGATCTTTAGTCATTGCCAAGGGTAACAAGAATAAAAGTAATGGCTTGTTTATTCTTGAAGGTTCCACTATTATTGGACATGCATCAGTAGCTAGTAATACATTGATTGATAAAACAAAACTTTGGCATTTGAGATTAGGTCATGTTAGTGAAAGAGGATTACATGAACTTGAGAAACAAAATCTGTTAGGTGGTGATAAACTAGATAAACTTGAATTTTGTGATCATTGTGTGCTTGGTAAATCACATAGAATAAGCTTTGGCACTGGTATTCATGTTTCATCTAGGCCTTTTGAGTATGTGCATTCTGATTTATGGGGACCATCTAGAGTGAAAACTCATGGTGGAAGCTCATACTTTCTCACCATCATAGATGATTTCTCAAGAAGAGTATGACTGTATGTTTTGAAAAATAAGTCAGAAGCTTTTCAAAAATTCAGAGAATGGCATACTCTAATTGGAAATCAACTTGGTAAAAAATAAAAAGTTTTAAGGACTGACAATGGCCTGGAGTTTGTTTCAGAGAAATTCAATGAGTTTTGTAGGAAAGTAGGCATCAAAAGGCACAAAACAATCCCTCACACACCACAACAGAATGGTTTGGCAGAAAGAATGAATAGGACCATTTTGGAAAGAATGAGGTGCATGCTATTAAGTGCAGGACTGCCAAAGACCTTTTGGGGTGAAGCTGCAAACACGATAGCCTATGTGATTAACAGATGTTCATCATCAACTTTAGACTTCAAGACACCAATGGAAGCTTGGAGTGGTGAACCACCTAATTACTTAGGATTAAAGGTGTTTGGATCATTGGCCTTTGCTTATGTTAAACAAGGAAAGCTGGATGCAAGGGCTGTAAAGTGTGTGTTCATTGGCTATCCTGAAGGAGTTAAAGGGTACAAGCTGTGGAAATTGGAACCTGGTGAGACAAGATGCATCATTAGCAGGGATGTAACCTTTGATGAGAGCAGAATGGCAATGCTAAGCAAGAAGCAGAAGGATAACAACTCAAGTAATGAGAATACCAATTTTGAGGTGGAGCATTCTGTGATTTCAGATCATGGCAGTGGAGATACTATTGATCACACTGATCAAGGGGAAGTTGGAGATAATGAAGAGTTGGGTACTCAGCATGACTTGTCCAATTATCAATTGACTAGAGATAGAGCAAAAAGGGTGATAAAGCCTACAAAGAGGTATGGTCATGCTGACATTATCTGTTATGCCCTGAATGTTGCTGAGGAAACTCAAAATTCAGAACCAAGGACCTGGAGGGAAGCAATTGAAAGTGAAGACGGTCAGCTGTGGCTTCAGGCAATGAATGAAGAAATCGAATCCTTAAGAAAGAACAAGACCTGGATACTTATGGATCAACCCAAGAAGCAGAAGGTTGTTGGATGTAAGTAGATTTTCAAGAAGAAAGAAGGCATTCCAGGAGTAGAAAGGCCTAGATTCAAGGCAATATTGGTAGCAAAAGACTTTACACAGGTTAAAGGAATTGATTACAATGAGATTTTTTCACTAGTTGTGAAGCATTGTTTAATAAGAATAATACTTGGTCTGGTAAATCGGTATGATTTGGAACTTGAACAGCTAGTTGTTAAAACAACTTTTCTCCATGGAAATCTGAAGGAAACCATTTACATGAATCAGCCTGAAGGTTTTGAAGAAGGGGAGAACAAGGTGTGTTTGCTGAAAAAATCTTTGTATGGACTGAAGCAAAGCCCTCGAATGTGGTATCTGAAATTTGATGAGTTCTTGATCAGATATGGCTTCATTAGAAACAGATATGACAACTATGTATATATCCTGAAAGAGGGAAAAATGTGTGTTCTCTACCTTCTCTTGTATGTGGATGACATCCTCATAGCAAGTGCTAATAAGGAAGAGATTAGAAAACTCAAAGAAAGCTTGAACACATAATTTGAGATGAAAGATCTAGGGTCAGCTAGAAGGATACTCGGGATTGATATTCATAGGGATAGAGCAAAGGGTGAATTATTCTTGTCCCAAAGCAATTACCTCAAGAAAGTGGTGGAAAGGTTTAGGATGCATCAAAGCAAACCTATTAGCACACCACTTGGCAATCATACAAAGCTATCTGTTATTCAAGCACCAGAAACAGCTAAAGAAAGGTCTAAAATGAATCAAACACCCTATGTCAGTGGTGTTGGAAGCATAATGTATGGAATGGTTTGCAGCAGACCTGACTTGGCTCATGCAGTAAGCATAATAAGCAGGTTCATGGAAGATCCTGGCAGTGCTTACTGGGAAGCTATGAAGTGGACATTAAGGTATCTAAATGGATCTTTGAAAGCTGGATTAAGGTACAAGAAGACACTACATGAGGCAGCAATCATAGGCTATGTAGATGTGGATTTTGCAGGAAATGTAGACACAAGGAAATCCTTAACATGATATGTGTTTACTTTGTTTGGTATAACAATCAGTTGGAAAGCAAATCAACAATCACTTGTTGCTCTTTCAACAACTGAAGCAGAGTACATGGCCCTAGCTGAAGGAGTGAAGGAAGCAATCTGACTCAAAGGTATGGTAAATGAACTTGGAATAGCACAAGCTTGTGTCACAATTCACTATGACAGTCAAAGTGTCATTCTCTTAGCAAATCACCAAATGTACCATGAGAGGACAAAACACATAGATGTGAAACTATACTTCATCAGAGATGTGATTGAATCTGAGAAGGTGAAAGTGGAAAAGATTTCAACAGAAGAAAACTCGGCTGATATGTTCACAAAGTCCCTCTCTAGTGTCAAGTTCAAGCACTGCCTGGACTTGATCAATTTTGAAGATGCCTAAAGCAGATTGGTAGAAGTGCAGTCCTGAATCACAAGATACACACTCGCTGATTTGGAGTCAAGGTGGAGATTTGGGGTGTGTGACTCAAAATCACAAAAGGCACAAGTGGGAAGGTTTTAAGTGATGTTGTCATAACTGAATTCAATTGTCATAATTGAATTAGTTTTAGCACCAAAGTATAGCCTTTGTTCCTAGGACTAGCATCTAGAGTGTATATATGTTTGATCATGTTATTCATTGAATAAAGAGGCTGAAAAATAGAGTTTTCTTGTAGAAAAATAGAGAGTTCAATAGAGAAAGAGAGCTAGGAGATTGAGGGAGGTTTTGGATAAGAGAAACCAAGAGAGATCAAAGCTAGTTGATGCTTGTATTGAACTTGTAATGTTTCATGATCAATGTGATGATGATGAGTTGTATTTCCCGTGGATGTAGGCACATTGTTGAACCACGTAAACTCATGGTGTAGATTCTTGCTTGTTGCTTTGCTGTATTTTCTTTTCTTTAATCTTGAGCAGGTTCTACAGCAAAAGTGGGGAACAAGAACCAACAACACCCGTCTCCATGTGATTGGTGATCCCATGAATGGAGTTCAACGGGTAACAATGAAATTGTTTATTGACTAAAGTACACAAAAATAAAATTTGGCGGAGCTGTTCCATTTCTCATTTCTATGACGAAGTGTATTATAAATTGTGACAACATTAAGGTTGATGTATTTATATATGTGTATTTTTGGTATAAAAAAATATCTCTTAATGAATCCGATGACAATTATTGTAGGGGTGGGGATCACAAACCACTCTTTGAGGATTCACCTAGTGAGTGTGGTGGTGGGGCCGTCACTTTGAGATATGAGCTAATATCTAAGTGACACTCACGAAATAAGATACATGCGCAAGGCCGTGTAACGCACTACCACTGATTAGAACCTAATTGAACGTCAATATTGTAGGGGTTGTGTACTAAAGTCCGGTTAAAGAATATGTAGTTCATGATAATTAAGTCACTATATTTTTCTCGGGTGGAAGTTCATAAACACTAGATATAAGGCTCAAACCTAGAAGGTTCCTTTTACCGAAATACAATATCACATGCTCTTTTTCTTACGTTTTTATACAAATTATCTTTTAAAAAATATATTTTAAAATTTTAAATTATGTGGGAGAAAGTTAGTAAATATTTGTTTTATAATTTAAAATTTATAAATATATATTACTTATATTAATTCAATTTTATAAAATAAAATATTTATTTTAGAATCTGTTACGTAAAATTAGATTTTCTATCTTTTTAAGATTTTGTTTTAATGAGTGAATAATTTGTTACGTTTGTTTTGACACCTGTAAGTTAGTTTCCAACGATCATATCTGGTCGAGTCTTTGATAATATATATTTCTAAAAGGAATGTACGTAATAGTTTATTGACAACTTTGATCATTGTCGATCAATATTATATTATGTGTTAAGGTATTAATTTGTGCATCAAATAGGTATAGTATAGATTCAATGAATCTTTTAAATAGCTTATAGTATAATGTTTTTTGGCGGATTATTTAAATAGCTTTTGACTCTTTTAAATTCTTTTTTATTGAAGTTTATCAATTTTTTTTTGCTTGCTTGCATAAGTTTTATAGTCAAATATTTTATAGCTAATTATTGTGTCCTAAAGGTTATTAAAAATTTATTTATATTGTTTATATATTAAACAACCCTTTATTATGTTATACTGTTATATGACGCACGCTTGTAAAAAAAAAAAATTATTATGGAAGGGGTTGAAAAATTAATCAATTATGTAAGGCATCAAACTTATTATGTTAATGAGGGGTAATAATGCAATGACATTGGTTTTTAGTTACATTCATTAATTATAAGGAACGATTACTTGGTTTTATTTGAAGGGTAGCACACGGGTGTGTTTGGAAAAATGTAGGGTTCAATGTAATCCATGTTTTTTTTTTCCAAATTCATTAATTACTCCTCCATTTTTTTTTAACAATTATGTTTCCAATTATATTTTGGCTAAAATAAATTATATTATTTATTTATGAAAAAATATTTATCACAAATCATATATATATATATATATATATATATATTATTGAGGGCTTGACCCTCGGTAGGTTATCGAAGAAAAATATAAAATTAGTATCATTTTTCTTGACTTCACTAGTAGCTAATTAGTAATTATCCAGACCTAAATCCCAACAAAAATTTGACTTTCGCATTTATATCACGGATAACTAACTAAAGGCTAAATTACTCAGAGTTAAATCTCAATAAATCATATTCAAACCCCAAATTTCTCACTTTATATATTATTTGCATATTATCAAAAGTTTTTTCAAGGTCTTCACCCATCAACAATATTTAATTACCAACAAAGAAATTAGCAATGGATTAAAGACAAGTGATATAATCTATAAAAGTCCAAAATAAATGTAGTTTACTTTAAGTAAGATTGAGCTATGTGACCACTTGCTCCTTTAGGATAGAAGCCACCACGAACATGTTCATCACCACTTCCATATACTATCCTCAATATTTCTTCTGGAGTCCTTGAATATGCCAATGAGTTTACGTCACCAGCAAGAATGTTACCTCTAACTTTGCCCTCGGCACCCAGCCCTGTAGGCACAACAATGCCTTCATCTTTCAAACCTCTATTTCCTAACTTGCTCCTAAGTATAGAAATGCGGTTTGTGAACTCTTCCACGGCCACGCCATATGGTGGCACCAACTGTTCTTTACGTTCATACAACAATTCTCTTAAAACTGCATCTTGTCCAGACTCTACTCCTAGAAGCCCCGCAACAAGCTGTTCATGTATATATACACACATTGTCATTATTCGATCACACTTTTTTCTGATATCGAAATAAGAACATTTCAGACAATTTATTTTTAGTTCTTTTATTTTTCATTCATTTAACAAATTACATTAATTAGTGAGTAATCAATTGAAATTATGCATTCATTAATTATATGATAGGAGTATAATTTTTTATTTCATGCATTCACTTTGATTATTATGCATTCACTAATTATATGATAGGAGTATAATTTTTTTATAAAATTAATTGAAATTGATTTTGAACTAACATGTATAAGAGAAAAAAATTATTATATATATATATATATATTATAAAATCCATTCCATTAAGGAATTATATTTTTTAAACTATTATAAATAAATATATATTTTGCCCAATTAAAAATAGTCAATTTAAATAATTACGTATTTATAGGAAAATGAAATATTCAAAGTATTATTTTCTTAACTTTACTCAATGATATTTAATTACAAAGTTACTTTAAAAATGTCAGCAAGAAATATAAATTAATCCTATAGTTTAAATAAATAATTATTATAATATACTTTCGACATTAAGTGTATTCCACATATACAAAGACGGGTTAGTAAAGAGAGTAAAGTTTAACGATGAATTAGGATACATGGAATCAATATATCATGTGTGTATTTGCAAAATAATAAAATTTAGGGGACAAATACTATTATTCAAAAAAGATATCATATTTTTTTTAATTGAAATATTTTATCACGAAACTGTATATTTTTAAAATGATTAAAATATGTGGGTGACAAGAAAGTGATGCGTCTAGATTTTTATCCCCAGATAATGAACCAAGTTTATATACATGAATATATTAGATGAGTTGATTTTGGGGTTTTACCTCCCTAGAAGTAGCACTTTGCAGCAGTCGATTGGCACCAACATAACCAGTGAGGCCAACATAGGGAATCACATAAGATGCAATTATAAAGTTGAGTGAATTAGCATAGGGATCAAAGGGAGGAACCAAAGGTTTCCCAAATGCATTGTCCATTAGTTTGGCAAAAGATTTTGAGCTTAGATCCAGCAATGGCCTAGGGAACCCTCTCACTTTGCTCTTTATGGCCCTGCAATTAGTTAGGACACAACCATTGAGATATTAATGTTCTCTATTTTTTTTTTCCTCCTAAGAGTAATTGTAAATGCAAAGAGCAGAGACAAAACAAAACCTTAAGTGTCCAACTTCCTGAAAAGCAAACTGCAAGATGACATCATTGGTAAGACTGTCAAGTTCAACCTTTTTGGCACCAATGGGAGGGGGTCCTCCCCCAGTTAGGTTTGGAGCAGCTACATCTAATCCATGCCCCAAAGCCCCAAACAAGAAAAACTCAGCCTCTAAGTATTCCAAATTGAGAGCAAATTCTAACAGATCAGCATCTTTGGATTTTGGGAATTTTGCACTTGCAAACAACACAGAAGAAGAATAGTCTAGGAGAATCAAGGGAAGGACTAGTGAGGCAAGTAAAACAAAAATAGAGGCTCTATCTCTAGAAATGTAAGGTGCCATCCTTTACTTTTGCCTTTTTTTTCCCCAAGTGATGATATGATGCATAATGTCACCTATGTATGCATTTATATATAACGATCCTTTTGGTTCTTGTAGCAATACAAGGAAATGCCACGTGGCAAGATAATGCCATTTAATTTTTGGATTTGATATGTTGGGGAAATACTAGTTACTTACTTTGTTTGGTTAGTCGACATTCTAATAAAATATTATAATTAGTGTTTATAGCTAAAATTGACTCATATGAGACATTTATTAAATTTAATAAATACATTATATTTAAGAAATATTATAATTAATTCATTGTAAGTACAATTGACTTTCCAATAGCATTAAATATATTATGTAGTCAATTATTAAGGATATACATTTATATATTTATTAGTTTATTAATATATATTTAAAATTTTATATTTTAACCAGCATTAAATATGTTTTATCACTAATTCCCTTAACAATAATAATAAAAATAAAATTTTCAATGTTTTTAAATATATACTCCCTTCATTCCATTATAATTGTCCTTCTATGAATACAACAAAATATTAATAAATGGATGAAAAAGAATAAAAAATTTTAAAAATTAATCTTATACTTTTTTTTTAAAAGACCAAAGTAAATTTTATTAAGAATCAAGCTAAACATAAATCTTATCTTATTAATTTATTTTTATTTTTTATTCATTATTAATATTATAAGAGATATAAGTAAAAAAATCACCAATTTTACGTTGAAAAAATAAAATAAAATTTATTTTTATATTTTTTTTCTTACTCAATGATTATTATGATTTGAAGGGACAATTAATTTATTAAATTTAATAATAGAATACGTTTAATAATATAATATATTTATTTTGATACTTAGGAACCCAGACAATAACGAGGATGAGTTGGCTTTGGCTTGAAAGTGTGAATGAGCATAAGGATATGAGATTTTAAGTTAAAATATGTGGGTGATTCCTAATAAATATTTGAGTTTTTTTAATATATATATATATATATATATATATATATATATATATATATTATTTTTGCTCTTGGATAAAATAACTATTTTATTATTGGTTCATTGTTCCTTTTTTTAGTCCCTAATAAATTAATAATTTTTTGTTTTCTTTCTAATGTTTTTTTTCATTTATTACTATTCCTTTGGAAAAGACTAAAAACAAACGAATTTTTTTAATCAGAGAATAAACATAAAAATATATTTGTCAATTAATCAACAACTTAAAAAAAGTGTAAAAGAACAAAAACAAAATTGATGTTTTATTAAGGACTCAATTCAAAAAAAAATTATATAAAGGAAGAAACACAAAATCCAAATATTTATTAGGATTCCAATCTTATTTTACCTTTGATTTTATAATGACAAGGATCATATCTTAACTTTTTTCGGAAAGTAAACATCATATCTTAACTTGATTGAGGAATCATGCCAAAAAAAAAAAACTTAATTGTTTATTACTGATCTAAATAAATTAAAATTGATATTTTTTAACTTCCGTCATTAAGATTCTTGATTCTTTGATGGGATTTTAATGTATCCCACAAGTTTAGTACTTTATCAGGCGCATTGGAAAAAATAAATATTTGTTATATACAACTAAAATTTATAATAAATAAATACTTTTAAAAATATAAATTATGTAATAAATAGGTAATTTAAACTTATAAATATAAATTTTTATGATAAATAATTTACATTGAGATATAATATTATCTTTATTTATTGGAATTTAAAATAAATTTTTAAATTTAAGTTAGAATTAAAAATATTGAAAATCAATAGAGTGAGAAAAGTATAATATTGAGTGTATTTAAATTTTGGAGATAAAGTATATAATGAGAAGAAAAGAGAGGGATTATAAAATATTTCTATATTATCTTTTTATATTTAAAAAAAAAACTTCTCCAATTTAGTTTTACTAGCATGATTGGCCGTGTGATACACAAGTAAAGTATATATTAAATGAAAATATTTATTTTATTTTAAAAAAGAATTAAAATATAATTAATATATAAAATATTTAAATATAAATATAATTTAAAATTATAAATATGATAATTTACTATAAATGTAACTTAAATGATACTCTTTTGTATATTTTGATTATATATATATATATATATATATATATATATATATATATATATATATATATATATATATATATTCAGTGTATTGATCTTAGCATTTGTTCCTTCATGCTTGTTGTGAAATGGTAAATTATGGCATATTTTTAGGACTTGATTATTGTTGGAAAAAAGTTTTCATAGTCTTAACTAAAGCAAAATACTCAATGAACTTTGTGTCTAGGAATGATGCTTAGTTCATTTAGTTATTATGAGTCATTCTATTTTATTTATTAAGTTCTTTAGAGTCAAAATTTAATAATGGAACTAAGATTTTTTTTCAATTAAGGGATTGTTAATTGTTTGACAAGTGTACCAAAATATCCAAGTAGTAAAGACTTGGAAGTCCGAGTGTCGATTTTCCATAGAGACTTTGTTTTGTACTTGTGTTGAATAATTTCCAATTTCTAAGATGAGATAAGGTAAAAGATGAGCTAAAAGAAACAATAACTAAAATAATAGATATTAATAAGAAATAAAAGATATAATAGGGAATTCAATGAGATGAGAATGTTATGACCTAACATGCTCTAAGATGTGTTATTTTATGTTTTTCTCTACCAATTAAGTGAATTTTTCATACCCACGTCTATTAAAATACTTTTCCCCTGATGTCTCACAGTGACAAACATATTTTACTTATTTATCTCTCAAATGTCTTTGCAAAGATTCAATAGATAAAATGCATGAAGTTCTAATTCTAGATGTTTGTTTTGATGCATGGGCATAATGCAATCACTTTATGTTTAACAATATTTTTATTAAGATATATCTTCCTTCTAGTTCTATTAGGAATTATTCTTTTTCAAGCGACTAATCCCTAAAATTGATGTATGTAAGACTTCTATTAAGGATTATCCTTTGCAGAGCATTTAACCCCTAAAGAGGATGAAAGGGTGAATGATACATGAAATTAAAATAAGAAAGGATAATAGGAAAGAAAATACTTGTTTGTATTGATAGATATGAAACATACCATACATCTTTTGGCTTTCTAAGCTAGCTAGACCCTAACTAAGGGTTTAGCCTCTCATAGTCATAAGAAGTCTTATATTTGAAAAGGGGTATAGAAACTGATGGAGGACAAGGGATGAATAAAGGAAATAGAAAATAATGAAAGAGAAGAAAAAAAATTCCTAACCTTGTGTTTGAATGGAGGATTTAAAAATTTCTAAAAAAATTCAAATACACAACATTTTAATTGTCTTGATTTAAATTTCTTTCATTTTATAAACATTTTGTTTGGCTGAAGCAATTCAATTTCTTGTATTTTAAATTCCTTATTTGGATAAAGTAATTCAATTTCAATAAAATTCAAATTTTCATTTTTAAATATTTATTTAAAAATTAAAATTTCAATATTAAATAAAATGAAATATTAGTCTTCATGCCTAAAATGCTGGTTATTTTAAAATATAAAATAAAATCCCCCTACACAGTCAACTCTGAATACTGTAATATATGGCAGAATGGATCTGAATAGTTTCCAATCCAGCAACAATGTCTGTATTATGATACTGACATACCCATGAAGTGCTATGGTCTCCTCCTAGAAATTGACTTACATCTACAACAGGGAAGATTGATCATTCTGATCTCCTCCTGAGCATGGATGAACAGATATCAAGAGCAAAAGAAGAGGCTTCTAGCAGGAAGGCACTGAAAATTATGTAAATTTTCAGTATGTACATAATTTATTCATTAAAAATTGTGCAATCTATTTTTTTATGATATATTTAAATGAGAAAAATAAAATAAAATACATACAACAATATATTTTCTAATATTTCAAATTCTTAAAATCTTAAGTTTCCACATTCAACAGAGGTTAAAGAAAGTCAAAATGCACAAAATTTCATTTTAAGCAGTCAAATTCATTCATCTCCCCAATGCTGCATCATGAAGGCTCCCCAAGATCTATAAGTCAAAAGCAGAGGAAAAACTAACACAGTTACACAAACACCTATCTATGAACCATTGATTGAAAATCCCCCAACTTCTTACAGAGAACATCTGCAGTTTGTGACAGGTAAGCATATATATTCTCACCTTTTTTCCTTTGTTCCAGCACATCTATGTGATCATTGTGGTACTAAAAGCATGTATCCTAGATCTACCCTCTATTCCTTCATTCATGGATGGTTTCAAGAGCAGCAATAGTGTTACTCATAGGTCTTGTGGGAATGTTTTACCAGGGCACTCAACTCCCCCCTTCAAACAACAGTGATTCATCAGATGATGGTGTTCCAGTTTCACCACCAAGAGTCAGACTCAGAGATGGGAGGTACTTGGCTTATAGAGAAAAGGGTGTCCCCAAGGACCAAGCAAAACACAGCATCATCATTGTACATGGCTTTGGAAGCTCCAAAGATATGAATTTTCTGGCACCCCAGGTATATATATACTTATCTCAATATCTCTTTACAAAACTTGCTTCTGTTGATTTGAAAATAGTAGACATGTTATATTGGATTAGTAAAATTAGATCTAATTAGACATGTTTGATTGAAAAAAAAAATTATGCAGAAACCATTAGACGTTGTAGTTCTGATTAGATACTTGGATACAAAGAAGAGGTGTTTAATGTTTATTAATATTTAAACCTTTTTGTTTTTCTTTTTTTTTTCCCACTAAGGTAACATTGACATTGATTCTACAGGAACTAATAGATGAATTGGGTATATATATTCTGCAATATGATCGAGCTGGGTATGGAGAGAGTGATCCAAACCCCAAACGCTCACTGAAAAGTGAAGCACTTGACATTGAAGAGCTTGCTGATCTGTTACAGATAGGGTCAAAATTTTATTTGATCGGTGTCTTAATGGGATCATATGCTACCTGGAGTTGTTTCAACTACACACCCAACAGGCAAATTACAAGCCTCAAAATATACATTTCTAAACATATGTTTGGTTTCAGAAAATGTCAATTTTCATTTTTTATTTTCACAAATAATTATGAAAACGACATTACATTTCTAAACAATGTTTGGTTTCAGAAAGAAAGTAAAAATAAAAAGCACAAAGTCATTTTCTGTAACTATTTGTGAAAATAACATATTCTCAAGCCAAACTGGTCAAAATTCTCCCTTTTTATGTTGAAAATGGATTGTTAATTTCACCACAAGGTCAACATTTGTGCAGGCTAGCAGGTGTGACTATGATAGCTCCAGTGATAAAGTATCAAATTTATTATTTATAATAATTTTTTTAAGTTAACACTGACATCAAATTTTTTTAAGTTAGATAGAAATTTTAGATTGGAGTCTTAAATATCCGGTCATATTAAATATTTGTAAGAAAAAAATTATTATTTATAATAATTTTATCTAACTCAAATATAATTCAAGCATAATTTTTTTTAAAAAATCATGTAATTTAAAAGAAATAAATATATCAGTTTATTAGATTAATTGTGAGAAAAAGTTATCTGTCTATCAATCACGTGGCTGAATGTTTGTCTAGTATACGATTTTGAGAATATGTTCAGTATATACCATATGCCATAGCATACAGTGATCTGCAAGATATTGTAATAGCCTATAGTTAATGCCAAACTCGCACATGGAAAATGAAGTGCTGGCAAAAAGAAAAGGCTTTCTACAATGTCTGCTTCCATACCATATCAGGAAATAAAGCTCTAAACAATAGGAGGGCCAAACAATATTAACTAAAAAAAAGTCAAATCCTACTTTAGGGTAAATTGTTTTTTTTATGAATGATACTAGTGTATTTAACAACTTTGTGGATAATTTATTTTCAGTAAAAAAATTAGTTATTTATAGTAAAATCTCTCTTTTGAATTACATTTTTTTTTCATTAATAGAATTTGCTCCGAACCCTTAAGAATCCAAGTTCACTGTCACTTGAAACAACCATACGGTAGTATAGTTTTATGGTATGGTGTCAATTGCCAGTGAAACTAAGAAAAATCAAAATAAAACTTCAAAATTGTCAATACTTTATTTAAGTCTCTAAATTTAATTATTTATTATTATTTTGACTCCTAAAAATATATTATTATTATTATTATTAAAAAAGTTGCACAAACATTATCGGATTGGCAAATGCCAGTTTTTTTAACTTCCTTAATTTGATTAGAAAGAGGACTCGTGACAACACTTTAAGGACTAAAAGGTAATCTACCGACTACATTATCCATGTACATGTGGCAAAAGCAAAAGGGTCTGTATATGATGTCTGTTTACATATCAAGAGGATATTATGGACAAACACAATTATCCCAAAAAAGTAGATCCCTCGACTCATATGTGGCAACACCAGATACAGAGAAACAAAGGAAAACAAGACCCTCCACACACTTTAACAATCATAAAAAAGTAAAGGGTTAAAAAAGTTAGAGCCAAGACCAAGGGAACATCAACACTGCCACAACTATGTACATACAATATATACTGTACATGAATATATCTCTTTTCTTTTATATGTACATGTGTTTTTACCAAAAGCAAGATGCATCATCTTCAGGCATCAAGGAAGTCCTGCAAAGTGGGCATGTAATGTTCCAATAGTCCAACCACTTCTCCATGCACACTTTGTGAAAAATATGGCCACATGATAAACAGTTTATCTCAGATTCTGGTTCAAACTTTGTGAGACACACACAACAACATTCATGTTGAGGTTGTTTACTGCCACACATGCTGCCAAACCTAAGTGTTGGTGTCCTGCTTCTGAACTCTTCAATGAAACCCTCCGAGGGGCTGAGGTTGAATTCTAATGGCTCAGGTGGGTTTCGGGAGATGTCTGGTGAAGGAGACAACGACGAAACGCGGATACCGACAATTTGTAGAATTGTCCTAACAATGCCTTTGAATATGGATATAGACAAGGCAGTGTTTACAAGAAGCACACATAACACTCCTTCAGATGGTGCTGGGAGACTTGACAGGCCCATTTTGATACCAAATTGTGTTGGTTGCAAGTGGATGATGATTTTTTCTCTTTGAATCTGAAACCAGCAGAATGAACAAATTGCTATGTCAACTTCATCAATGGAAACTCTTATTTACCTGCAGAAACATCAAAGGGTACTCTTACCAAAATTGAAACAAGACAAGGGAATTGATTGTACAAATAGGGTAGGCTTCAATCCAGACTAAACAACTGGTTTTCTTTAGATTCTTCATTTAGTAGTTTAAATTTCTGTTTGGATAAGGAAATAGGATTACAATCTTATTAAACACAAAAGGGACCATTGAATTTGATGGTTCAGACTAAAAAGTAGTCATATTTTACTAGGGGAGAAAAACAGCTACAAAGAAAGAAAAATTGAAAGAAAGTCTGCGTCCCCATAATCAAATTAACTAATAGAAAGAACATCGAAAACAGGATCAAAGAAGACTGTTTAAATTTGAAGCCAAAGGGTCCATTTTGCAAATTGAGCAATCTGGATTAAATTAGAAGCATTGGATTTCATGAACAAGAACTGCCAAAAACAAAACTTTATGAACATAAGAAAATGGTCCATAATACTTCTGATCAAGGTAAAATGAAAATAAAAAAGAATCATAAAAAAAGACATATCCACAGAGCATGATGCTAATTTAGAATCTACCATTTCATGGAATCGTCATGTTGGATGTTGAGACAGGAGAAAAACATTAAACACACTGAAGAAAATAAAAGAAAAAGAATGTTGTTTTGGAACTTACAGAGAGAGAATTTGAGGATTACTGTTGTGTTTCATGAACTGAAAAGTGTATCTCATGACTCATACTGGAGTTGATGCAACCCCTTTGCTTTATAGAGGGATGAACCATACATACACAGTACACACAAGTTGAGTATCTAATGCAACCTCTTTCTCTTAACCATGGTTAAGAGTTCCTTGTTTTCCGGGAAAGGAATTTAACCTTAGTTGGCATTTAGTTGACATCACCAAGCCACCTGTATCTGTCTTTGCCTTTTCACTTGCGTAACATCTTACATTATTCCTATTTATGCATTCGTAATTAGTTGAAGATAATTTGAAAGTTGTTATTGGACGAATAGACGATGCATAGGAATAGAAAATTGAAATGATGAACAAATTTTAGTGTGTTTGGATAAAGAATTTTAACTGAAAGTAATTTATCAGAGAATTTGAATTTCTGTAATCTAGAATTCATTGTTTGGATGTTTTTTTTGTAAAAAATTTAAAATTTTAGAATTTTAAAATAGAATTTTAAACAATTAAAAATCTAGAATTTCAATTTCCTTCTAAAAAGTGAGAAATTGAAATTCTCTTCTTACATTCTTTTTCAAGAAACACCGTCTGAGCTCGTGCAACATCAATCGAGTGTGAACGTAGATGAACACATATAATTAGCACACCAATCATATCTTCTCTTTTTTTCATTTTTTTTTTCACACTCATAACTTTAATTTTTTTTATCCAAATACAAAATTTTGAAAATAAAAGAATTTCAATTTAAATATTTAAAATTCTTAAAATTTAAAATTCCTTAAAATTTTAAATTCCTCCATCCAAACACACTCTTAATGAAATTTTTATAAGATTGATTACCAATAAGGTGGTTAGTCCATACAATACTTATTCTATCTTTTTAAATATGATTCGGAATTAAAATCTTACATATGAAAAAAAAAATAATTAAAAAAAACACTAAAAGTGATCGTCACACATTTTATACTTTGAACATTAGTTATTAATAAAAGTTTTAGAATAATGTCATGAATACATTAAAAAAAAGATTGAATTGATTAAATTATTCTAATATTTTATTATTTTTTTATTAATGCTTATAACGATATAAGAATATATATTTTTTATTCTTTTTCCTTGCAAACTGAACAAGCTTCGCTTTGCACTTCTACTTTAAATTAAATTAAATATTTTTTTTTACAAAACTAACATTGTTTTATTTTAGGTTAAGTTATTTTTTTCTCTTCATTTATTTATAAGATTTAATTTAATTCCTTTATTTGCTAAAAGTTTCAAAAAGATCAAATTGAACCTTCTAGATAAATTAAGGAGAAAAAATAATGTAACCTTTATTTTATAAATTTAACGGTCATGTATAGATAGTGTAAAGTAATTTTTTATTGTCCCCATCAAATGATAAATCATCATTTGTATGACTTTTAAGATAATTATTATAAGAGTCAACAAATTTATAATAAATGATAAGTTCAGATTGGATAATAGTGTAAACATAGAAATGTTTAATAATATGAAAACATTTTCACACTAAAGGCATGAATGAAGTGACTTGTCTCACGTGACCTGTTTTGCATCTCCCTTGGTTTCCTTGCTATTTTGTGCTGTTGCCTTTTTTTTTTTGGTAAAAAATGAAAAGGCTAGAATTGTTTTAGAAGTGATATCTTGGTGCCATACAAATAGGTATTACAATACTCGATCCACAAAAACCGAGTCCTGGAGTTACCAAACATTAGCTCTCAACTGCATTAGGCTAAAACACCAAGATGACCAATATCCTAACATGATGACCTCTTACAGAGTTTTTCTCACTTAGAAGACCTTCAAATTAACTTGATGACCTCTTAAAGCTCCAAAGAAGACTATTAAAGTGGAGCTTACACAACTGACAGACTTTTGGACGAAGTAGACACAAATGACAACTATCGTGTCATGACAACTAGCAAGATCATTTCGAGGTTCCCATTTTGAGGAATCTTTTTTATGAGCATTCCAAAGTTACATCAAAATGGAGATTATGATGTTAGCTAAGAAAGGCTCCATACTGGCAGTAGATCTTTTTGATGAAGTTCAACTTATATGTCTTCCTAAAGTAGCATAGTTTCATCAATATTAACACATCTTCAGGGTACAAAGCATTCTGAAGTAGATTGCTTCATAAAAATAAAGTGAAGGTACGGTTGTTGGTATGTTAGTGTTCTATTCTAGGTTAGACTACATAGTATCTCCAGTCTTTCATTATGATGTTTCTCATTAGATATTCTCGTGGATAGATTCAACTTTCAACTTGGTTGCATCTTCCAATGCAATTAGCATTCACTTTCTATTGTGCCCTCAATGTGTGTGGTAGCATATGGAAAGTGAGATGTTATCAACCTTAGTTTTCTAATGCGCCTTCTATATGTGTAGCACATATGGAAAACATGATGCTATTCTTGAGATGCATTCTGAGTCATTATGAAGTCCAGCCTTCAGAGTCAAGTTCTTCATCATTCTAAGGTAGACTTTGATGCAACTTCATTCTGATGTTGGATGCTCTATTTGTAGCCTTTAATGTATCTTCTATGTAAGGCCTTGATGTCTTGTAATTTGCCAGAAACAAGTACTCAGAGGGAATCATTCTTCATCATGCAAATGGGCTTCAAGGGATCTTCTGAGTCTTTACTCTTGATAGTTAGTCTTGGACAACCTTTCTGAGCATCATTCTAAGCACCTCAGAATGCATGTACATATTTGCTTCTTAATAAGTTTATCATTGAAACACTTAACCAAAATATTAGTAATCACATAAAACCACCATCCTTACAGTTTGCATTGTTAATGGTTTGTCATAATTAAAACCAAGGATGTGGATTCAACAGACCACTTCTACAAAGAAGTCGTCGACTTGGGGGCAACTGTTCTATGTGGTATCTTGGTACTATAGAACTGAGACACTATTGTACCAAGTCTATGAAGATCGAAGTTCTCAATTCTACTAGTACGAAACACTTGAGGAAGTTTCCTAACATGGGCTTTGGTAGGAGGAATCCATGGGGACCAAGAAGGTGCACATGCAGGACACGTCACCCACGTGATGATAGTTGTATGACTCATTTTCTCACTCAAACTACGGTATAAAAAAGGTGATCACTAGTATGAACACTAACTAACTCTTATTCGGTTGCTTAATCTTAAGCTCTCATTGACTTGAGCATCAAAGTTTATGTAGGCACCCCAACACTATTATACGGAGACTTCTTCACCATTGTGCGCCGCCACCAGGATTGCTCTCGCGATCTAGCTCCAAGCCTAGGAATCCTTCTTGATTTGGATCTCTTCTCTATCATATTTGTATCTATTTTCATTTCAATCATTTTTTTAATTTAAAGTATAAAAGAAAATTTGGAAAGTCAGTTTTAGAATACCACATCTATATTAGATATAAATTTTGGGCAAAAAATATTTTAAGGTATTATTGATTTTTAAGAAGGTAAAATATTCATATTTATCCTACTTCTCTTTTCCATAACAAAAGATAAAAGTTTTTTTTACAACCATCAAATCATATCATTGCATTCATAATAAGGGAGTGAATACAACTTGGAATAAATTTAGAAACATGTGGGCTAGCATTAACTCTGACTAAGGCATAAGCCACTTGATTAGCTTGCCTATGGATAAAGTTCACAGAAAAGTGTTAAAATTGTGATGACCGTTGTTTGAATTTTTTCAAGATGGACACAACTTCATTATTTGCAAAGTTTTTGTTGTTAACAACATCCATAAGATATTTGTAATTAGTTTCAAAGATAATGAGTGTTATTTGGAGCCTGATGATCTATTCAATTGTAGCATGAAGAGCTAAAGCTTTAGCTTCCACTCGTAAGACCAAGTGCCACTAGACCAGTCTATTCTAGAATATAGAAAATAAACTTCATGGTCTCGAATACATGTAGCGTGCCTAAACTTTGAGGTGTAACATCCCAAAAATAATCTAATAATTATTTAGATAAAGATATTTAAATATATTTTTTAGTAAAGGAAAAGATAGATTAAATTATTTTAATATATTATATTATTATTTTTATTTTGAAAAGAGGTTAGTATAATAATATATTAGATTGGTTAAAGATAAATTAAAGATAATAGAAATAATAGATAAAGAAAGATCAATTAAACAAATTTCAAATTACACACAATTCTTATATAAGGGTAGACAGTTCTTTCTCTTAGAAACACACACATAAAGGATCTCTCTTGGTATTAGTGAGTTGCTCAATGATTGAGAAAAAGAAATAAACAGAGAAATTCTTTCGACGCAATTGGTAGAGAAAAAAAATAACGAAGAGCATGAATTTCTTGTTTCAAGAGGTGAGTAAAACACTTACCATTTTTAGAAACTTCCATAGTATGATTCTCAAAGCACGTATTTCATGATTTGATGCAAAGAATTTGAAATCAATAAATTCTCGGTATATAGAAAATTATGGTTACGACACTTTTTGTTTCTTCTTGTACACTAAATTTATATGCAATATAGTTCTTTCTTTCTTAAATTCATGTGATGATGTATATAATATATGCCTATATGCACTTGCTTTATAATATATTATATTATATTCATGAGTTAAATTACGGGAATTTTAAATGGTAGTCATTAAAGAATGAATGGAACATTCAAATGGCATACATTGATGTAAATTCATTAGTTTAATTTGTGAATCTTTTTCAATGTGTTTGTGCCTCGCATTTGGATGATTGAATACATATTCGTTTATATATTCATTGACTATTGATATATATGAGGTACCTTTATTTGTATTGGAGATGAAATTTATATTAGATACTTCCATCTAGGATGGGGAAGAGATTTTGGATACCTCCATCTATGACGGGGAAGACAGTGGGACGTCATTGCATGAAATATGAACTTATAGACCCTTTGAGGAATATGAGATCTACATTGGTTCCGGTAATCAAAGAATTGAGTCTTATGATTCTGGGAATCACTAGGTCGTGTCTGTTATATTTATTTGTATGCATTGAGGTGTTGTCATTTATTTAAATATTTTATTATTCAAAATTTTCATGAATTGTGATTGTTTTGATATGATTTTTATTGGTTTGTAGATATATACATATATAATCTTATTTTAAATTCATTACGGATACCATGGTTGATCTTTTGGATTACCGCATCGACAGAGAATAATACTATTTACGAACTCCTCTTGTTTTTTTCACCAAGATTATCATCGCAATAAGTGTTGTTTTCAAAGCACAAAGAAGAAGTTGCTGAGTTTGAGGAGACTTAAAGACATAGTTTTCTTAGTTACATTTATTTTAGCTTAGTTAGTACTTCAGAATAAGACATTTGATGTGATCACGTTTGTTGTATCTTTTGTGTTCATTTAGTTTAGATGTCCATATTTTGAGGATAATATTTGTACTTATGTCAAGACTTATTTAATTGACTTTATCTATTGTACATGAGGTATTTTTAGACTAATATAATTTTTAAATTTTATAGAGCAAACCTCTCTCCCAGTACGATGTTGTTTGAGGACGAACCAGACGGAAGTTGGCGGACTTGTAACACCCCGATCAAATGATACTAGAATGAGAGGGATCTAGAAGCTTTACAGGTATGAGATTGTACAACTGAGGATAGGTTAAAGGAATTAATTGGTATTACCTATACAAACAAGATGTATCTATTTTTCGATAATCTATCACATAAGAACTTCACAGTTAAACGTGTTTGGCTTGGAGTAGTTATGTGATGGATGACCTTTTAGAAAGTTTCCTAGAAAACATGTGGGTGAGGATAAAACATGCTGAAAAGTTTCGTGTTAATTTGTGGGATCAATCATTGATCCTGGAAGCAATCAAAGCTGATTTTCGAGGTCTCAAACCTACGGAGTGTGAGAGCGGCTAAAAAGTAAAAAATCAAGAATGTTACATGAGATGTCCTTGACCAAAGCAGCATCAAGGTTACATTTTGATAGGTTTTTCAGGAATTTAATGTCATGCCATTCACCAAGAGATTGTCAACCTAAACCATAGAAGAGCTTGATTGGTTTATAGATGTTATCTCAAACTTTTTCGTTTTCGTTTCTCCTTGTCCAAATTGTTCAACTCCAGCACCAACTTCTCTTGATCTTCCTTGCTTAACATGGATACCATATGAAAAATAAAATCTTTGATGCTCTCAATATTATACGCTGGTTGTTGCACCCAAGACAAGATATTTGAGAAATATTGTGGAATTTTCAGGTCCCATATTTTCATCAATCTCCTTGCTCGTGGAAAGGTCCATTAATAATAACATGCTCCATTAAATGAAAGTAGGCAGACTTGACAGAAAAGTTACTGTCTACAATAATTGTATTTCTCTATTCTTTCTTCCACTTTTAAGAAAAAAATTAATTAAAATTTATTTTTTTGAAATTACAAATGCTAATCTAAAATATTTATGGTAAAATTATTTCTAGACATAATGTTTTTAGGGTTATACCTTGACACAAACCCTTTCTTATCATTTTTTGAATTTTATGACTTTTGGCATCAAGTTAAGATTACATTACATGTTTTTTTTTTCTTCAAAATTTTGATAGAAGTCAATGATGTATGAAAGTTCACTTTGTTGTCGAAACAAAACAAAACACATCTCCCATCAAACAATTTTGTTTGCACAATAATGGGAAACATGTTGAAATGCAAAAAATTGTTTTAAACGAAATTACCATCTATATACTAGGTTAAAAAAATTAAGCATCCATGCTCATAGTGTAAGTTGGAACATTATAAAATAAATCTCATCCCCGTATTCACCGTCTTTTCCATGGCATTTAATTTATTCAGCACAGTAATATATGCTTCTTATTTTCTAGTTGGCTCTAGAAGCTATTCATCCATGCTTTCGAACAATACTTTGCATCTTATCACCGCATCTCATCGCCGATCTTTTAATCCATGGTGTTATTCAATTGCCTGAGCGTGAGAACTATTTATTGTTCATGAAAAATTTGGTCATGGCAAGGCATAATTTGGAAGAGTAAAGTTTTGCTCTTCTTAATTCACTTATAAAGTTGGGGATTACTTGTTCATTCTAGTTATGAAACAAGCATTGTTGCTTCATCATAATTAATTTGAAAATTATATTATATTCATTTTCTTTATTTGAATTTTGAACAATGGTGGATTGTGGGTGTCAAAATATTTTATAATTAATTTAAATAAATTATCATTGAATATAAAGCTATTTTTGTTAATAAATATATTAACAATGATATATACTAAGTGGTTTTAATTTTACATGATATTAAAAAGGTAAATTAATTTACAAATTCATGAATATTTATATCATACACAATTAATATAAAACTAAGGTGTATAATTTTTACTACATAAAAAAATACAAAATTTTAATAATTGAAATAAATGAAACAATTTATTTTACAGAATTTTTTTAAATGAAAATAATATACATCTTATATAAAATTATTATTTCCTTTAAAATATATAATTTTACTACAAATTAAAATGTATTTTTTTACATTTTATTTTATGTTATGTTAATTTTAATACACTTATGACATATACTATCAACTAATATCATTAAAAATATTCCATAGCAAAGTTATGAAATACATAAAAAAATATCACTCTTATTTATCACAACTAATAATATACTTTTGTATGATTCACTTGCATGATTATGTTAGGAAGAAAAAAATACCTACACTAAAAAAAATAAGTGATGCGTAATATGTAAGACTCAAAATTATTGGTTAATTGAGAATCAAAATGAATTACCAATAAATTGCGATATGTTGTAATTCTTAAATATTTTTTCTTAAATTATTGAAAAGGTTAAATTATTTTAGAAGTAATTTATAGAATTATGCACATTTTATTAGTTATAACTAAAAAGTGCAATTTGGTTGGATCCAATCTATTCTTTGAAATAAACAACTCGCACACACTTCCTTTTCAAATAAAACCAATACACCAAACATTACACTAAGATTTATTGCATTTGGTGTTAAAACATCGATATTAAACTTGAAACTTTCCATGGATGGTCACTAGCCCAAGCTAAGGAAAGAATCGGTTATATTTTTCATATGATCTCATCTCCTCTTATGAATAGACTAATTATCTTTCTAAGATTCCTATATTAGATAGATAGATAGAGCAAGTGTACTTTACCCAATGAATTCGAAAGTTCGGATATCGAATCCAAAGGACCAGTTGTATTCTCAATTAATAAATTTATTAAACTAAAAATTGAGGTGATTAAAAAAGGATTTAAATTTTTATGGTTTTTGGTTTTGAGAAGAAAATAAATAAACTAATGCAAAGAGAGATTGAGGGATGATAAAAGTGACCAAGGGTTACGATTCACTAGTACCAATTTTCTCCCAATCTCAATCCGAATGAAATTTCTTCCCCAATTAATTACCGATCCCCAAAATCAACCAAAGTCTATCATCAAGTTCAGAGCATGTTCTTTGCCTTAAATCAATACCCAATGATCATGGGTCTATCAATTCAAGTCAAAGGATATCAATTTTAGGGATTATCAATTAAAGATTAACTAATCTATCGGAGATTACCCAAACAATTTGATATGCAATTTGCGTAAAATATTCTCTACCAAAATCTACCAATTACATGCAGATGATCACTATTATGCAATCGATTAAGTATTATAATGATAGTTTCCAAATACATAATAAAGATAAAGAAAATAATTACTTAACATAAAACAATGAGGAATTCCATTAAGAAAGGGAGAAGAGCACAATTAGACAGCTACATCATAACCTCAGATTAGGGGACTAGTCGTTTATGATCAAAGTAAAACTAGTAATCCTATACAAAATAAACATAGACATACCAATAAGGTAGAAATGATGATCACGATTCGTCCTCATGATGTTTTCCACGCTTCCCAGCTCTCAAAAGCCCTCAAGGTTCTTTGAAATTCATAAAATGATAAAGGTGAATAAAAAGATTGTTTTTACAAAGTCTAGATACCTATATATAGCTTCCTAAAGATATCAATCCGAAAAGACGCACTAGATCAAGGTAAAATCTGTTAGAAAAAATAAAATGAAAGGAATAAATGAAACGAAGATGCAAAGCCTTAAACTAAATAAGAAAACAACAATAGCAAGGTAATTTTAGAATATGACAAAATATGAATTAATAATGCAATATAATATACAATGAGTACAAAGAAAAATAATTTAAAGGGAGAAATTTTAAATAGCCTGAGTTGAAATACGTAAATGTTATCCTTAGATAGAGAACACCCTCACTGCACTGGTAGAAAAATCATATTGCACTCCTCTCCCAAGATACAACAACCCATTGGTTTCAATCGTGTGCAGCGAAAGGATCCCCTCAACATCAATGCTCTTGCGCTCAAAAAAATATTTTTTTATAAGAAAATGAATAGAAGAAAATTATATAGAAAAGCAAATTATTTTTCTGCTTGTGTCTTTTTGGTTAAAGGAGTATATATATATATATATATATATATATATATATATATATATATATATATATATATATATATATATATATATATATATATATCAAAATAGAATAAAATAAATATTTACTAGCATTCCCCCACATAATTTAAAATTTTAAAATATTTTAAAACACAATTTGTATAAAAACATAAAAGAAATAGTATGTTCAGTATAAGGAACCTTCTGGGTTTGAGCCTTATTATACCTGGTGTTTATGATCTTTCACCTGAGAAAAATGTATATACTTAATTGTTTTGAATTACACCTTTAACCGAACTTTAGTACACAACCCCTATAATATTGGTGTTCATTTAGGTTCTAATCAGTGGTTGCACGTTACATGGCCTTGAGCATGTATCTTGTTCATGAGTGTCACTTAGAGGCCCCACAACCACACTCACTAGGTGAATCCTCAAAGAGTGGTTTGCGACCCACACCCCTACCATAATTGTCATTGGATTCATTAAGAGGTAATTTTTTATACAAAAAAAAAAATACACATATGTAAATACCTCAACCTTAATATTGCCTGAATTTATAATACACATCGTCATAGGAATAAGAAACGGAACAATTTTGCAAAATTTTATTTTGGTATACTTTAATCAACAAATAATTTAGTTGTTACCCGTTAAACTCCATTCATGGGATCATCAATCACACGGAGACGGGTGTCCATTGTTGTAACTAAATAATGAGCTTTAGTCTCATTCCCCTTAACGATTCAAATACTTGTTGGCGCACCAACCCTTTTCTAAGCGGATCCGCAATATTGTTTTCTAACCTGCCAAAGTCAAGAGAAATAACACTATGAGAAATCAAATTTCTGATAGACTTATGTCTCACTCTTAATAGTCTTCTTTTTTCATTAAAGTTTTTGCTAGTAACTTTAGATATAACAACTTGATTATCACAATGCATTGAAATAGGAGGTATAGGCTTATTCAATAATGGCAAATCACATAACAAATTTTTAAGAAACTCATCCTCACTAGTAGCAGTATCTAAAACAATAATTTCTACTTCCATGGTAAAACGTGAAATAATAGTTTGTTTAGAAGATTTTCATGATACTGCACCACCAACTAAAGTAAAGATATAACCACTTGTCGATTCTGTTTCATCAGAATCAGAAATCCAATTTGCATGACTAAACCCCTCAATTACTGTAGGAAAACATGTATAATAATGGTTCCTTTTAAATATCTAAAAACCCTTTCTAATGCAATCCAATGAGGATAATCAAGATTATTAGTATACCTTCCTAATCTACCAACTACATATGCAATGTCAGGCCTAGAGAAGTTTGTCAAATACAACAAAGAACCAATAATTTGAGAATATTTATGAGAATAAATTCCTTTACTCAAATTTTTATTTAACTTAATGGATGAGTCATAAGGAGTAGAAACAAGTTTCATATCAAAATAATTAAACTTCTTCAATAGCTTTTCAACATAATTTGATTGGGTTAAAACCATGTCATCATTTTTCTTTATAAGCTTAATACCCAAAATCATATCTACAAGACCAAGGTCCTTCATATCAAAATTACTAGACAATAAAGACTTCACATCATTTATGAAATGCATATTACTACCAAATATCAATATGCCATCCACATACAAACATAAAATGACACATCCACTATCATCAAATTGTTTCACATACACACATTTATCACTATTATTGATTTCAAAACCATATGAAAGAACAAGTTGATCAAATATTTTGTACCATTGCTTTGGAGCTTGTTTCAAACCATATAAAGATTTAACAAGTTTGCAAACTTTATTTTCTTTACCCAATTCTACAAAGCCTTCAGGTTGGCTCATATAAATTTCTTCTTCTAATTCACCATTTAAAAAATAAGTTTTTATATCCATTTGATGAATTTCCAAATTAAAAACACAAGCAAGTGCAATTAAAAACTCTAACCTTGTGTTTGGATGAAGGATTTGAAAATTTCTAGAAAATTCAAATACACAACATTTTAATTGCCTTGATTGAAAATGTTTTCATTTTGTAAATATTTTGTTTGGATGAAGCAATTCTATTTTTTGTATTTTAATTTCCTAGTTTGGATAAATTAATTCAATTTCAATGAAATTCAAAATTTCATTTCAAAATATTTATTTAAAATTAAAATTTTAATATTAAATAAAAATAAATATTAGTCATTTTTAAACATTTAAATATTTAGAATAATTTTACTGAAAAGGGATGAATGTGCATTGGGGCATGAATGATAGCATTGCTTTTTCTTTTTGTTTCAAAGAAATAGTTGCGCGTTATGAGTTATGACATGTATGTGTTTGGCTGGATAGGGACCACAATGGAAACATTTGGTTGAGGTGAGAGACCATTGACCAGGAAGGACCGGATCATCCTTTTACTCAACAGAAACTTTGAAATTTGATTTGATTTGACTTGGTATTTAGAGGTATTGTTTATGGTGAGATATTTCTATGGTTTTCTCTATCTCTGCTTTCAGATATTAGAAACCTTTTCATTATATAGTCTTTTTTTAGAAGGAAAAATAATAATAGTAATAAATGAGAGAGAAAGTGAAATGAGCATTGTAATAGGGGTTGGGGTTGGCAAGCTAACATGACTAGATGAAGGGTAGCCTACCTCTGTGGTGGCTACCCATTAGATGATTAGTGCTCACATGGTCATGTTGTTCAACCTTGTCCTTTCCAACTCTTTATTTTTCATTTCAAAGTTGCTCTTGTCTAATCCCAACCACACTCAACTTATTACTATTTCTTTTCCTTTCGCATAAAAAAGCATCAACCTTTCTCTCCCACCTCATCCACTCTCATTCTATTTGTTGTTCCTACAAGAGAGAGAGAATATCGAAGGAAATGAGCCAGCAGAGGGAAGACTACGTAGACCCTCCACCAGCCCCCCTCATCGACTTGGTCGAGATTAAGCTCTAGTCCTTCTACAGAGCCCTCATTGCTGAGTTTATCGCCACACTTCTCTTCCTCTACGTCACCATCTCCACTTTCATTGACCATAAAAATCAGATCGGACCATGCAACGGCGTTGGCCTTCTCGGCATCGCATGGGCATTCAGTAGCAAGATCTTTGTCCTCGTCTACTACACCGCCGACATTTTTGGTAGCCCTCCGCAGCGACAACAATTGGAAGCGCCCCACCGTCACTGCCATCTTCGTCTACGTCATCCTCACGGCCTTCGCACTAGTGCCACAAGTTCTTGCCACCACAACATTCACTTCACCGCCTTGGATTCGGATCCTCGTTCAGCAATTACCTCCGACGCGGAAGTGTTTCTAATGGCACTGCTCATGGTTTTCGTAATCAAAGATAAGGTGTAAGATAGGGTGTGAAAGAGAGAACGAAGGGTTACTGTGTGTGAGAGGAGAGAATTTGAAATTCTTACCAATTAGGTGGAATTTCAATTCCTACTATTTTACTCTATTAAAATTCTTTTAAAAATTGATGTAAATTTAAATTCTTTAAAATTCCGTATCCAAACAACTGAATTATAATAGGAGTATTTCAAATTCACTTAAAAAATGAATTGTCTTATTTAAATCCTTCATCCAAACACAAGGTAATAGTAGTAACTTTATAAACAAGAGAATATGTATCAAAGAAATCTACACCTTCTTTTTGTTTATAACCAATCACAACAAGTCTTGCCTTAAATTTTTCTATAGATCCATTTGTTCTTAGTTTCTTTCGGAAAACCCACTTACAACCTATACTTTTACAACTAGGGGAAGATCAATAAGAAACCAAACTTTCTTAGTTTAAAGAGAACTCATTTAATCATTAATAACTTCTTTCCAAAAAGTTGCATCAATAGACCTCATGGCCTCACCATAAGTTTTAGGATCATCTTCAAGTAGAAAAGAGCAAAATTTAGAACCAAAATCCTTAACTTTTTTAGATATTTTACTCCTCCTAGGTTCAAAAACAATGTCCTTATTAGCATTACTACAAGATGATAAATTAGAACAAGAAGTATTACAAACAGATTTAGACAATTTATTTTCAAAGGAATTTTTTTTTTTCAAAGAAAGTGACATCCCTAGATTCCATAATAGTATCATTAGAAATTTGGGACACTTCTGAATTAACAACCAAAAATCTATAAGTAGTATTATGCAAAGAATATAAAAAAAACACAATCAACAGTTTTTAGTTCAATTTTCCTTTTCTTATTTATAGGGATATTAACCTTTGCTAGACACCTCACACTTTAAAATATTTCAGATTTGATTCTCTTTTTCTCCATAGCTCATAAGGGGTTTTTTCAAAAATTTTATAAGGTACCCTATTGAGAATTTGACATGCAAAATATAAAGCTTCACCGCACATATTTTTTGGCAAACCATAACTTACAAGCATAGCATTCACCATATCAAGCAAGGTACGATTCTTACCATTAGATTGAGGAGCATACGGAGGTGCCACTTCATGAATAATACCATGCATTTCAAAAAAAAATTACTAATGTCTAAAGATGTGTATTCTTCATCTCTATCAGAACGTAGAATTTTAATTTTTCTTTCTAATTAATTTTCTACTTTGAACTTATCAAATAACTCACTTTTGTGATTAACTAAATACACATAACAATATTTGAAGAAATCATCAATGAAAGTAATAAAGTATCTCTTATCATCACGTGCTAACACATCATTACTATCACGTACATCACTATGAATCAATTCAAGAAAGTTAGTTTCTCTTTCAATACATGTAGTAAAACCCTTTCTAGGTTGCTTTGCTTGAATACATGTTTCACATTTTTGTTTTAAATCAATGGAAGATTTAGGAATAAGATTAAGAGACATCATTCTTTTGATAGAATTCAAATTCACATGTTCAAGCCTAACATGTCACATATTATATAGAACATTGAACATTTGCAACAAAAGAAGAAATGCAAGATATTCTATTAATAGAAAGAGGCATAAGACTTAACTTAAACAGACCATCATAAATGTAGCATTTACCAATAAAAACATGTCTAGTAATAACAACTCTATTGGACTCAAAAACAATCTTGTATCCTTGTTGAACTAACAAGAAAATACTTATTAAATTTTTTCCTAATATCAGAAATGTGATCGACTCCACCCAAAACAAGAAAATTCCATAAAGATAGCTCTAGCTTCACTTGACCTTCAAGATAGTTCTAGCTTCACTTGACCTTCTCCTAACGCATGTGTTATACTCCCAAAACATATTTTAAATAATAGTAGAATTTTGTAAAGAGATAGGTAAAATATTTACTGTTTGAGTTGTGTTCATTTTATTGCTTTGTGTGTTATATTTTCATGTGTTTATTTTTTTTTAGGAAGGAGCTACATATATAGAGACAACCAATCACCAATGCAGCAACAAAATACTTCAGCAATAACATCAAGAAACAAACAATAAAAATCGAACAACAAACTTCCTAATGCTAAAGACTTGTAACGTTCATAAAGGAAATTGACCAAGTAAAAGATGACTTCCTAACATATAGGAATAGAAGTAGTGGGATACTTTTAGTTTTTCACAAAAACTAATTCTAAAAGCATTTTATCTTTAAAAACATAGTTTATAAATAAATATTTTTTAATTTTAAATTTTAAATTATAAGAAAATATTTTCCAACAATCTCCCACTAATTTAAAATTTAAAGAAATAAAATAATATAATAAAAATATTTTTAATGGAGCATAATACATTGTGTTTTCATCCATAAATTTTCAGGCTTACTAGAAAGGGACTTAATCATATCCATGACAAATATTTTGATAAAACATAATGCTAATGCAAAAAAGACTATGCAAGAAGAAAGTAGATTTTTCTCTCAAAGACTGTTATAAAAAATAAAATAAATAAATGAGAAGAAGATGTTAAGCCTTAAACTAAATAAGAGAACAACAGTAGTAAAGTAACTCCAGAATATGACATAACATGGATTAATAACGTAATATAATATACAATAAGCACAAAGAAAAATAATTTTAAGGGATAAATTTTAAATAGTTTGGGTTGAAGTGCACAAATGTTATCCTTAAAGAGAAAATGTCCCACTGTACTAGTAGAAAAATCTGATTCCACTCCTCTCACAAGATATGACAACCCATTGGTTCTTATCGTGTACAACGAAAGAATTCCCAAACCTTCTGAACACCAATGCTCTTGCTCTCAAAAAATAATTTCTTATAAGAAAAGGAAGAGAAGAAATTTAGCAAAAAAAAAAACAAATTGTTTGTCTGCTTGTGTCTTTTTGGCTAAAGGAGGAGAGAGATACATATAGACACAACCCAACAATCTTGTTACGCCCGTTAAGAAAAGACTGCAGCAACTTGAATACTAAACCAACAAATATACTCCCTCCCAATGTGTGAGTGGAACTTGCAAAAAAAGAATCTCTCAACAAATCAAATATTGTTGGAACTAACCATTAAGCTTAACAAAAAAAAAAATCTTGTTACATTAAAAATCAAAAACAAAATAAAACAAACATTTTACAAAATTATATAAGTAATATATTTTACAAAGTCTAGAGACCTATATATAGCTTCCTAATATCAGAAAAGATGCATTGGATCGTGCTAAAATCTACTACGACCATGATCGAAAGTGATGCTGAAGCTCCGAGACATTGTGGATCAACTACAACCCTCATGGTTGACCACATACGTGATGAATTTACCATAGTCGTTGTCGGATTGTTGACTTTAGTGGGGAGGACTATTATCATCTTATTGTGATCTCGTGATCAAATGCAAAGTCTTAGAATCATTCTAAAATCATACAATTTCTAACTCTTTCACTCAATTGAGTGATTGTATTTTTATAATATAATACTAGTGTTCAAACATGAGTTCGGTAAAAAAAAATACATACAAAATGATACAAAAACTCATACAAAATATCATTCAAAAAATAATTTATGAATAAATAATAATATTAAATAAGTGCAAGATAACATTAAACTACCTACACATCTTCCCAAAGTGTTAATGAAATGTAGATGGTCTATTAAAGATTAAAATAATAATTTATTTAAAGTCATACTTGATTTCAATAATTTACATCTAATTTAATAATTTGTGTTTTAAATTATTCAAAAAATTATATAGTCAAATTAAATCTCAGAGCTTTTAATTCTTAAATGTTAAAGTATTAGAAAATAATATTTTTTTAAAATATCATTTTAGAATAATTTAATTAATATATCAAAATTATAGTAACATTTAAATGTAGGTGTAATATTGAATTCAATATAATATACTTAATCATTTTAATAAAGTAATAGTAACAAGAAAGTCATCTAAATTTTTTATTATTTACAATTTTGTTATACTCAATATTTAAATTATATGAAAAAATTTATATTCATCATTATGTTGTACAGTGAATAAGTCCTACATAAATATTTCATAATTAATTTAAATAATTCCAAATTAAATATAAAGTTATTTTTTGTTATTTAATATATTAATAATAATATATACTATATGGAGTGGATGCTGGATAATAAATCCAAAAGCGTGTGGGGAACAATGTAAGGGAGAAAATGGAGTATGGTGGTAAAAAGGCAAAGAAGGGTATAATGACAAGCATATATTGATAGGCTCAAGGAAAAAGAATGTAGATGTAGGCATGTAGCATAATTAATTGGCTTGAGTTATGCAGCGATAGAAAGGACAAAAGGTTTTTTATAGAAATGCAAGCAAGGATGGTGTCTCGGTGATGACAAGGATATTTGCATGAATTGTTTTCTCATGTAAAATACATTTTATATGTTTGTGAGTTGGTATGTAATGTTGAATGTGACTAATTTTTCCAGATATTGAAATCTGTTTAAAAGATTAATCTCTTTTAATATTTTTTTTTATATGTATAAGTCAGAAAACAAACTCATAATCATATAATATAATTAAGTGATAGAGTATTTCCTAATTGCAAGATTCATGTTGTTTTTGGAATTAGTTATCCATGCAGAGGACCACAAGTGGGGATATTATATTTTGCGGGTTGTGTGTGGAATGGGTGATAGGTGACAGGTGATAGACATGTTTGTGTGTATGAAAAAATTTAGTGCCTAATTAATTATGATGGGTTGTGAAGGGGCGTGATCACTCTGGTACATAACAGTAGCAATGTGTGAAGGGAACGCACATAAAAATATTTCTGTGCTACTATAAGATAACTTAATAGTCAGTTGGTTTTTTCTTCTCACAAGTAGAAGATGCTCAACTTATTGAGATATTCATAAAATAATAATTTAATAGTTTATTTATAAGTTTAAAATAATAATTTATTTTAAATAATAATTTATTTCAGTACTTTACATCAAATTTAATTAATTTTTAAACTTTTAACTATTCAAAGTAAAGGATGGGAGTTATTATAAACATATTTTCATTTTCTCTTCTTTTTTTCCTTACCACATATCATATTTATTATTTATTTTCTCTATTTTTTTATAACTTAAATATATTTTTTTCCTTTAAATTTAAAACACTTTTGAGTTTGGTCTCCAATTTAAAATTTATTATTTTTAGTCTCTGTAGAATGATACTTTTAATTAATCCCTCCGAGTCAACTTGAGGACTAAATTGAAAGACTTCTAGTATTCTAACATAAAATTGATGGACTAAAAATAAAATTTAGCGAATTTAAGGAATTAAAAATATGGACTAAAAATTAATAAATTTTTAATTGTTGGACCAAAACAAAAAAGCACCTGAAATTTGAAAGAATAAAATGTCCGTGCGGATTTTGGCCAAGAGAAAACTTCCTTCTTCAGTCTAAAATGCCTCTTAAAAGCCACGACTAGGTCCCTAAAGACCGATATGCATTAGAATGACTCTTTCTGCACCTTAAAAACAAGTAAAAACAACCATGCACAAAAGAAACACAAAACGCTTAACATGTTTGACAAAAAGTTGAGAACAAATAGAAATAATGTAAAACTAAGACCTAAACAACAAATTATACAACTAATTCAAACTAAAACGATACCTAACAATCAAGTAAAATGCAATGCATCAACAACCACAACGTTAACGTAGTGGTTAGTAGGATGTTGTGAGACCGTAAGGTCTATTTTGTGTGTGGTTTTAGAGAGGCGAAAGCCTCACTCCATACAATTTATTTTTCATAGGAAGATAATGGCCCTCTGTGTGAATGACGAAGATGGGATTGAAAGGTTATGACAAGCGTTGTTTGATGTGAACGAATGTTCCAAGAGAAAGTAGAAGATTCTTATCAGGAAGTTTCATAGGTTTCATTTGGTATTTCGAATTTTCATTGAGTCAATAAATGTTGAGTTTTAGTTGTTTTCTTGTATATAAAAGGGATAAACTAAGTTTTAATATTATGTTGTAGCATTTTCTTGTATGTGACTCGAACTTATAATGTATTCAATTTCAATGATGTAAATGTGCATTTATGTCTTGTGTATTAGAATTACAAAATGATGAATTTGAGGATGTTTTAAACAAAGTTCTACTGTGTTTTAATTGTTTAATGTGTATTTGTTGTTTTATAAATTAAGTCGTTTCATTAAATGAATGATGTATTAATAAGGATGAGCTTCGTTTTGAGTTTCAATTAATGGCGTTGTAATGGAAAGACAAATTTACCCTTATTTTGGAAAGGATGCTTTATAAATTAAAATCAATTTATTCCTTAAATCAAAAAATAGTAAGATGATTTGTAATGATAACAAGGGGTGTTATAATGCAAACAAGAGTCCTATGATTAGGATACACCAAAATCACAATTAAGCCTAGAAAACAAGTAATAATTATAATAAATTATATGATGAAAAAGAAAGAAAGGGATAAAAAAATGAATGAAGATAAAATGAAAGAAAAATTAATATACCAATACAATAACCCTAAATTAATAGTTGAAATCAGTCAAGTATGCTTCTTTGTGAAATTAGTAGTTTTGAACTTAATTTGAATGAAAATCACCTTCAACTCAATTGTAAAAGATTATTTGTTAAACATACAAGGACAACTTTGGATGAGAAGTGAACCTCAATTTGAATGGTGAAATGTCAAACCAAAATGCATTTTGTCTCTTGAAAAGTTTTAAAGAGGGAGTAACTAACAATGATAAATATTAAAAAAATAGGAAAGATAAATCTTTAAAGAGAGAAAAACATTTTTTTAAAAAATAAATATTATTTTTTACAGAAATAATAATATAAGAGTTTATTTACTGCAATGTTAATGTAACTGATAATCATTCATTATAAATTATTTCAAACATAATTTTTAATATAATAATATAATTTTTTTTAAAGATATTTAGGAATAGAAAGAGCGGATTAGGCCACTCAATACAAACCTATAGTCTAATCTTCATTATGTTAAGATTAGAATAGACTTTTATAAAATTTTATTTGGTTAAAAAGTTCAAGCTTTAGGATATTTAAAAAATCTTTTTAAGTCTAAATAGGCTGGCCACTTAAACTTAAATTTATTACATAAAATTAAATCTATTAGCTAGTCATTACTTGTTCGACTTTTTTTTTTTCATTTATGTCATTGACCATCTTTGAGAAAATTATCCCATGAGGTGCCCTATGAACTCAAGGCACTTGCTCACGTGATCGATTGCATAATTTAGAGAACAATGTCACATAAAAGCAAAGGAGATGGAGGGGTGGGGGACCCCAAACCTAAATTATTATAAGACAACACCCCATAAATGCCATTGCATACGTGTCTTTTTCTAAATGATTCTTTGGCAAAATGTATGATTGTAGGGGCCTTATTCAGCAATTTTAATCAGTGACACTCTTGTACAAGTGGCACATGGGTGACACTTGTTTCTAAACTAGGACTATTACAATTGCATAGTTGGGAATCATGAACCAAACGTCAAGTCATGTCCCCTTCATATTAAATATATGGACGAACCACTTTTGTTGCATATCTGCAAGATTCTTGTCCATTTCGTATAACAAGATAAAGCTGCACACAATAACATTTTTTTCTTAATTTCAGGTGTATGATTTTACGAAAGAAACTTAAATTAATTGTCCTTGCATTATCAAAAGACATGAAGTTCTGTTAATAAGATTTGATTTATATGCAGTAAAATAAAGGTTTGACTTCTATTTTCAACATTGCTCTACAGATAATTCATGAATCAATGAGTCATGAATATCACATAAACAACGTGGCTTGTTTCTTAACCAATAAACGATTCTTAGTTTCTTTAACAACTTCCTCATTTAGACAAGTAAATCATCATTGTAGAGCTCCTTATATGTGTATGCTTAATATACTTATTTTTAAAATCATGAGGATTTCGTTTGAATTACTTTAAATATCACTGACATTATTTAAGTTTCACCTTGATGTATGAGTTTTGTTTAATTGATTTATGAGATATTAAAATTTAGTTAGACATAATTAGAGAGATAATCTACTAAATCTTTCATCTTATTATAATTATCGTATAATTAGCATGACGGACAAAAAAATCAATAAATAAGAGTGTGATTCATTCAAATATAAGAGTGAGGTAAAATTACATATTGAATAAGAATGTGAAGATTAAATATCATAAAATTTATAAATATAAATTTTAAAATTTTAAATTAAAGTGTTGATGTTGAATTTATTTATATAATTACTTATATAATTCATTCATATTGGAGAAATTTTCACCAACAGAGGACAGTTTTGGTGGTTTTAGAGAGAGGGCACAGATTTTGTAGTGTGAATCAGATTGTTGTGTTGAAGAATTGGCGAGTTAGTCTGGTTGTTGTGTTTATGGAGTGCAACGGCATTGCTGATACACTTGCTAGTTGGGGTTCTACGGGACAAGATGCGGATTTACAGTGGGATCACTCACCTTTTTCTATTTTAGAGCTTCTAAGTTGTGACTTTCTGTCCGTCTCTTAGTTGTTTTGTTGCTTTGTATTATTCGTCGTTAGCAAAAGAAAATAAAAAAACAACTTTTTAAATTTTATTGATAAATATAAATAAATTAACTTGTTAATATTTTATTTCTTTATGTATTTGTTGTTTCTAATTAAAATTTATATGAATAATTATTGCAGTTTAGATTAAAAATCAATTTAAATAAAATATAAAATTTGGAGTCTATCGTGTGACCTACTAAACATAAGTTAAGAATCACTCATATTGAGTTTCTTCGTTAGAATAAAAAAAGATGAAAATTCTTAAATCTTATATAACACTCAGGGACTCATAAAAATAAATTAAAATTTAAAATGATTAGAGATGCGTGAATGTTGTTTTTTTAGGGATATTCATGAATACGAATCACCCTGAATTTGAATTGACTCAAACCGATCCGAACAATTTAGATTTGATCATTTATGTATTTGGATCAAAATCAAACTAAATCAATCAAAACCATTCATATACAGATTGAGTCATATGTTTAGATTTACAGGTCTAATTAAAACCGAACCGATCAAAATCAAGTATAATATTATCAAACATTTGATAATATTATGTTAATTGTATTGAATATTTAGATGAATCATGACATAAATAGTAGTTCTAAGAAAATATTAAATTTAAATGGATAACTCGTTAGTTCGAATCAAACCAAACCGTTCAAAAACGAATTAGGTTAGGTTGGATTTAAAAAAAATTGTGAAAATCAAATCAATCAAATTTAATTAGATTGAATTCTGAATTTCATCAAAACCAACCAGTACACCCCTACCCATAATATTGGTTACAATTCAATGTAGTATTGCTTAAGGATGCTGGAGTACATTTTTTGTATATCCTCGAGGTTCACTAACAGGGAAGAAGATTAATTAAAAGGGTTAGGATGAAACAACATGATTTTTTCACTATATGGTTTGTTTGATTAGAGAAATACATGTATAACAAACACAAGGCTATTATCAGATGCACAAAGCGAAAAAATCAACAAATTTAGTACATTGCAACAAGCCTATGAGGCCCAAAGTCATCTACACAAGCCCTATGTCTCTACTAGTCCTCTTGAAAGTCTTAGAAGTCTTAGACGTTGATATGTAAATAAGGAAAATAATATATATATATATAATTAGTCTTAGAATAACAAATACCATTAGGATACACCAAAATCAAATCATGGCCATGATTTTCTTCAAAACTAGAAGTGTATCTCACTTTCTAATTAGTGTTTTAGTCCTTTTCAACGTATTTAACTTGTAAGGTATCATTGTTATTAGGATCACATGATACATAAGGGTTACCCTTATATTCCTTTAATAATATTAGAGTTTTGCTTGTCTAATAAATAAATAAAAAAAATACTTGATGCACTAGTGAAAAAATCATCATTCATTCAATTTTTTTTATATATAATAAGTTTATTAACTTTTATAATAATTATATTAAAATTTATAATAACAATAATTTTTATTAATAAAAATAAAAATTGTTGATTAATTGGTAATATAAAATTATTTTACGATGTCGTTTTATGATTATTAAACTCATAAATTCAAATAAATATTTAAAAAGTGTGTAGTTAAAAATTTCTCTGTATTCACCCTATTTTCAAAATAAAATGTATAATTTTGCAGCCATCATGGCTGCATGCACACTTGATAGGAAAAATAAAATAAGGAGAGAAAAATAAAATAACAAATGTGATAAAGCTTCTAAATTATTGTGATGAATAAGTCATAATTGCAGCAATGACGCGGTTTCGATTAACTAATATAAATTAATCCGGGTGTAAAAAATTCAGATTATTTCCAAAATCTGGTTGCTTTTTTTTTTGTGTGTGTGTGTGTGGAATCTGATAGCTGCTTCATAATTCATATTGTGAAGTGGAAAATCTAAGCTTTACTTTCTTAATATTAATTTCCTAACAGATAATGCAGAAGCAAAGGACAAAATGGAAGAGATAAGAAGCAAATGGGAGGAGTAGCAACAAGCAAGGAAATAGAACAAAAAAGACCGTTGAAAGGTCAAGGTTCAATGAATGAATACCACTAGTAAGCGTTGAGTGCACAGGTCATCAAATCATCTCATGGAAAAGAAAAAAAGAAAAAAAATTAAACACGAGACTCATTGTTAATAACGATGTAAAACCACTTGACATTAATTTCATCTTCTGCGTATTGGTGTTGGTGTAAGTCTGCTTTTTTTTTTATATATATATACACATATTAATTATTAATTTATTGATTTTTAGGTTTAATTACTATATTTATAATTTTTAAACTTATCTTTTTTGATAAATAAATTTTTTACCCCTTAAAGTTTATATTTAAAATTCTTTATCCAACAAGTTAAAAAAAATTTAATGATAAAGAATTTTTGGGAATTAAAATGTAAGCTCGAATAATTAAAAATTCACTTATTAATTATAGAAATTAAAAGAAATAAATTTAAAAATTATAAAAATTAAATGGATAATTAAATCTAATTTTTATTAATAAAAAAATGTGAATATATGATTTCTCTCCTTTTTTTAATCACCAAACGAGCATTTATAATACATAATTATTAAAGTAAATATTTAATTTAATTTGTGGGTCTTATAATATTTTAAAAAATGTTATTTATAAAAATAGAATAATAATACTTATATAAGAAACTTTATATCATCTATTTCCATTAAAAAAAAGTTAAACAATTCATTTAAGTACCACGATTAGAGATGCTTCATTAATTATGTTATTTCATATATGACATATGCAAAGCATCCTCGTATGCTTACACCCTCCTTCCATGTCTATGCACTCAATTATTTTAAAGTAAATGATAAATATAATCTTTGAAATTATCACTCGCTTGTACGCACTTTAACTTTTTATTTATTTAAAACATTAAAAAAATCTGAAACTATAATTTATTTTATTTAAGTTTTCAAATTTAAGCATTTATTTTCCTTTTAACCTTGTATATATTTTAATATTATCAAGTCACACATTATAAAATAAACTTTAAACTAAAGTGAGTAATAAGTAAGGATGGGAATAGTATCATGTTAGGCTAGACTTTTAAAAAGGTCAGGCTGAACCAAAATAAAAGTCTTTGATAGACTATAGGCCAGAAAGACCACCAGACCTTTAATGTGAAGAAGACTTTTAAAAAGATTATTATGTCACGCTAGACTTTTAAAAAGGTCATGCTGAACCAAAATAAAAAAACCTTTGATAGGCTATAGGCTAGACTCAGGTCTGCCTATAGCCTATCAAAGGTTTTTTTATTTTGGTTCAGCCTGACCTTTTTAAAAGTCTAGCGTGACATAATAATCTTTTTAAAAGTCTTTTTCACATTAAAGGTCTGGTGGTCTTTCTGGCCTATAGTCTATCAAAGACTTTTATTTTGGTTCAGCCTGACCTTTTTAAAAGTCTAGCCTAACATGATAATCTTTTTAAAAGTCTTCTTCACATTAAAGGTCTGATAGTCTTTTTAAAAGCCTTATTCACATTAAAGGAAAAGAAAAGTCAATAAAAATAATGAGAAATATAAAGGGACACATGACTCACACCTAAAATTTAATTAAAGTCTTACTTAATTATAGGAATAGAAGTTATGGAGCAGTAATGTGTAATCAAAGTATGATAGTTTAAAAAAAATTAATTGTACCCAAAAATTAATATAAGTATATATTGGTACCCAAAAAATAATATAAGTATATATATATATATATATATATATATATATATATATATATATATATATATATATATAGGCCGGTCTATCAGGCTTATACGACTTTTTCGTAAGCCTAAGCCTAGTCTATTTAATTTAATAGACTTTTTAAAAAGTCTGAGTCTAACCTTTTAATTAAATAGGTGAGTTCAGGTCAGACTTTATATAAGTCAGGTCGTAAGCTCCTGTAGACCGGCCTAACATGTTTCCACCCCTAATAATAAGTTGTAATTTTTGAAATATTTTTTAAATTTTGTTAACTCTAGGAGGCTAAAATATTAACGAACCATAATTTCAGGATTGATCATTTATTTATCATTTTATTGCATTGAGAACATGGGGTTTTTCAAATTTATGGTATTTTGTACTATTGATTATTCTTTAGTACTAAATTTGATAAATCAACTCAAGGATAGTCTATATTTAACTTAAAATATACTCTTTTAGATTTTGGTTTACATCGATCACATAGAGAGTATTTACTTATCAATTAGGCAATCTTATCATAACATCTTTCTAAAATAATGTGATGCGGTAGTTGATTTTGGATAACCGATTGTGAACTGATAATTAATAGTGTCCCTTACGTTCGTTCTCTTTGCTTTTTTTTTTTTTTTTAGGGAAACTTTCGGTCTCTTTGTTAAATAGTCAGGCATTTTAAGCAAGTCCTGAATTTGGCTTAAAAATATGATCTGATGAGTGGCATATATGTGATTAAACAATTTAAATGAATAAAAACCTCTAATAAATTGTATAATGATTGCTAATTTACTGTTAATTTTTTTGGGTAATTCTTAAGACTGCTACCTTACCCGTAATCTTTTGTTTTTTCCTTTTTTTGAGAAAAAGCAAACTTTTGTTACTTGATATCAATGTAAATTCGAATATCTAGCATTGCTAATAATATTATTCTAACTTTTGATGTAAGCCTCTGCCTTTCAATTTGGAGTTTTTATATTATATAGTATCTTAACAATAAATGGAAAATTCCTGCATTACTACTATCAGTATTAGGTCCATCCAAAGTTTTTATCTTGCGTCTTTTATTTTGATTTAGTGAAACTACCTCTTTAACATATTACTTTTGTGAGTTTGGGTCTCCTCATGTGATATTTTTATCATAAAATTTAGCCTTTAATTAAAAATAAGAAAGAGAAAATTAAATATTAAAAAACATGAAAATTTGATGGTGTAGATTTTCACAAAAAATAAAAGTGAAATTCTCATAAGAGGATCAATTCTCCTACTTTTTGCTTAACTTTTAAATAATACAATTTCTAATAAATTAATTTGGCTGGTACATATCCTTAAAATGCTCTACAGGTAAGAGTGCATATTTGTCATTTGTGCAAAAAAAAAAACTAGGAAATTACAAGTGAGAAACAGTTATGTGCATTATGTAAATAATTTGAGACTATGTTTAACAAAAGTAATTCAAAAGTTAGAAAGTTAATTATTAGCTAAAAATTATTTAACTAATTTATTAAATTATAAGTATTTGATAAAATTATAAGTATTAAAATATTCAATAAACATAAAATAATAGAAACAGGCATGTTTAATTATATGGTATTTTATGTAAATTTTGTATTATTCGTAACAATATACTTTAGTGCTTTTATAATTTTAGTTTTAATTAATTTTAAACTCTTCTATTTTTTATTTGTAGATCAATAATTTTAATTATTATATTTTTGTATTGTGTATTCTACTATTTATCTTATATTATATTTTAAAATATTTTCAATCAATTTTAAAATGATTTTAAAATAAAGAAAAAATAGAAAACTTTGAAGTAGACATCATATTTCATTATGTTAATTGGTGCAAAAGTTAAAATAAATAGTGCAATATAAGAAAAAAAACCTAGCTACCAATATGGATATCTTAAAGTATAATCTTGAAATAAAAAAATAAAATATTGTAATTGTAAATAGTATAATGATTAAAATAAATAGTGCAATACACAAAAATATCTTAAAATGATTAAAAAAATCTTATTATCCAATAAAAGGAAAAAAATAAGAGAACCTTGTCTTATGTAAAAGATGATAAAAATAACAAAATCCTACCTTAGGAGTGGAATAAGAGAAAAATAAAATATATATTAAAATCTTATCTTGAGAGAAAAAATAAAAAAAATAATCTCATAATTATTTTAAGGATAAAAGGAAATAAAAAAAAACTAAAAGTTAAAATTTTAAGAAAACATGAGTTGAAGTATCGTCTCAAAAAACACTAAGTTACTACTTTTTTTTTATCAAATACTATTAATAAAGTTAAAAAAAATCAGTTAGTAAGAAAAAAAGTTAAAGATTAGCTAAAATGAGATGCTAAACATAGTCAAAATCAACAATAGTTGCTTTGTTTTGGTGTTTATTGCGTTCAGGCTTCACGTGACACTGGTGGTTCTGATAATCTTTCTCTCCAGCCACAATTGTTGACTAGGAATTATTCTCGTCGTTCTTGATCTAACCAGGACGCTCATGCCGTAGCCTGTGCCTAGGCAGAGATTCTCCTTCTACACTCCTTCCACTCTTCTTGGGGCCTTGGATTTTCAGCCTATTTCCAGTAGATGATAGCCTGCAAACCTTGTTAGGCACTTGATGGGAAAAGCCAAAGGCCAGAAAACGAAAAAAGTTACCAAGTCATCATTAATGGGTACGACTTCTAGGTCAGGTGAAACTCAAGTGTCTCACTCTACTGGTTTGTCTGGGGGCATTGCTGGAGGCCAAGACGCTCCATCTGCTTGTCTGGCTTCACAGGAAAATACTGCACCCCAAGTGTTCGATAAAAAGCCTGGGTCATTTTCTACATCAACCAGAGTTCCAGTACACCAGATGTTTGTTGAAATGTCTGGCTGTCCTGCAGATACTGAAACATCCCCAAATGACTCCTGCAGTCTCGGAGAAGACGACTCGTCCACGGAAGAAGACACCTCTCCTTCTAGTGGCTCTGATTCTAATCCTCAAGTTGGCAACGGAGAGGCTTCCACGCCTTGGATTAATCTATTCAAGGACAGCAGAAAGCCTTCCAAGGGATTTGGCCTGAAATTTTCCCCTCTATCTCCTGAAGATGTAGTGTTGCTTGATGAAGATGATTTTTAGCCCCTGGAAAAGGCGTGGGGACATAGCCTTATAGGCTATGTAGCAGGCCGTTTCCCAGGAAAAAAAGCCCTGTTGGAATGCTGTCAGAAATGGGGCGTAAAGTTCTCATATTCTACCCATGAAAGTGATTGGCTTGTATTCAAATTCGATTCAGGAGATGATATGAATCATGTGCTATATGTAGGCCCCTACTTCATCTTCCAAAGGCCCCTTTTGCTGAAAGTCATGCCATCTTTCTTCGATTTTGGTAATGAGGAACTGAGCAAAATACCAGTCTGGGTTAAACTCCGGAACCTTCCCTTAGAGTTATGGAATCCCCAAGCTCTAGGAAAAATTCTGTCCAAGATTCCCCCATACGTACAGACTACCTCACTGCCTCTAAGGGATCTATTTCCTTTTCTAGAGCACTGGTGGAAGTTGATGCCTCCTTAGATCTTATCGAAGAGGTCTGCTTTAAACTTCCCATCGGTCAGACCTTCATCCAGAAGATTGAATACAAGAATAGGCCATCCTTTTGTACTCGCTGCAAAATGATTGGGCATCGATTAGCAAAGTGCAAAGTTGTTTCTATAGTTAAGCAAGATAACAAAACAACCACATCAGAAGGGCCTACAACAGGTTCACCCTCTGTTCAATCTCAAGATGCTGAGGTGGTAGCTTTTACAAAGACCAATCCTACTAATCCCTCTGGAAAACCCAAAGAAGACCAGATTGGACTATCCACTCAACCTTGCATGCAGCAGCCACAAGCATATGATAATATTCCTGCTCTCCAAACTCCTTTTGATATTTCTGGAGTTGAGACTTCCAAAAGTTCTTTGCATCAGGACTCAACTAAAGATCCTGGTGATGGGTTTGTTCGGGTAAAAACCAAATCTTGAAAAATAGGGAAGAAAGTGCAAATACAACATGGATCTCTTAGTAAGCAGATTCAGTTAGAGTTAGAGAAAGGAGCGTCTCACAAAATAAGAAATCGTGTCGGGGAGGTTCCTTCTCGTCCAAACCAATGATCATCGCTTCTTGGAACATCAGAGGCTTTAATTTGCCTCTGAAGCATCATGCGATGCAAAAATTCCTTCATAACAAGGGAGTTAATGTGATGGCTATTCTGGAAACAAAGTTGAATACTATATCAGAGGAGAACACCTTGAAAAGAAAGTTTGGAGATTGGAATTTCTCTCTTAACTTTGCTTCTCACAATGTTGGTCGGATTCTCATCCTTTGGAAATTTGATAAAGTTACTCTTTAGGTCTTGCAATCCTCTGCTTTGTTGATTCACTGCTCCATTGTCTGTAAAGTAACAAGCAAGCAGTTCCAAGTTTCCTTCATATACGGTCTCCACTCAGTGATGGCTAGAAGGTCCTTGTGGATTAACCTGAGCAGCATTAGTGCTTCTTTGAATTGCCCCTGGCTCCTTATAGGAGATTCAACAGTATCCTCTCTCCCAATGACTGTTTCAATAGCATTGACATCAGTGCTTATGAGATGTAGGATTTTTCTGCCTGTTGTTCTGAGCCTGGGCTAGGGAACCTTAACAGTCATGGGTCCATGTATACCTGGACTAATGGTAGAGTTTGGAGCAAACTAGATCGGGCCCTCTGCAATAAGCTCTGACTCAAGTCCTTTGAAAAGTCTTCTTGTGAAGTGGTGGGTTTTGAATCAATTTGACCACACTCCTTTAGTGGTGACCACAGAGGTGTTGATGCCCAGAGGTAATTCCCCCTTTAAATTTAATAATGCAATTGTGGATCACCCAAATTTTCTAAGCATTGTTTCAGATGGCTGGAGTCATCAAGTTTCTGGATGTTGCATGTTTAAAGTTTGCAAGAGACTGAAAACTCTTAAAGCTCCTTTGAAGCTTATCTTTAAACAAGAATTCAGTCACATTGCTAACCGGGTGGAACAAGCTGAAGCCGAATATAATAGACTGCTCAATTCCCTCCAGTAGAATCCTCTTGATTCATCCATTCTCATGCAGGTTAACCGTACAAGAGGTTAGGTTATCCTGCTCAGGAAAGTAGAGTCAAGGAATGTAGCTTAGCTCATAAAAAACAGGTACCTTTTGCAAGCAAACAAGTGTTCCAAGTTTTTCCATGCTTTAATTAAGCATAACATGCGCAATCTTTTTATTGCTGCAATAAAGTTGGATAACAGTCAAAACACATCCTCTCAATCCGAAATTGCTAATGCCTTTGTCAATCATTCCAAGGCTTTATTTAGTGCTCAGGAGAACCTCTTTAGTAGTCTGCAACTCGGGTCCTAAAGTTCCCATTGATTGCTTTGCCTCTTTACTTAGCCCCATCACCAAGCAAGATGTTTGGAATGTTATTTTAGGGATGGGCAACAATAAAGCGTCGGGTCCTGATGGCTACAATGCCTTATTCTTTAAGAAGGCTTGGAACATCATATGGGGATGACATTTTTGTTGCTGTCAATGAGTTCTTTATGTTAGCAAAACTACTAAAACAAATCAATCATGCTCTTATTGCTCTCATTCCAAAGTCTGACCAAGCATCCCAAGTGAACCATTTTAGACCGATCTCTTGTTGCAATTTGTTGTACAAGATTATTTCTAAGATTTTGGCCAACTGAATAGCCCCAGTGTTGGAGCATATTATTGGTGCATCCCAATCTGCGTTTCTAAAGAATTGGAAAATGATGAACAACATTTTCCTTATTCAAGAGCTCCTTCGCAAATATGCTCGCAAGAGAATTTCTCCTAGATGCCTCTTGAAGATTGATTTACATAAGGCATACAATTCCATTTCTTGGGAGTTCCTGGATTGGATGCTTAAGTCTATGGGTTTCCCAACTCAGTTTTGTTCCTGGATTATGGAATGTATCACTACCACTTCTTTTAGTGTGGTGGTCAATGGATCCATCTATGGTCATTTCAAAGGTCAACATGGATTAAGGCAAGGGGATCCTCTTTTCCCTTACCTCTTTGTTCTCTGTCTGGAATATTTTTCCTATGATCTTCAAAGCCTCAAGGATAACATCAACTTTAAGTTTCACCCAACTTGTGATGTTGTTCAACTTTCACACTTGGCCTTCGCAGATGACATTATGCTCCTGTCCAGAGGAGACTTGCCTTCAGTTTCAACTATATTTGCCAAGCTCCAGCACTTTTGTAATGTTTCGGGGCTATCTATCAACACCAACAAGTCATCCATTTACTCAGTGGGAGTGGACCAAGATGTTCTTTCAAATATCCAGCAGCTCACTGGATTTAGTTTGAGCTATTTTCCTTTTAGATACTTGGGTGTTCCTCTTTTATCTTCCAGACTCAATGTCTGTCACTATGCTCCCCTGCTTTCTTAGATTACAAGCCTTATCCAGGGTTGGAGCAGCAAAACTCTCTCCTATGCAGGGAAGGTGGAGCTAATTAGAGCTGTCATTCAGGGAATTGCCAACTTTTGGACGGATATCTTTCCTTTACCTCAATTCTTTCTAGACCGTATCAATGTTTCCTACCGTAACTTTCTTTGGGGCAAAGCTGAGGTGGGTAAAAACAAGCCCTTAGTAGCTTGGTCTAATATTTGTTCCCCCAAGAAAGAGGGGGGATTGGGACTCTTCAACCTAAAAAACTGGAACCTTGCTCTCTTTTCCTGTATTCTTTGAGACTTTCATTCAAAAAAGGACTCTCTTTGGGTTCGATAGGTCCACCATAATTATTTTAAAGGAGGCAATGTTTGGGACTTCATTAGTTCAGCTTCAGATTCAGTTTTGATTAAGAAGATCATACACATTAGGGACATTATTACCATCAAAGAAGATAATGTGGAGGCTGCCAAGCAAACTCTCAACTCTTGGAATAGCAATGAGCAGTTGCTTGCTGGGAAGGCTTATGACTACATTAGAGGGGTCAAGCCTGCTGTCAATTGGAATTCTATTGTTTGGAATCCTGCCATTCCTTCCAAGATGTCTTTTATCTTATGGCTTGCTACCAAGAACCATCTGCTCACTTTAGACCGAGCTGCTTTCTTGAACAAGGGTCTACTCTGTCCTTTGTGCAGAACTGAAGCAAAATCCCATGCTCATTTGTTCTTTTCCTGCAGAATCTCCCTCCAAGTCTGGGCCAATATCCGTGATTGGATTCCTCTCCACAGGCAAACGATTTCATTACAGTGCACTATCAATTCCCGTATTCGTGGTAGAGCCACCTCTGGTACTTGGGGCAAATTTCGGTGCTTGGCTTTGGCAATTGCAGTTTACTGCACCTGGATATCTAGGAACCTTTTACTTTTTGAGAATTCACCTTTTTCTGTAATTAATAAAATTAACAAGATCAAATTCCTTGTTTATAAACATTCGCGTGTTAGGGTGCCTATTGTTTTGCTTGCTGCGGGGTATGTCCCATTTACACTATAATCTTTTGAGTTTAATATAATTTACATTCTTTACGGGGAAAAAAAAAAGCTATGGGATAATGTTCACAAACCTGTGAGTCTTTTGATTCATTTGGCTACTCAATTCCTACATGATTGGAGGTCAGCACAGTCCACAAATGCCCCAGTTCTTCATGATAATTCGAGCCAACATGCTCTTGCATGGGAAAAGCCGCAACATATGACTTTTTAATGAAGTTGTTGCATGTATCAGGGATCACAATGGTTGTTTCCTTAAAGCCACAGGAGGCTCAAGCTCAAGCTCTTCTCATTGCTATTAAAAAGGTATCGACGTTGAGGCTACATAAAGTTATTTTTGAGAGATTGCAAACATTTGGTGGATTGCATAGAAATTAGACGTTTCACATTGGCCGAATTTGGTGCAATTTTGAAAACCTATGATGATTCCGTTATAGCTATTGAAAATTCTTTTATACAGTTTGTACGTCGACAAACAAATCCAGTTGCTTATTGTTTAACAAAGACATCTAGATTTGATGTTAGTCCTCATTATTTTGATATCATTCCTAATTGTATTCACTATTTTATTATGAATGAAATGAGATGAGCAGGTTTTTGTCAAAGAAAAAAAAAACATAGCCAAAACCATTCATATATAATTCAAAGTAAAATTGTTTATTTGAAAAAATTGAAAATGGGTTGGCGTTGCCCTTTTGAATTGGAGTTGGAATATTGATAAGTGATAACTCTACTTGTTTTAACATGTTCTTCTTCTCTCTTCTTCCCAATTAGACAGTTACCACGTCATCGTTGCAATATTTATAGTTGAAAATGAAATGGCTATAAATTAGGAGCTGAGCATTTTCATAAGATTGAAAATAACAGCTTTCATTACAAAAGGCTCATTCATTTCACTCTTTGGGAATTGCTTCCTGCCCCCTACTCCGGAATGTAATTTACATTCTAGACTAATCATTCTGAAATGTAAAAATTTACATTCTGGATTACATTCTAAAAAAGCTAATCCATAATGTAAAATTATATTTTGGATTAAACTTTCCATAAGATTAAAAAGGTGCAAGAAGCAAATCCGGAGATATAGGAAGCAATTGCCTCACTTTTTCAGTTTTTCCTATACCAAACGGCTATTGCTGCAATCCCACTTTCTTCCCACACTTCCCATTGCATTATCGAAAGCCTATTCTAGAATGAAAATTACATTTTTAGAATGGACTTTTTATAATGCAATAAGTAGTGCATGAAATAATAATAGGAGTGCAGCAAGTTTTATTATCTCTCATTTCACCTTGTGTCGAATATGGGGATATTTTAAATCCATTAAGCAATTAAATTCTTGACAGAAAACTTCTGCTACTTATTCTTGCAATGTGTCAACAATATTATTGTTATTACTATTATTCGAAAACGTATAAAAATTGTTTTATTAATTTTAATAAATTAGTCTAGTTCTACAGAATTGATGCTTTATTTGGATTGGAAGTGAAATATAGTGAAAAGAATTAAGAGAGAGTAGGAATGAAAGAGAGAGTAGAAAAAAATTGTATTTGGAAAGATAAAAATAATTTCCCTCTTATTTCATCCTACTTCGAAGAGAAAGTATTTTGGTAAATCTAAAATTTCTTCATTTTTTCTCTCAAACAAACAGTAAAATTAATATTTCCATCTTATTTTTCTCCCTCGTTATTTTAACCAAAAGCCAATAATCATTGATCCTGTGATTTCCTTGGCATAGAGTCTTGCTTGTACAAGGTTGTGTATAAATTAAAATATGTTTAATTATCCATTTAATTCCTATAATTTTTAAATTTATCCTTTTTAGTTTCTATAGTTAATAATTGAATTTTAGTCTTTAAAATTTACATTTTAATTCTCAAAAGGTCTTTACCATTAAAAAATTTTAACTAATGGAATTAAAAAAAGTTTAATGATGAGGATCTTTTGAAAATTAAAATGTAATCTTCAAAAACTAAAAAATTCACTTATTAACTATAGGGACTAAAAGAGACAAATTTAAAAACTATAAGGAAATTAAAGCATTAAAATAAATTAGAAAATTACAATATTTTTGGTCAATTGAAATAACATAATCTAAGTGCATCAATGCACCCAAATAAAATACCAAGTCACAGACAAAACTTGTATCGGTCCATGTCCAATATATATATAGACTACCATCAACATGCATAGTATCCTATTCTATACATGAGAGATTGAATTTACAATTTTTGTCTGATTACATAAAAGAGTTGGGTAAAATTATATATGTAGACTGTGTGCTATACATGTCAAAGCCAAATATTACAATTTACAACCTTTGTAGTTTATCTGGAACTGTTAAAAGTAAGCCACTTATCATGCCATCTCAGGCATTTGTACATGTGACTATATAGCAGAGGGGGAGTTTACATGACCACATCACAGACATGGAAGTATGGTTAAGGTCAAAGAACTTAGAAGGCTTTTTAAATTCTTGGAAAAGAATTATGCAGCAGAAATTGCCAAGCTTTAACAGAAAGGCAATCCAAACACCATTTTCCTGAAGGGGGCACTTTGTGATAAAATCATCATCACAAGTTGGACATCCTTCACAGTGAAGGACAAAGAGTCGGCTCCGGATCCCGAGCTTACACTGTTAAACACAGCCCTTTTCCTCCTCGAAGAACATCAATCAAGGCCCCTCCTGTGATAAAAATCAGATAGCTTGTCATTGGAGGAACAAAGAATGCATCAAATTTTCATCCATTTTTTTAAGGAAACTGTTTTTCTTTTGCAACTATATGACTGTTTCCTTTTATAAAACATGGTTAAAAGCTGTACATTCAGAAGCTTCTGGTTGTGCTCAAAGGATCATAATCGTAGACGTCACCAGCTTTGACAAACCGGCCTTTCACGCGCCTTCTGACATCAGCCCTTGCCTTGCGAGAGGCATACCTCACTTTTTTGTCAAACCTAATAAGATAACAATAATGGATGTTCAGTCAACTTAGAGCAAACATGATTTAATTTAAAAAGTATTATTGCAATCACTTACATCCGTGTCTTCTTCTTTTCCTTGTACCGCATGACAGCATTACTACGGTTGGCTGATTGTAGGGAATTCTCAGGACAAGGAGCAAACCAAGGAGGTTCTCCCATGAGAAGCATTGAAGAAGCCCCACAGTCTTGATAGTCTCCAGCACTACTGTCTCCGGTAACGCCAGAAAAAGAAAGGTTTGATTGAGCTTGCCTTCCCGTAAAACAAAGAATTGGTTCGGTTTTAGTACTCAAAATGGAATCTGCAGATGCTGCATTGCTGCAAGCTGGTTGCATTACATTGACCTGTCCAACCGACGACCCCTGGACATAAAGTTAGATCTGAAAATAAGTATGGCATGAAAGAAATGTTAACCAACACAATTCCCCACAAAAGAAATTAAAATGCTATGTCCAGTGCAACTAACACATTGTAAGCATGCATCACACTGTACAGTGAACATCTCATTCTTAACACTTGAATGTATGCACCATATGTAGATGAACAAAATATATGTTCCACTTCAAATAAAAATTAAAGATTTAAGGAATGAATATAAACTGATATATTGTGTTATTTCTTTTAACATTATGCAAATTCCATACAATCAGTATTTAACATCAGTATTTGCACTTTGATTGTTTTTGTCGACGACCAACCCTACTAAAAGCTTAATCCATCAGGTGGAGGCTCAAGAATGGTTTTTACATCAAACACGTCCCTCACCTAGGAGCCCTTTGTGAGCTTTGAACCATGTGTTGAAGTTCCACTTTTATTTTGAAGAACGGGAACAGCATTATTTGAACTCTTGACCACTTGGTCATAGACTCATAAAGGCTTTCATGCCATGTCAGGGGTCAACTCTCCCAAAAGCCTAAGCTAATACTGGAGACTGATGAATGTCTAACAGTTTGCTATTGCAATATCAGTTTGATCAATTTTCAGAAGAATTATTAAGTTAAGAATATTGCATGTGTTCAAAAAGAATTGTTAAGAAAAATTTTGTATAAAGGCAGTGGGCTGCATACTGGATTTATAGCTTGATTATAATCAATGAATGGAGTACCGAAGGGGTAATTAGAAGCTAACAAATGACATCAAAGGGGTAATTAGTTGCTATTCTATAGTCTAATCATTATCTGATCAACATAATTACAGTTGATCAAGTGCTAATATTGTAACAGATGCTAATTTCGCTAGAATGAAGCCATTAATCTGACCCTACCTTCCAATATTCTTCCTTTAGCATTAAACTATTAGCTATTACACTGCTTAATTACCACATATATGAAGCTTACCAAGAAAAAAATCCGGTCCCAGAAAGATTAGGGGAGAAAAAAGTGTTTTAAAGACCTTAGTTAAACATGGCATATAACCACAATAATTGTCAATCTTTCATCATTTTCAGAAGACCAAAGAACCAGATTCGTACATCAAGTATAAGCATAGCATCAATATTACTCAAATACACAAAAGATAGTCACATGCAAAGGCAGAAGAGATTTCTTTTTTCCTTCATTTTACCATTCATCTCACTCCATTATTACCATCATCACTCCACTTAAAATTTATCGAAGGGAGTAAATCAGCTACAATGAAGTTGTCAAAGACTTTGAGTAACTTCATTTTATTGTTCTCTTAATTCACCATAATGGCTTGCAATAAGAGACAGAAGGTGGTGCAGCTCAACACTGTCCAGCAACTTCAACTTGCAAAGATGTATATGTATAACGCAATGCATTCATATTACAGCAGTGTAGACCACGAATCACATTCCAATGCAAACAGCCTAAGTTGAAATAAAATAGACAAGAAAGGCACGCATACTAACTGAGCTAAATATTTTATTAAAATATTTATAAAGAAAGTATACTATGAAAAGGCAGAGATGGAGAGAGACAGAGGACAAGAAGTGACCTAAGGGCTGTTTGATTGTCATTTTTAAAAACAGTTTTCTATTTTTCAAAACAGAAAAAAAAAACTGATTTAATAAGGTTTGTTTGGGTTTTTTATTATAAAAACAGTTTATTAAAGCCAGTTTTGAAATCAAGAAAATCAGCACACTGAGGCTGAGGTGCCAACATAGTTGGAATTTGTGATGCCTTTGCACTCCAATTTTGTTTAAAACAAAAAAGAATCAAGAAAATCAGAACATAAGATGTTTTCAAAATTGCACTTTTGTTTTCACAGTGGCAAATGTGCAAATAAGCCATAACAACTTCTCCTTATCCTTTTAATTCTGTTTTTGAAATCACCTGATCAAACAATTTTTTTTCTATTATTCTTAAAAATAGTTTCAAAAGCTATTTTGCAAAATAGTTTTGAAAAACAAAAATAAAATCAAACACATACATAAATTCTTGATCAAATAATAGGGCAGAGGTAATTAAAATCACAACTGAGCACACTTATAATGCAACTTGCCTAAAAATCCCAGTTGAGACTGAAGCTGAACATAGGCCCTAATTCTAAATATTTATGTTAATAATTAAAATGTTCAGAAAACCAGATGATCAAGGAGAAAACAAATGCACATTTGTGAATAGACAAGAACATCATCATATGAAGTATCAGAACATAACATGTGATGCTCCAATGGTGAAAAAGCCATGACTATCACAGACAAAAGATGGCTAGAGTTTATCACCTCAGCAGCAATAGCATCCTCACAACTGAAATCTCCAGCAGACATGTCTTTTGTCCCAAACAAGCTATCAATTCCACCATTTTCAAATAGCTCTTCAGAATGACTGAGGGCCATACCAAAAAGTTCTTCATAGTTCTCAAGATTTAGATCCACTTCATCCATGTTGAAATCATCATACAGATTATCATTTTCACATAATGCGGGGAATTTTGTAGCAGGACAGTATAACTGCAGATTGAAAATGAGATATTAGCAATGTGAATAATATGATGAAATTATGAGAATTTTAATGTAGAACATTAGAATTTTGTTAACTCGTTTCAGTAAACAAGACATAAATCGGAAAATTCATATATGATCTCCTTTTAACTAAGCTAATCTAGTGGTGATAGAAATACGCCCACTTTTGTTTTCAGTTCAAGCCACCAATAAATAAGGAAAACCATTATTTTTGCAAAACCAAAACATACCTTAAACCAAGAAACAATAAAGTAACCAAAGCAAGTATCTTTAAATACAGCAATAGTTGTATAGAAAATGAAACAACCACAGAAGTTTAAAATTGAACCAAAGGAATCATAATTCATTGAATAATTTTGTCATTACTCTTGAGTATTCTCTATGGAAACAAAATTTTAAAGCCATCAAACAAATTAAGACAAAGTTGCCATCCCTTGCAAACTTGCAATTTCATTCCCTGAGCTGTTGTTAGAAAGTCCATTACACCTAGCATTGGTGGTGTGATTAATGATGACAATGATTATGTGTGTGTTTGGTCCAGAATTGATTCTGGGTTGAAGCAACTTTGAGTCGCTTCTACGTTGGATCCAAAATTTTGTACTGAATTTTACTCCTAACTTAATTTTATAATAAAACATCCAAACATAAAGCATATCACTTCAAAATCAATTTTACCAACACCCATCCAAACACAGACTATGACACCAAACATACCTTTGAAAGACATTCATTGGCAGGTCTAGCTGGCTGGTCCAGAATACGAGGTTTGGAGCTTGATTCAGGCATTGAAGATGTACCAACCAAAGACTTGTCCAAAGCAGGTTGATCAGTAACTTCATCTGAACCAGACACATTCTGGCCCTCTGGAGGAACCCCAACACTCTTGTTCTCATTAATACTCATTAAGCCTAGTTCTTGCTCACATGTAGATTCACTTATGGCAGCGATATCTAACACAAATGACCATATTGAAGACAGTTCAGCCGCTGAAGGGCAGCCAGAGTAGCAATTGATTGCCTGTCTCTTGTGTGTTGAAGAAGATGTAGAGGTGCCATGACCCAACCAATCACAATTCTGACAAAGTGAAATTTTCTCTTCAACACACCTTACAAAGGCAGGTTGTGAATTGCATCTCTCACATAAAAGGGTGCGTGAATGACGCTTAGAAAGGGCATTAGCAGAATGAACATTCCGATCACAAGACAAACATAAGCATGCAGCATCAGAGCGGCAGTACACCATGGATCTCTGGTCTCCACAGAAATCACATATATAGCCCATCTTTAGACTCACTTTTCTCTTGCCCCTTAGTGTAAACTAAGGAATCTCCACCTAGTAACAGTCTTTACAAACCACAATATGCCGTGAAAAATAGAGAAGTTCCCCCTCCCTATCTGAAGATGCAGAAGCCGAATTCTGTGTCATATAACATAGAAGCCATCAGACAATGTGACAAAGAAAGCAGGATTTTAATACTGTAAATTCAGCAGCTACCAAGAAACAAAACATTAAACACTTTAATGAGAACATATACATAGTGATATAAAGACATCAAAAGGGGAAAGAAACAAACAAAAATGAGAATACTGCTGCCAATTCTGATAAATGGTATAGACTATAGATACTATGGCAAGTAATTATGGGACCAATATTATGAAAACTTGCAGTCAACACCAACAAATTAAGAAAAAGTTCAAAGCAAAGAAAGCATCGATGTATGCCTCCATATCTGATGTATATTCAGGATTTGAAGTGATAGAAGGGGAAAGTAAATTCGACCGAGAAAAAGAAAAAAAAAGCTAACAAACTCGAAAAAATATTTCCACATCAGAACGAAATTATACAATAGCAAGTGATTCTTTCAAAATAATAATAAAATTATAGTAGAGACAACATCACCTAATAATAATTACTAGAAGAAATACCAGAGGGACTTCAGACTTGAAATTAAAATTTATTACATACACTAAATCAAAATTTACATATCAAAGTTACCATTTCATTTAATCTACAAACATGGGCATTTCCAACATCAACAAAAACAACACCTAAATTCAAAGACCAAAAAGTTATGGCTAAATAACCAAAAATTCAGAAACACCATTAACTAACACAGAATCATATACCCACATAAACAAAAAAAAAAAAAAAAAAAACAAAGACAGCAAGAATAACACATCTAATCCAATCACAACATACTAGAAGAATTAACAGTTCCTTAGAATTCTCAACTTTTCTTTGCCTTGATCCCCCATAAAAAGTCCCATGCTCAGAAAAACATTAACTTTGAATTAATACAGAAATTGTATATAAAAAAAATACACACAGAAAACAAAAACGTGGGTTTTCACGAAAGATGAGAAAGTACGAGGCAAGAAAATTACCTTACGGCAAGGAAGACAAAGAGAACAAGATCGGTAAGCAAAAGGGCTTTGCTTTTTCAGAATAAAAAAAATTATATTTATGTTTATGCAATACTTGAAAGCAAAGCAAAGCAAAGAAAGAGCCCTATAAGTAGAAGTAGAAGCAGCTGAACTTTTTCAGCAGAACAGACATCACCTTGATTTCTCTTTCTCTCTCTTGCTTTTTTGGTTTTCTCTCTCCTCCTCTTGTGCTCTGCTAATAAGACTGTTGTATTGTGTGTGTTGAGAAGTTGAGATAGAAGAGAAGATAGATAAATGTAGATCAGATATGAAAAGAAAAGAAGAATAATGCAAATAGGGTGTGTGTTTGTGTATAGGTAATGTGACATAAGCAAAGGCGATAAAAAGGGCAGACAAAAGGAGAAAAAAATATAATGCAAGTGGGGCCATGTCCTTTTCATAGTGAAAGGAAAAGGTTGGGCATTCCCTTTTTCTCTCCTTCCCATGAGAAAATATTATAAAATATTTCTATTTCGTGCACTTTCTCAATCTATCCGTGTTCCTGTGATTGTACAATCATATTATTTGCAAAAAAGAATTATATAACAAATATATAAATTAACGAATATATATATATATATATATATATATATATATGGTCATTGAAAGGTTGAACTTTGGCTAAAAAGTGCATCACATGCTGGGCTGAGGTGGACAAATGGTAGTGTGTTTTGCTTCTTACTTGTTACCTTTTTCACTATTTCTTTTTATTTTTCTCAGAGTTCGGCGGCGAAGAATCCATGGATTTGTTGGTACTTGCTTGGTTTCGTACCCCACAGCAATCACTTGCCAAATTATTATTTAATTTATATAGTAACCATATGCCTATAATTATGTGTTTATGAGTATTACCTGCTGCCTACTTTAATTAGTGTAGTTTGGAGCATCTTATATATAAAGTGGAAATGGATTAGGTCGGGTTCTATTTAAATCTAGCCTATTTATTTTATATTTTTATAATCTAAATCTAAATATGTTATTTATTAAGAGTTTATATTTTAGGTTTGGATTTGACATTTTTATAAGTTTAATATGATACATTAGTATATTTAAAGATTTATTTTATATTAAGAAGTATAAGAAAATTATTATATAATAATATATAATATATAATATATCCTTAAATATGTTTTTATCTTTAATAAATATCTGATTTTGTATTTATTTTTTAATAAATTTTTGTTTTGTTTAATAAAATAACAATTTTATTTTTGGTCATTGACACTTATTTTTAACCTCTAATAAATTAACAAATTTTGTGTTTACTTTATGATAAATATTTCTCATTTGTTATCAATACAAACAAAAACAAAATTTACTAATTTATTAGGAAGCAACCACAATTTTCTAATTTATCAGAAACTAAAACAAAATATCAAAGATAAAAAATAAAAGTGTTATTTTAGTAGGGACTGAACACAAAATAAAAATTTATTAGGTAACACATACAAAAATTGAATATTTATTAAGAATAAAAAACATATTTGAGTATACAATATATGGTACCTTAAGTCCTCCTTTCGTTTGTTCAAGTATCCAAGTTTCAATGACATCCTCCTTCTTTTGGAGCCGTGAAGATAAACATTGATGGCAGCTCGCTAGGCAACTCCAGTGCTTCAGGCTTTGGCATTATCATTCGATATCATCTTTGTAAGTGGATTAAAGGCTTTTCTGGTTCTTGTAAGTGCACTAATAATTTCCATGTTGAGCTTGCAACTATTTGTCATGGTATAACTTAAGCTTGGAACTTGGACTTCAAGAATGTTATTTGTGAAACCGACTCGCAAGACTCCTTCGATCTAATTCAAAAAGATTCCCAGAAGTTTCATCATTATCAATCCCTTATTTCCTGCAATCGGGATATGGCAGCAAGAGATTGGAGCATTATCTTCTAGAAAACTTATAAAGAGGCTAATCATTGTGCAAATTGGTTAGCTAAGTTTAATTTGGAGCCTTCTCAAGTGACTCTTTGCTTGTTTGGAACTCTTGTTTTTTTTTTTTTACATGTAAGAATCAAATACGATACTAAGGGATTTACACACTCATTAAGTTTGCTTACTTTTATCCTTCTCAAATTCATTCTGCTTGTGTTGCATATGCTTTAGGTGTTGGAATTTTAAGGGATCCTTATAAAATATCAATAACCATCATGAACAAATTACGTTAAATTATCAAGAAAATTTTTATAAATACCTGAATCCATAATGATTAATCAAACAAACGTAGCGGAATCTGAATTCGTAACCGGTGGCTTCATGATTTTTCCTCAATCGGAACCTCTTTATTCCTTAATAGGACCTTCATAACTCTTCAGATGGAAAGAAAAGAAACTATGTGTGATGGCTCGGTATATTGAGGACCGTAGCTTTCAGTGTGTTAACCTAATAGGGTTCTCATTATCCCCTAATGGGCCAACACTGACATCTACTCATTTAAGTCCATATGTCTAACTGACTCACTTAATTTGATCACATAAAATAAAACCACTAATGATAAATAACTAATATAATTGTCTTATAATATTAGCCCACATTAATTATTGGAATAAAAAATTTCGACAATCTCCCACTTGGGGTACATATTGTAACAATTATATCAATAATCTTTAATCGCGCATCTGTATGCTATTTACCTTTAGACTTCCACTTTAACAACCTGGTTCATCTCATGTATCAATAATGGAATCACTGCGTCTTTTGACACTATAACAAATGTAACTAGACCCCAATGACCACCACATCAATACACTCAATGACATAGGTCAATATGGATAAGCAGCATGGAAATTACATGCAATGTGATCTCAATCATGCCTATCTCCAATTGGTCCAAAATTTATTCTTTATAGAGATCAATCCAAACATAACATAAATATTGCAAACAAAACAAGCTTATAATGAAATGATAAATTTTAACTTTATTTTTTCAGAAAATCCAAACAACAAAATGTTTATAAATCGTAAGATATAGAACATAAGTAAGACTCTCACTAAACTAAGGTACTATTAGGAATTACACCCATATGAACAGTGTGCTCATGAAAAACTTTAAGTGTCATACCTTTAGTAAGTGGATCAGCTAGCATGCAATGAGTTCCTATATGTTCTATGCAAATCTGTATTTTCTGAATTCTTTATTTAACAACCAAATACTTTATGTCAACAAACTTTTACTTGGTTGAATCCTTAATAATACTGCTAAGATATTGTCCCAATAAACACCCGATGACTACTTAATGTTGACGACAACAGGCAAATCAGTTATAATAATTTAGCAATCATAAATTTTAGTATGATGTTTCATAGCAAAATATTAAATCCACCAACATGGTTAAATGTGGATCCTTATGTGGAGTGATTGCTATTAAGACATTCTGAAAAAATCAAAGTCAGAATACCCAATTATCTCTAAACTTCTAGACTTTCGATATGAAAACATGTAGTTTCTTCTTCTCTTCAATTAACACATAATGTGCTTTACTACTTTCTAGTGTTGCATACCAAGATTACTCATATATCACCTTAGGATTCCCAAAAAAAATATTTCAAGACAACAAAAAAAATTATAATATAATTGTTTTGCAACAATAAGTCGCATGATGATAGTAGCATGTCATCAACATATAATACCAAAATAATAAATTTACTCCCATTGAACTTTTAACACACACAATCATCAATCAAATTTACCTCAACACCATAAAAAATAATCATGATGAATTTTGTAATACCATAGACGAGAGACTTGTTTAAAAGCATAAATGGATTTCTTTAGTTTGCATACCATAGACTTTAGATCATCTTAAATAAGGTTTTCTGGTTGCACCGTATAAATTGTTTCATCAATATTTCCATTTAGAAACATAATTTTTACATCCATCTATGCAAAACAATTATCAAAATGATATACAGTGTCATTATAGTCCTAAGAAAGTCTTTCTAAGAAATCAGAGAGAAAGTTTCTTTGTGATCTATGTCTTCTTTCTTGCAAAACTTTTGGCGACAAGACAATATTTATATATCTCAAAATTACTCATTGAATCCCTTTCAACTATAGATATTTATCTACAACTTATGGGTTTCACACTTTCAAGCAATTTGATGATATCCCAAATGTCATGTTCAACCATCGATTTTATTACATCATTTATGACATCAATCCACTTGAGAGTTAAAGCACAACATAACTTGACTATGGTCAATTAGAACTTCTCAGTCAATCTAATGTCATATTCATGTTCTTAAAGAAATATAACTTAATCATATCAAATTACATTTTTCCTTTCTCTAGTGAATCTTCTTGATGACACTTCTTGAGGTTATTGAGTTTGAACTTTAGGTGGTGCTTGAAAGGGAATCTTAGTGTTGTCTTGTCTTTTAATAATGTCGGGAGTAACATCATTATTTAATTACTATATCCGTTTCTTGAACAATGGTAAGTACAAAGGCTTATCTATTGTCAATAACAAATTATTCTTTAAAGACAACACCCATTATGTTTCCTTCCCCTCCAAACTCAATTTTCTCAAGGATTCTTGCATGTCTCAAACATGAACCTAAAGTGGGATTGTAAAACTTATAAATGTGAGGGCTTTAAATGTAACAAAAAAAATTATAACTAATTATCTTTAAGTCCAACTTACCTTCATGCAGCCTATAAAGCATTGCTTCGACTGAACATCCCTAAATGTGTATATGCCTAATGTTGGAATTTTCCCGACTCATACCTATAGAGCAATGACTACTTTAATTGGTACCCTAAAAGGTGATGTAAGCTCCATTGGAGCTAGTAGGCCTAGGATCTTCTTCATCAATGGATTCCTTTGCTTCTTGGAAGATGAATGACAGCAGAATGGAGAAGGAAGAGAGAGAGGAGACGCCACTTCAAGGAGAAAATGAGTCTAGAAGAAGCTCATCATCATAGGAAGTCATGGATAAGAGCTTGAAGGTAAAAGAAGATGAATGAAGGGAGAGGAAGAGAAGAGCACGAAATTTAGTGCCTCTAAAGAAGTTGAAAAGATACACACACAAGGCTTCTATTTATAGCCTAAGTGTCACACAAAATTGGAGGGAAATTTGAATTTCTATTCAAATTTCACTTGAATTTGAAATTGAATTTGTGGAGCCAAATTTTGGAGCAAAAATTTCACTAATTATGATTAGTGAATTATAGCTATGGTTTAGCCCACTAATCCAAGATCAAGTCCAAGATTCTCCACTAAGTATGCTTAGGTGGCATGAGACATGTAAAGCATGAAGAACATACACAAAGTGTGACTATATGATGTGGCAATGGGGTGTAGCAAGCAAATGCTCACCTCCCCCTCTAAAATTTAATTGGATTGGGCTTCTCCTAATTCAATTAAATTTATTTTCCAACACACACATCAAATATTCATTTAATGCATGTGAAATTACAAAATTACCCCTAATACAAAAACTAGTCTATGTGCCCTAAAATACAAGGGCTGAAAAATCCTACATTTTTAGGGTACCCTACCTATATTATGGAGCCCTAAATACAAGGCCCAAAAATAATGATACCTTAATCTAGTATGTACAAAGATAACTGGGCTCATACTTAGCCCATGGGCCCGAAATCTACCCTAAGGCTCATGAGAACCCTAGGACCTTCTCTTGCATCTCTGGCCCAATCTTCTTAGAATCTTCTATCCAATTCCCTTGGGGGGTAGGATTGCATCAAAAGGATATAAATTTCATTCTTTAATGTGTTTCCCCAAATCGTCTTTGGTAGAGAAAAATTAAACTTTTTACCATATTTGTACAAGTCTAGTTTCATCATTCTGCAACTTTGTCCATGCTAGGTTTGCCTAAAATTACATGTTGTAAAACAATTTCACAATTATTGAAGAAAAACACATGGGGACTCCAAATGTTGTACCTTATGTCATATATACCATAATATTCTCCACGGTCACATTTGACAACCTTAATTTTCTTTTTTTTTCTTAGTAGTTCAACTTCATCTTTGAAAGACTAAATGTCTAAAGGCCAAAACTTCTCATAATTTAAATAAAGAGAAATCATCTATGAACATAATAAAATACATTTGTTCATTCCATGAATCCATAAGGAACAGAACACAAATATATGCATGTGTTAGTTCTAAGACATCCTTATTTCTTTCAACACCTAAATTCCATTTTGTTTGTTTATTTTCCCTTTATATACTCAATATAGACTATAAGTTCCAACCAATATAAAGGATCCAGAATTTCCTATAACACAAGCATCCTAATTCTCTATTTAGCGATATGACTTAAGCGCTTATGTTATAAAGTAACGAAATTCTCATTTAATTTTAAGTTTTATACCACCCAAAAAATGTTTGCAATAGGAACACTCAAATATCCATAAAAGAACTCATAACTTGCAACACTTGAATCACACGAGAGACTAACTTTATTATTTCTAATTGAACAAAAATAACTAAATTTGTCCAAATTAGAAATAAAATTTGGTTTAATAAATAGCTCAATATATGTCTCAACCAAATTCAAATGAAATTGAGTCTTTTAAAGCAACATAAAAGTTCTCATAGCTCCAACTATAACTTTATGTCATTGTCCACATAGAAGAATCTTTCATTATCACTTGGCGGATGACTCATTAGGATTTTTCAGCCCTTGTATTTTAGGGTAACATTGTCCACAAAAAATGTTTGCAATAGGAACACTCAAATATCCATAAAAGAACTCATAACTTGCAACACTTGAATCACACGAGAGACTAACTTTATTATTTCTAATTGAACAAAAATAAATAAATTTATCCAAATTAGAAATAAAATTTGGTTTAATAAATAGCTCAATATATGTTTCAACCAAATTCAAATGAAATTGAGTCTTTTAAAGCAACACAAAAGTTCTCATAGCTCCAACTATAACTTTATGTCATTGTCCACATAGAAGAATCTTTCATTATCACTTGGCGGATGACTCCATAGGTAGCATTGTATAGACATGATTTTGTGAGTAGTAGAACCAAAATCTACCCACTAACATCCTTCGGTACAAAACTAAATTAACTTTAAAACAAACAAAAATGAGAAGTTTACCATTTTCACATACTAAATAGTGTAAATGAGACCTTTTTTTATATGCCTAATCCTACAAAAGCAAAAAAGAAATTTCTTATCTTGTTCTCTTATTTCTTTTCTAGAATAAATAAATAATTAGGCAATATCATTAACTCTCAACTGACTCCCTTTTCAAAGTCTAATACATGCACCTTTGAGATTCAAATAATATGAGTATTTTAAACTGTAGTAATAGCAATAACAATTAAAGAAAAGAAAATAAACACACTATACACAAATAATCTTTATGGTAAATTTGAAGACCCAAATAAGATACCTAGTGCACCATTAATTCTCAATCTTTGGATTGAAGAAGACTAATTGTAAGTGGTACTCGCAACGCATTGATCAAACATTGGTGATAAGTCTTGTCAAATAAAAGTTGTTTTTGGACACTTCATTGCTCACATGGAAAACTTATATGATGATTACTCCGTTCAAATAATGATTGTCTTTGAACATTTCATTATTCACATGAAAAATCACACTATTTATAATCACCACAAGTTTACCATCGCAAGCATGCAATTATTCTACCAAATTGTGTCTTCCTTTGGCCGAGCATAATTTGCATGAATAATTCCATGCAACATCCATGTAAATTCAATCAAATCAACTTACGCAACAGAGGCTACTTTGGCAACATGCTGTTTCAATTAATTTAACAAAAAAACACATGACAATTTAATATAATAAATGAGAGGTCTTAAAATAACACAACTTTCACATATAATTTAGTTATACAAAAATATATATAACAGATAATGCAAATATTTTGCAGAATAGACCCATCACAAGATACCTAGCACAACATTAATTCCTAGATAAATTAATTTGTAGTTGATACTCTCAATGCAATGATTAAATATTGATAGTAAATTCTATCAAATAATAGTTTTTCTTTTTACTGACTATTATTCACATGAAAATACTTTATAATTATCACACATTTATTATCATAAGTACAAAATATTATTTGACCAAATTGTGTATTTCTTTGGGCCGAATACAATTTGCATAAATAATTTCATATGGATGTCTATGTAATTTTAATTAAATTAATTTTCATAATAGGGATTAGTTTTACAATATATCGTGTCAATCAATTTAATTAAAAAAATATTAGACATACAAATAAATGGAAAGAATATGTTGTTGCTAAATTTACACTCAATCATGATAGCAAAGATATAAAAAATTAATTACGACAAGTAAATATCATATCCTTAAATTATATTTAATGCTATCATTGATTTATATTTAAAATACCCAAGTAAATATTGTATCCGTAAATAACATTATCACAAATTTATGAAAGGAATTAAAAAAATCATGTATAAATTCCTAAAAGAAATTTTTAAAAGATTTTATATAAATAAAAATAATGATAAGATTATTCATAAAAAATATTTTCTTAGTACTGATTTATGTCTGTGATGTTTGTGCAATGTACCTTGGAATTCCAACATTAGGCATTTTGTTTTGTAGGTCCTAGTCGCTTGCTCTGTTCTTAATTTTCCTTAAATGATAAAAAATTATTATGCATTAAAATATTAGAGTGTGAAACAACGGCTCACATATTATTCTTATGTTACCCAATATTAAGTGATTTTTATTTTTATTTATTTTTTCTTTAACAAAGCCAAAGATTTTTAATAAAAACGGTGAAGCAATTTTAAACTACAAGATGCGATCAAAAGTTGCCTACAAATATTACATGTGATAAATTAACAAAGTCTTTTAAGTCTCACCCAAAGAAAAGAATCCTTATTCTTTCTACCTATTTATGCTTATAGGAATTAACTTATTCACGACATTAAAATGATTCAAGTCTTCAAACCACTAAAATAATTTTATAATTTCATTAAAATAATTATAATATTATATATCATATTAATAATGATATTTTTATTAAAAAATATAATTCCTAAATAGGCTAGTCTGTTAGGCTTAATAGGTTTCTTTTAAAGATTATGGTTTGGCCTATTTAACCAAAAAGGCTTTTTAAAAAGCTTGATCTTAGTCATTTCATTAAACAAGTCAAGTTAAGCCTTAAATGGATTAGACCATAAGCCTCTGACAAGCGATTTGACCTACTCCCCTACTTATATCTTCTCACAAAGTCTTGTATGATTATTGAATAACTAAATTTCTTAAATATAACAGTTAAAATTCAATATTTTGATCATTTTTCACATCTTTAAAAAATATTATAATCCTTGACCAAAAAATTATTACAATAATCATCAAATTTATTAAATGGGAAAGCATAAACTTTAATACTATCATTTTGTGATCCTTTTGACTAACATTTTCTATTTAATAATAATTGGATATTTGTAAAAGAATCCTGACAGTGATGCCACCAACATACGATGGAGGGTGTGATTTGGTGGCTTGGAAAGAATTTGGAGATGGTCAGTTTTTAGTGAGGTTAGCCTATACCTCTATTGCTTTCAATACAACTCTTGTTAGAATCTCCTTTTTCGCTCTTATTTGGAGGTGGAAAGGCCCAAAAAGGATGAAGGGCTTGTTATGGAAAATGGGAAAGGATTGTTTGATGAGAAATAAAATGAGATTTGCTATGAGAATAACTGAAGATAGTGGGTGCCCTATGTGCCATTTGCATGAGGAATCCATTATCCATGCCAGGAGGGACTACTCTGTGGAAGCAAAGCTTCATGAAGAATCAACAATGATTCAAAATTGATTTGATGATAACAATGATGACAACAAAAGATGATGACAAAGGTGATGAACAAAAAGCTCAAAAGATCAAAGAACAACTCAAGTGAATCAAAGAACATCTCAAGTGAATCAAGAACAAGTCAAGAGTTCAAGAATCGAGAAGAATTCAAGACTCAAGAAGAAAGCTTACAATCAAGATTCAAGATTCAAGATTCAAGATCTCAAGAATCAAGATCAAGATTCAAGACTCAAGATTCAAGAATAAAGAAAGGACTCAATCAAGATAAGTATTAAAAAGTTTTTCAAAACTTTGAATAGCACATGAGTTTTTGACAAAACCTTTACCAAAGAGTTTTTACTCTCTGGTAATCGATTACCATATTGTTGTAATCGATTACCAGTAGTAAAATGAGTTTGAAAGATCATTGTTGTCCTTATGACACCTCTTTCTTGTCCTTAAAACTATTTTTGTCTTTCAAACTATGACACCTCTTTCTTGTCCTTATGTTTGAAGATCATTGTTGTGATCTAGATTCAATGCATGGGGTGCGATTCTGTACCCAATAATTTATCTGTGAACCAGTTTGTCTATGAGGTCTCTTCTTTCTATATTATATTTTTGTACTATTCAATAATTATTTAGTTATAAGAATTTAGCTTATATTATTTATGTTCCTTGGATTGAAAAGGAATGCGTTGGTTACTTGTAGCTGTAGGAACTTCTTTATTACCTCAGAAATGGGGTACTTGATACTTTCAAAACTATTTGACATGTTGTATTCAAATATCATCTTTCCTTTAAATAAAGTTTTGTAAGAATTTTTTTCAGTAGATTCATTGTATGACATGAACAATTCAGGCAAGTTTCTACTATTTGAAACACGTCATGTTAGAACATAATATTTTCTCCTCTTTCACACTTGGCAGGACCATGATGGGGCCTTCAATTTCACAATTTTTGTGTTTTAAAAATCTATAGTATAACCTGATGTATTATCACTTGTTTTAAGTCTTAACAATATATTTGGTTGAGATCAAAGTTTGATTTTTATTATGTGAATGTCTTGCAGCTTGACACAGTTCAGCTCCGTCGCAATGTAATAAGAAGCATTAAAATTGCATGTATATTTCATTTTGAAGAATTTCTCAAAAGAGACAAGGTTAGAGTTGGATTAATTTATGTATACATATATAATTTCTATGTTATTTATCTTATGATGTGTTTCAGGTCACTTACATGTGCTATACTGGTCATCTTAAAGTTTAATAAAAAGTAAATTTTCTTGTTATAAGTTATTTGTATTTATCAAAGAAAAATTAAAATATTAAATTATTAATTGCTTTTATTTTTTTTCAAGTTAACATTATCCATTTTAAGATAAGTATAAGTTTTCATATATTCTATATTTCTTTTTCCTTTTATATACATTACGTTTTTCTCTTTATCTCCAAATCTCAACTTCAATTTTTTTTTGTAATTTCTGTGAGGCCACCACTGATAATTCATTATTTTAATTTTTAAAAAAAATATAAGATGGTTCTTTGAAAAATTATTTTAGAATGTCTACATTTTAAGACAATTTTTTGAAAAATCATCTTAAAATCCTCAATTTTTTTTATTTTAAAAAAAAGACATTTTTAGACGGTTTCTACGAAACACAATCTAAGAAGGTTCACTTTCTAGGAAGGTTTTTCCTAGAAATCGTTTAGAAACATCCATTTTTTTTTAAAGAAAACAATTTCTAAGACGGTTCTTGACAAAATTGTCTTAGAAATTGAACCTTCGAATATGGTTTGAGAACTGTCATGGAAAATCTTGACTTTTCACAATGGCGGTTTCAAAGACGGTTGAAAACCGTCGTAAAAAGCCCCTTAGAATTGTCATAAAAAAACATTTTTTTTAGTAGTATAGGCATATTCTTATAAGTCAAAATAAAGTAGTTGACTCTCTTGTTAAGGATGTCTTGCGGTCAGTTTAGGTCATTATTACGTTGGAAGATACTTGTAAAGACAAATATCACAAGAAGATGGATTGAATTGTGATTATTACAACTTAAAAACTTTTTCGAATACAACAAATATATTGTTTGATGAAATAAACTTAAGAAAACAAATAGAGTTTTCGAAAGCAAAGATCAAATTCAAACTTTAAGTCAATTCAAATAATAGAAGAGAAAATAAGGCACAAGAAATTTATACTAGTTCATCTTAACCACCGAGACTGCGTCCAATTATTGGAAAACCAACAAATTCCACTAACTTCAACAAGTTACAAGTATTTATCATTGTCACTTATGGATCCTTAACTCAATCTCTACCCCAAACATGTTACATGTAATGCCTTTTGTTATAATAACAACCGGTAGTAAAATATACCAAAAAGAATATGAAATTCCAAAATTATAATAGTCTGAAAATGCCTTATGCATATTAAAATAAGTCAAATAAATGAGTCTTTACAAAAAGAAAACATTATCCTCCAAACATGGGCATCTAAACTAAATGAATACTAAAAGTATAACGAAAGTAGTCGCATCCGACGTCTTATTCTGAAGTACCAACTAAACTAAAATAAATGTAATTAAGAAAATTATGTCTTTAAGTCTGCTCAAAACTTAACAACTTTTTTCTCATGCTCTGAAAATAACACTTATAATGAGATGATAGTCTTAGTGAATAAAACAACTAAAAAGGAGTTCGCAAATAATGTTTCAACCGGCACGGTAATCTGGAAAATCAATCATGGTATCCGCAGTTAATTGAAAATAAGATTATATATGTATATATATTTACACACCAATAAAAATCACATTAAAAACAATCATACTTCATGAAATTTTGAATAAAAAATATTTAAATAAATGGCAACGCCTCAACGCATCCAATTAAATATAACAAACACAACTTAGTGATTCCCAAAATCACAAGACTCAATTCTTTTGTTCCCGGAACCATTGTAGATCTCAGATTCTTCAAAGGATCTATGAGGTCATATTTCATGCAATGGCATCCCACTGCCTTCCCCATCATAGATGGAGGTATCTCAAATCTCTTCTCCATATTAGATGAAGGTATCTATGATAAATCTCATCCTCATTCTAGATGGAGGTATCTCATGTTCAATTCTCATAATATAATACATAGTCACCACTTCCTAGAAAATAATGTCCAACCTACACATAACTATCAACTATCATTCTAAATAATTATCAAATAATTTTTCAAACACTTTGGATGTATCACAGTTATTGATTTCTTGCCATATATATCAATATTTTACTGTGTCCTTGTAAGCATAAGTTATTTGTATGAACAATGAATTCTACCTATCTATGATTATATAAAAATATAAATATAAAAAGAATACATATAATAATTCACTCAAATGCAATGCATGGTCACACTAATAGTAAATTAAATTTCACAAGGTAAATCCAATTATATATACATGTAAATGTCATTCTTTCTTAAACAAATGTCATGCACTTTGTATAAGAAAATGGGTTATATGGTCGTCACTGCTCATTATATAGATGCCTCTTGGAACTTAAAAAGTCAAATTTTGAGGTATGTTAAAAAATTTGAATTATTTTTATATTATTGTTGAATTGTTGCATGATAAAACTGTTAAACTATTTATATATTATTTGCACTTTTTGTATGATTATGATTAAATTATTTATATATTAGTTTAGGTTCATTTATGTTCCTGTTCCTCACTCAAGTAAAAAGCTTTGTAATGTGTTAGTTGACTGTTTGATGGATTAGAACATTGATACAAAGTTGTCCACTATCACTCTGGATAATTGTAGCACAAATGAAAAAATAATTGACAAAATTAAAGATAAGTTGCACTTAGGAAACTTATTAAGGGATGAGACTTTACTTCATATGCATTGTTGTGCACACATATTGAACTTGATTGTAAGGGATGGGTTGGAAATTGTGAAAGATGGGATAGAGAAGATTAGGGATAGTGTAGCATTTTGGATAGCCACACCAAAAAGGAAGGAAAAATTTGAGATAGCGAAACAATTAAGGATCCCATGCACTAAGATTTTGGTTTTAGATTGTCCAACTAAGTGGAACTCAACTTATAAAATGCTTCAAATTGCTATATCATATAAAGTTGTGTTTACTCGGTTGAAGCAGCGGGAGTCGCAATATACTTGTTTGCCAAGTTCTTCACAGTGGCAATTTGCCAAGGATGTGTGTGGGAGGTTGAAAGTGTAATAATTTTTTGTCTGTATGTTTTGAAAAATCAATGCTCCATTAATTTTGGAGTTGAAAAGTCAAATATTGAATGCCTACTAATGGATAGTAATGACCACTAAATGCATTCTTGATGGTAGAATGCTTGGGTATCTGAGCTCACATCTTTCAATTTTCGTCTGATACACCATCTACAGAGAGAGTGAGAGCTTGAAAGAACCAAAACAAGACAGCTCTTTCATGGCAATGGCTAGAGGTATATTTTGATTTTTGTTTTTTGTATTTGTTAATGACATGTGCTTCATTTTGTAGTTTGTAACATCAAAAGTTAAAGATTTTAGTCTAACATTTGGTATCGTGCAAAACGGTGCCCAAATGAGTGAGAAGCGACTGGGTCTATATATGGGTTGGGTTTGACCCGCCGAGGTTGAAGATGATGAATAGTATTTTTGTTTGTTAAAAAACTGCACCACTTATAGGTTACTAGAATTCGCGCGAGCCACTAGGTCGTTTAAGATTCTTTGATATTTATTCATTTTTCATATGTTATATGCTTATGCGTTTCTATTTACCTTTGCAATTTATGGAGTTTTGATTTATTTTATGCATGAATATATTCTGGAAAAAAATCATTTTGTGCATATATATATATATATATATATATATATATATATCAATTATGAAATGAAATGTATAATATTATGTTTCAATTATGAAAATATATGAGAATTTTATTCATCATTGTATCATATCTTGATCTTGAAGGGCATAATATGATTTATTCTCGTATGATTAAGTTTTATGTCTAAGTGATCTCTATAATTTTGATTAATTATGGACTAGCCAAGACATCTATAATTTGATTAAAATTATATATTAAGTTGTTTAAAGATCATATAAGGAATTAGACATGATATTGTGATTAATTGAACTTTATATAATGAATTTTATCCCACATGAACTCTTATTATATTTGTATAATTAATTGGGATAAAATGACATTATTTTTCATGGATTACCCACATGGATCATGAGGTATGTATAATTTGTCAGTTTTATCATAAAATAAATATTTGCGGTAGGAAATCAAATTATTTTCATGTTGTACCCATAAAGCATGAATTTGAATATGTAATTTGATTATTCTATCATAAAGTTTAATTGTTTCTTATTGAATTAAAAATTTAGCCCACAAACAATTTTTATGTCACAAGATTTAATTTTCTAGTATGTTTACATCGGTAAAACATACAATTCATATTAATATGCCTCAAATTTTGACATAAGCCTTTGCATTTTTGTAGCTTCTCAAACTGTTAGTTTTTCTTATATTCAATGTGATGTTCCTTAACTCAAATGAGATACCTATAAGATATGGAAGGAGAAAATTCTTCTGCAATTGGGGTGGATGGACATAGACTATGCTATAAGGAAAGATAAACCACCTGCAATCATTGATGAAAGTAGCTCAGCTACTATTGCGCTATATGAGCAGTGGGAATGATCCAACCAGCTCAACGTGATGTTCATTAAAACCAAAATCTCGGATGAGATACATGGTTCTATCGACCAAGATGAAAAGGTCTGAGACTTGCTTAAGGCTATTGATGACCAGTTCATCACTTCAGACAAGGGTTTAGCATGCACCCTGATCATGAAGTTCTCCTTTCTTCGACTCACCAGTGTGAAAGGTGTGCATGAGTACATAATGAAAATGCGAGATATTTCAGCTCAACTTAAGAAACAAGAGGTTGACATGTTTGAGTTCTTCCTAGTGCACTTCATTTTGAACACCCTTCCACCGGAATATGGATCATTTAAGATTTCCCACAACACACATAAGGACAAATGGTCTATCAATGAATTAATGTCCATGTGTGTTGAGGAAAAAGAAAGGCTTGTAATGTAGATGGGTGACAGTACATTGCTGGAAACTGCTTGTTGGAAGAACAAAACAACTAAGTCTCAAGCTAATTAGAAGGGGAATGGTAAAATACCACCTCAAGCTAATATTATGAAGGTGGCAAAGTGAGAAGAAGGGACACATGAAGAAGAATTGCCCCACATTCTAGAAATGGCTTGAGAAGAAATGTATCTCATTAGTAAGTTATGAATCTAATATGGCTAGTGTTAATATTAATACCTAGTGGATTGATTCTGCATCTACAATCCATATTGCAAATTCTTTACAGGGTATGCAAAACCTAAGGAAACCAGTGGGAAGTGAGCAATGCATTTTATCAAGCAATAAGATAGGCTCACCTGTGGAGGTTATTGGAAGTTGCATTTTAACTTTAAGTAGTAACTTTATTTTGAAATTATAAAAGACCTTTTATGTGCCAAGTTTTTCTCAAAACTTGATTTCTGTTTCCAAACTTGTACCTTTTGGATATTTCTTTAATTTTAAAGACACATCGTTTATAATTATGAATGTGTTGGGAATGATATATTGTCTGATGGTCTTTATCTTCATGGTTTACAAAATTATGCCACTTATAGTTCAATGCATGTTCAAACTGGTATTAAAAGGTGTAATATTAATGAGAACTCCTTTATGTTATGGCAATGTAGATTAGGACATATCTCCATTGAGAGGATTAAAAGGTTAGTGAAAGATGGGGTACTCAATACTCTAGATTTTGCTGACTTCAAGACTTGTGTGGACTGCATTAAGGGTAAGCAGACCAACATGTCTAAGAAAGGTGCTAACAGAAGTTCAAGCATATTAGAAATAATTCATACTGATATTTGTTGTCTAGATATGGATGCACGTGGTCAAAAATATGTTATCACCTTTATAGATGATTATTCACGATATATAAATGTTTATTTGCTTCATAACAAAAATGAAGCATTGGATACCTTCAAAGTCTTTAAGGCTGAAGTTGAGAATCAATCTGGCAAGCAAACAAAAATAGTGAGATCAAATAGAGGTGGAGAATATTATGGTAGATATATTGAGAATGGACAAGCACCTAGTCCTTTTGCAAAGTTTCTTCAAGAACTTGGGATTATTGCCCAGTACACTATGCCTGGTTCTCCAAATCATAATGGTGTGGTAGAAAGAAGAAACCGAGCATTATTGGACATGATACGGAGTATGCTTAGCAACTCCAATCTTCCAAAATCCTTGTAGGCTAAAACACTAAAGATGACTGTGTATATATTAAACCGTGTTCCAACCTAGATTTTCCCAAAGACACCTTTTGAATTGTTTAAAGGTTGGAAACTGAGTTTAAAACATATGCACATTTAGGGTTGTCTGTCTAAGGTGAGAATATATAACCCACAAGATAAGAAACTTGACCTGAGGACTATTAGTGGGTATTTCATTGGATATGTCGAAAGGTCTAAAGGTTATAGGTTTTACTATCCATATCATATTACTAGGACTGTGGAATCAAGAAATGCCAAGTTTCTTGAAAATGACTTGATCAGTGGGAGTGATCAATTGAGGGACTTAGGTTTTGAAATTAGAGTCTCAACCTTCCACATCAAATGAAAGATTGGTTGTAATTCATATCCCTCAAGTTCAAAGGGATGATGAACAACACATGACTGGTATTCCACAACCTATTCCTGATAATCCAGTAGATCAAGTTGATCATCAAATTCCTGATAAGGATGAACAACCAGCTGAACAACATGATCGCCAAGAAAATGTTGATGTAGCATTAAGGAGGTCTACTAAAGTAAGAAAATTAGTTATTCCTAGTGATTATATTATATATTTGCAAGAATTTGACTATAATATTGGAGCTAAAAATGATCTTGAAACTTTTGATCAAGCCATGAGTTGTAAAGAGTCAAATTTATGATATGATGCCACGAAAGATGAGATGAATTCCATGTAGAGTAACGGAGTTTGAAACCTTGTAGAGTTGCCTAATGGGGCAAAGGTCATTGATCGTAAATGGATCTTTAAGACCAAAATGGATTCATTAGGCAACATTGAGACATACAAGGCAAGACTCGTTGCTAAGGGATTTACTCAAAAAGAAGGAATTGACTACATGAAGAATTTTTCTCTTGTATCTAAGAAAGATTCTCTTCGTGTCATCTTGACATTAGTTGCTCATTTTGACCTTGATTTGCAACAAATAGATGTGAAAACAACCTTTCTTAATGGTAATTTAGAGGAGGAGTTTTATATGAAACAACCTAAAGACTTTTCTTGTAGCAGTGGTGAGCATTTGGTTTGCAAGCTTAATAAATCTATACATGGTTTAAAATAAGCCTCCCATCAGTGGTACCTTAAGTTTCATTGGATAATTTCTTCATTTGGTTATGATGAAAACCCCACGGATCAATGCATATACCACAAGGTCAATGGGAGTAAAATATGTTTTCTTGTTTCATATGTAGATGATATTTTACTTGCAGTCAATAATCAGGGTTTGCTAAATGAGGTGAAACAATTTCTCTCTAAGAATTTTGACATGAAGGATATGGGTGATGTATCTTATGTCATTGGCATTAAGATTCATAGAGATAAACCTCGAGGTATTTTAGGTCTATCACATGAAATCTATATTAACAAAATTTTAGAGAGATTTAGGATGAAAGATTGCTCACCAAGTGTCGCTCCCATTGTGAAGGGTGATCATTTTAATTTGAACCAATGCCCAAAGAATTACTTTGAGAGGGAACAAATGAAAAAATTCCTTATGCTTTAGTTGTTGGAAGCCTCAAGTATGCTCAAGTATGCACAAGGCATGACATTGCTTTTGTAGTTGGAATGTTAGGAAGATATTAGAGTAATCCAGGTATTGACCATGGGAGACATGAAAAGAAAGTGATCAGGTACCTTCAAGGGTCCAAAGATTACATGCTCATGTAGACAGACAGACAATCTAGATGTGATTGGATATTTAGACTCAAACTTTTCTAGTTGAGTTGACTCTCGCAAATCAACATCTGGGTACATTTTCGTGATGGTTGGTGGAGCTATTTTGTGGAGAAGTGTTAAGAAGACTTTGACTACTACTTTTACCCTGGAAGCTGAGTTTGTCCCTTGCTTTGAGCCTACATCACATGGTGTATGGCTTAAGAGTTTCATGTTTGGGCTGAAGATAATTGATTCTATTTCAAGGCCTTTGAGAATTTTCTGCGGTAACTCAGTTTTTGTCTTTATGGCTAAAAATAACAAAAGAGGAAGTCGAAATAAGCACATCGACATTAAGTACTTAGCCATTAGAGAAAGAGTAAAAGACAAGAAAGTGGTCATTGAGCATATAAGTACTGAGTTGATGATCGCTGATCCTATGACTAAGGGCATGCCACCGTTTAAATTCAAGGATCATGTAGAAAAAATGTGACTTGGTTCCACTTTATGATTGTATACATACAGGTTAGGGTTGAAACTTTTATATTGGGATATTTTCTCATATTCAGGTGCACATTGATTCATTTGAGAAAAATTATGTGATGGACCAAGAATAAACATTGGGTTTATTCATTAAGTTTTATTACCACCTTGAGTATGCTACTTGGGAAATTGAGCATGTTATAATACATGGATGATATTACTCGTTATAATAGGAATTATCACTATGATTCGTATGTTTATTTCTTAAGAAGATCAAGCATTGACTTATTTTAATTAATGAGTCAAAACTTTCAGACCAAGTGGGAAAATGTAATAATTTTTGGAATGTATGTTTTGAAAAATCAATGTTCCATCAATTTTGGAGTTGAAAAGCCAAATATTGAATGACTACTAATGGGTGGTAACGGCTACTAATTACTGGTAATGACTACTAAATGCATTTTTGATGGTAGAATGCCTATATATAGCACATGTGTTTGGTCTCTGAGCTCACATCTTTCAATTTTCATCCGATACACCATCTTCAAAGAGAGTCAGAGCTTCAAAGAACCAAAACAAGGCAACTCCTTCATGGCAATGGCTAGAGATATATTTTGATTTTTGTTTTTCATATTTGTTAATGACCCGTGTTTCGTTTTGTAGTTTGTAACATCACATGTTAGAGATTTTAGTCTAACAGAAAGTGTTTAATGTTGTAACGAAAATATTTTCTGCTACTAAACAACCAACAACTAATATACTTTTTAAATATTTGTGAGATCAAACTGGCAATCAAGCAGTGGGTTACTTCTCCTAATGGACTGATTCATAAAATGGCAAAAAAGATATTGATCAAATTTGATAAATATTGGATTGTGATTCATGATATAATGGGAGTTGCTACTGTTTTGGATCCAAGGTATAAAATGGAGTTGTTGCAATATTATTTTGAAAAATTGTATGAACATGACTATTTTGCTCAAGTTAGTAAGGTTAGACAGTTGTGTTATGACTTGTTTTCTTATTATCAATTCAAGATGAATGATGACTCCTTCCATAGCCATCCAATACCTGAAGGTGGTAATGTTGAAGGTGATGAATTATGTGAATTTGATAAGTATATTTCGAGGAAAAAAAGGCCAAAAGTTCTCATGATAAAACAAAGTTGGATTTAGAAGAGGATGTTTTACCAAGATCCACTAATTTTAATATTTTGTGGTGGTGGAGGTTGGACGGTCTCAAGTATCCAATACTTCAAGTTATTGCAAAGGATATCTTAGCTATTCTTGTATCAACAGTAGCTTTTGAATATGCTTTTAGTACCAGTGGCCAGATTTTAAGTCCTCATCATAGTCGATTTCATTGGACTACTTTAGAGACATTAATGTGCACTAGAAGTTGGTTATTGAGTGTTGAAACTGATGGTAATGTCTTGAATACTTAATTTAGTTATCCTATTAAATGACTATTTATTTCTAATTTAATAATTAATTGTTTACATTATGTTATATTTGATACAGGTATTTTGAAATCTAAAATTCTTGCACAAAGTAGTACTTTGGTTAATGAGATAGCTTCAAATGAAGAAGGTATATGCCATATAAGCATGTAAATTTTTAAATGATCAATTTCTTCTTTATTTTAAAATTTTGGTTTGTGGTTTATACAAGTGATAATGCAAGTGATATGATGGGAAATGCCCTTACGACCTACTTGGAGGAATGAATACTACATCCAATGATTGAAGAATTAGGAGTGTAACTAGTTTTATTTTGGAGGAATGAACACTACATCTAATGTTGGAATTTTATTCTAGTTACATACATTTGAGACTTGTTACCATCTAATGTTAGAAATTTTATAAATCTTAAAAATGAAAGAATTCAAAATAATAACTATAAGTATACAAAAAAAACCTTTTTTTTTGTAATTCCTATGATGCAATTGGAGCTTATCAACAAAAAAGATACATATCTTCAAAGCTTCTAGTATATATAGACCTTCTTCAATCAAGTATTCGTTGTTTCTAAACGGACATATTTCATCTCTTAAGCTTGTGTCTAAAGAATGTGGTCGTTGAAACATTAAATGCACGTACTTCGTCATGTTGAGAAACCACTCTTTGTCGCTGACGTATTGAACACTACAACAAAAAATTACTTCCTTTTTTGTCCGAGCAAGTCTGTGTAGTAGAGTTCTTCTTTTGATGATGATTAAGGAATTTCAAAGCTTGACTTCATTTATTTTTCATAGGATTTGACATATCCTAGGATACTATCTTTGCAAAATAGATCTTAGACATAGTGTATTAAATGAAATCCCAAATGTCATCTTTAATTTAATGTCATATCAAATTATGATTCCATCTTGCTATTGTTTGAAACATCATACGCAAACTTTATGAAACATGTTCTGATATAGCATAAGACACACATTTTAACATTTGTATTTGCTTACATCTAATTAAAATAATTAAGAGTCGTGATTCATCTTAAAACATAAATATTTTTTTACTTAAGAATCTTTCTCATTGTATTTTTGTTGCTTTAGTTTCTTATGTAGTAGGCATTTTGTCTGCAATCTAGTTGTTTTCCTTTCTGTTTTTTGGGCTTTTGTCCTTATGTAAAAAAAAGGATATTTTGTAGGTCTTAAATGCATAGTTTTTCAACATTAATTTACTATATACTGTTTTTATTTTAGAAAAAATAAAGTTTTCTTAAGAAGCTATTTAAAGTTGTAAAAAACTGTTTAAAACTGTGTTTTTTTTTTCATTTTTATTGCCATAATAGTAGAAAAAATAAGATTGAATCAATTATTTAAACTATAGTATTCATCAGAATTTTAACCTAGCGGAACACCATCGGGTTTGTTTTAAAATATTTCAACTACAAAGGATAAAATTAATAGCTGCGTATTTCTTTTAGACTTTATCAAACTTTGAAACAAATTTTTTTTGTTCTTTTTATATTCATATAAATAATAACAACTTATTTTTCTGTTTTTAAAATTGCTCAAGTCTGGCCGATTGTGCATTGTCTTTTGTGGTATAAACTATCAAAATGTATGCTTTATGGCTATCTCTTTATATCAAATCTAAGTAAATTTAATAACTACTTATTGATTCAATTCATTTTAAAAAAAATAGATGTGAAATTGGATATGTTTTAAGACTCACTAAACTTACTTATAAATTGCTCACCATCAAATCACACACATTAAAGACAAAATTCAAACTCATGTTTTCATGAGTCAAGAATTTCATTTTTATCTACTGGAATCGTTATTTTTTAAAAAGTTAACATAATTTTATCGATTAAAACATAGTTGAACTCATAACTGGATAGAATTAACTAATGGTGGTCCGAGAAAGTTCAATTGCCCCACGCGTGAACACGTTACTCTATAGTTTGTTGATGTAGGCATAGTGTGAGAGAGAGAATCTAATAGCAAGTGGCATGAATTTGTAAATAGTGCAAGATGGAAGATCCTTTTGGAGAATTCACGAAAAAGATTATACTTTTTTGTGATGGTGGGGTTGGATCTCACATGTCTTTTCATTGTCGATTGAGTGGTCATTGTTTGATTTTTAAATTGCCAAAAAAACAAAAAAAAATGCCTTATCTACACTAACAGTTTCTTAGGGTATTTTTTTATAAAAAAAAAAATTGTAATTTGTAGTCGTGCTCTCCCCACTAGGTCTAACTATGTGATTGCCACTTGTTGCCCGTTGGTTATCAATTATCATTAGTTGTCGCTTCATTTCCAAGCGGTAGTTCGGATATTAATATATTGCAGGACACTCAGAATTGAGAAAATGATAGCAATTGCAACTGTGATTTGAATATGTACTTAGACATGTTCTCAGCTGTTAAATTGCACCAGTACATGTGTTAGAGAGTAATGAATTTGATATAACACGCTTAATTGTTCAAGATGATTAAAAACATATAATTATACAAGTTAAATTGTTTTCATTTTAATAGTTTTATCCAAATTCAATCTAGTCAAGTTAATAGAATTTAATCATTCTAAACATGCATAAAAATAGTGTTCGAACAAGTGTATTCTATGTAGTAATAATAATGGACTAAAAGTTTAATTATCAAACCTAAAGACCAGTTGTATTATCAAATAGTCAAAATTATTAAACTAAAAATTTGAGATAATTTAAAAGAATATTGAATGATTTTTGTGGTTTTTGGTTTTCAATAGAAAAACAATTACACTATTGCAGAAAAAATATTTAAGTGATATTGAAAGCAATCAGGAATTATGATTTATTAGTACCAATTTTCCTCCAATCTTAACCTCATAAATTTCCATACACACACTAACACACTAATTCAAGTCAAAGGATATAATCAAATTCAAGAATGACCAGTTAAAGATTAATTAATCTATTAGAGATTACCCAAATAGTTTAATCATGTAATTTGGTATAAAAAATTCTTTACCTAGGTCTACCAAACATACACAGATGATCATCATAGTACGCTGGATTGAGTATAGGGTTGATCAATTCCCAAATAAACAATAAAAATAAGGAAACAAATTAATTAACATAAAACACTAAATAATTTCATTAAAAACAGAGAAAGGGTACAATTGGACAGTTACACCTTAACCCTCGAACTAGGGTGACTAGTTGCTCATGATTAAGGCAAAATTAGAAAGCCTATAAGAAATTAGCATAAACATACACCACAAGGGAAGAACGATGATCATGATGTGTCCTCGTGATGTTGCTTACCCTTTACAACCCTTAAACCCCTCAAAAGTGTTATCTAATTTGTAAAAATGATAAAAAGGTCCATTTACAAACTCCAATTCCCTTATTTATAGCTTTCTAAGAATACAAACTTATCTGAGGCGTACTAAGGTTGTGCTAAAACCCACCATGATTGTAGTCAGAAACTATGACATTGAAGCTTTGAGGTGTGATGAGCTCACTAAGACCGCCATGATGTGACTATGACCGTAGTGAGTTCACTACAGTCATCATGGCAAGGCTAAAGCTATTTATAGATGGTTGTCATCATATTACCATGGTCGTCATGCTCATCGTGGTCATGTTGGATGTATTACATGTTGGACAAGTGGCCTCAATAACTTAAGAGGGGAGGGGTGAATTAAGTTTCAAAATTCTCACTAACAAACTTTTAACCCCTCCCCTTCTTAAATGATTGGCTTAGAATGCAGAAGAAGAACAAAAAACAATCAATTTAACAATGTTCTTTTAAATGTGCAAGGAAAAATTATTGCAATAAAATAAACGAGATAAGGGAAGAGAGAAATGCAAACTCGATTTATACTGGTTCAGCCACTTTCCGTGCCTACGTCCAGTCCTCAAGCAATCCACTTGAGATTTCCACTAACTTTGTAAAAAAACCTTTTTACAACTTCTGAACACCAAAGGAATCTTTTTCCCTTGTGTTCAGGAAAGTCACAATTCAAGAGACAACCAGTCTCTTGATTACAACTTACTTTCTGAGATGAACATAAAGATTTCTTTCCTTTAGAGTGGATAATACAATTTGGTGTTCCTGGATGAACTCTCAATAGATTTGTAAGTGTTTGCCCAAGAGTTGTTCAGAGAGCATTTGACAATGAAGTTCTCTTAGAATATCTCTCTCGTGCTTTTCGAAGTCAGACACACATATAAATAGGTCCTTCGTGCCTTTTCAAAATGGTTTGAAGAGATGTGTCTTTTCAAAAAGTATTTTCTGAAATTCTTCACGGGTAATCGATTATAGGTTTCTGGTAATAGATTACACAGTTATATTTTGAAGGATCATGACTTTTCAAATTGAATTTCAAAAGTTTCGTTGTTGGTAATCAATTATAGGTTCAAAAATTCAAATGCAAAACCCTTTTTAAAAGTTGTTTTTCAAAATTGTCTTCTGGTTATCGATTACACTGCTTAGTAATCGATTACCAGAGCCTTGAATGTCTCGGAAACACTTTGTTTTGAGGCAAAGCTTGATCTTGAATTAATCTTGAAGCAATGCTTGTTTGTTGAAACAACCTTGTATTATTTTTGAAGCAATGCTTAACCTTTGAATGTTTGTTGAAGTAATCTTGAATGCAACCTTGTTTGATTATTCTTTGGCATCATCAAAATCATGTATTCATACACTCACATTATAGTTGTGGTCAAGTGACAGACTCTTCAAATCATTAGATAAAAGTACAAAATTCTATTTTTTTCATTTAATTAAGCGACTATGCTTCTGAAAGACAAAACTAGCATCCAAACATGGCTATTGCCAAGAAAATGCCTGCAAATGACACAAAATATCATTGCAAAAGTGATTTATCATCTTCAGTACTACATAAAAGGGCTTTAACATCGGTGTTGGAGGAGTTTCAACATCAGTTCTAAAACCGATGTTGAAATGGTCGTCATTGAAAGTATGCATTTTCAATGTCGATTTTAAAAACTGATGTTGAAAATCATTATCTATTTTGGTTTTGGCCGAAACTTATGTAGAAATGGTATCAATATTGTGTATTCTAAAGTTCTTTCTACATCGGTTCTAAAAAAACTGATGTTGAAAGTCGTATACAACATCAGTTTTAGACCAACCGATGTTTTTTGGAAAAAATTTAAAAATAATAAATTGCACAGTTTAATATATTGAATTATATATTAATTCTATTCCCTTATTTTATGGAGATAACCCTATCATAAACTTATAAGCTAAAAAAAAGTGTTTCTTAAATATATTAATGCACCCAAAAAAGAAACAACATTTTATTCTAATTAAAAACACATAATATTCTGAATTAATTAAACTAAGGCATTAAAAAGACAAATAATTTATTTAAGGCTTTACCTTCTAGATCCTCCTTTTTAGATCAACCAAGTTTTTCTTTGCAATAAATCTTACATTGGTAAACCAGGGTTAGTAAGACGTCTCTCCTGTAGCTCTTCTATTGGCAGAAGCTATAAGCAACAAATTGAAAAATAATAATAATAAAAAAACCATCATACCAAAAAATCATAACAGACAAAAGCTTATATCTTTCCTTATCTGGAGTAAGGACAAATGGTATAGCTACTTCTTGGTGGACCATCCTTGATCCTTCTTTCTATATATTTAGAAAATAACAATGATAAATTTATTTCAAATTCAAAACGAAATTCCTTAACTGGAGCAAGAACATATATGTTAAAAGAACATGCCATAATCATGCTGACAACAACCCAAATGAAGATATATTAGTCATATTGTGTTTTGCAGTTATGAAAAAAAAATGAAAAGACAAAAAGCAACTTATCATGTGTATTGCACAAGTTAAAATACAAGTGTAGTAGTAAAATTTGATCTTATAGACTATATTCCATTAAATAGAATAAATAAAGCATATATATGTGGGTGTATGTATGTTTATATATATAGATGGAGATAGAGGGGGGGACAACTCTTCCCAAATACTTTCTCACCAAATCAGGATACTCCTTAATGGCCTCAGAGATGCAGTAGAAAATGATGCCGACTTTTTTTAGGGTTTTATGGTGGGTTGTGGTGATAAATGTTGTTGAGGATGACGTCACTAGTGAGGCACTTCTGCTAGTTGAGAGGGACGTCGAGTTTGTCAAAGTAGCAGAGAAGCTCGGGATTAGCATTGTCGAAGTAGCAAATACTATTAATCTTTACCCTCACTCCTAGCCTTCTCGAGCATCTCAAGATGTTCTTGGGGGGCTTAAGCAAGAAAAGGATGCCCTCGATAGTGTTGGCGATGACGAGGTGGGCCTAAGGGGAGGCGACGCAGTTGAAAGGTGAGATTGCATTGAAGAAGAGGCTGGTGTTGAAAGCGGTGAGGGTGGTGGCGGGGTTTGAAGGGTTTGAGGGGTGTGAGGTGAGGAATGTGAAGAAGAAAATGATGATGAGAGTCGAGGAGAAGAGAAGGAACAGTGGAGAGAGAAGTCTCGTGGGCTTATTTCTTTTCCAGACATTTGCCATAGAAAAGGACTGTGTTCGTTATGGAAGCTGAAGGTGTGAAAGAGGAAAAGGGAATTAGGGCTTTTAATTTGAGAAATAATACAACATCGATTTTAATAAAAACTGATGTTAATAATTGATAAAACAACATCCATTTTTTAAAAATCGGTGTTAGCATATACACACAACATCGTTTTTTAAAAAAACCATCGATTTCTTAAAAACTGATTTTAAGGAACTCATCTTATTTATAATAATGCCACGATGTTATTTTTAACATCGATTTTTATATAACTAATGTTAAAATAACAACATTAAAAACTTATTTTCTAATAGTGTTTGTATTTAAATAATACAAATTAGTTTTTATTAGTTATTTTATTTTTAATTAATTTGTAGTGAAAAATAAAAAATCAAATTAAGATTTTTTTTTTTACAATAACAATAAAATTTGAACTCCATTTTTAAATTACCCAACCCCCTATTACCAAATTAGGACCCATTGTAGGATCAGCCATCTATAATATATTTTTTTCTTCTAAATTCCATGTCATATGTAATGAAAAACGTCACATATTTATATGAAATAAATCGGAGAAAAAGGTTAAGAAATACACACATATTATATAATATATTGAATATATTTATGCATATTAAATTATATATGATATTATTTTACAAAAATATATGAGCTTTGTATGTCTATACCATTATATAAAAGGGATATCCTTTTGATAATTGTTTTAGTCTTCACTTTTACACAATACTACAATTCCTTCCTTCAACATCTATAACAATAAATAAAAAGGATACCACTTTTGGTAACCGTTAGATCATTTTATCATTGAAAAATACACTCAACAACCTTCCCATAATTAAACTAAAATAAAACAAGTCATGTATAAATGAGGAATACAAAATTTTAAATAAATTTTGATTTACATGTTCATTTTATTATTTTACCCCCTCAAGTAAAACTAGAATAACCACCTACTAACTATTCTCCACTCTTTTATTTATACAATTATATTAACAAATACTATCTAGAATTGAAATCAATTTTTTTTCTAAAATATAATTTTGTTTATATTGTTTCTTTGTTTTCGTATTCTTAGATTTATATGTATTAACTACTAATTAATACGGATAATTTAATAGTTGTAAATTTGTTTTTATTTTTCTCTCCATATCTCTTAAAATTTCTCTTTTATTCCTTCTTTATTATAAACAACTATTATGAAATTCATATTTATTCATGACTGTATTGGATAAAGTAGATTTTCTAACACTTTTAATCATCCACATAAACTAACTATTGTTATTTAGAAAGAATAATATCTTTTTAAATTTAAGATTTCACACCATCTTACTATTTTCTTAACTTTTTTTTAATAAATCAATATTACTTAAATATTTTCATTTCATTTTGTTTTAAAATTCCAAACTATCTGGCTACTTCCTTTAATTTTTTTTTATTCCAAAAAACTTGAAATGTGTTTTTAAAAAAATATATAAGAATTATTTTTCCAACAATAAAATAAATACATGATAATGTCTGTGTTTACATACAAGCACAACCGTGTCTATGTTTATGCGTATCTATTAAAGGATAAAATAAAGAGAAGAAAATATACACAAAAAGCTAAACTGGTAAAAGTGTAACTGCCCACTCACCTCAAAATTGTTTTTCACGTTTTATCCTATTCGAACATATACATACTCTTTCCTCTTCCTTTAAACGAAAATCATTGCATACTCTATAAACAACCACGGTATAATTGACCAATTTCCTCTGGATTGAATAATAACATTTGAAAAAGTCTCATTAGTCACACAATCACGTCTCTCTCGCTTACCATCTATCTCACCCTGGAATCCTCTTCTTCTCCCACATCCATACTCTCCTTCTCCCATGTTCCATTCTATGCATGGTTCATGCCATCCCGTGCGGTTCTCATGTTCCACAGGCATTTACCTTATTTTCTTTCATTTTTTTGGCATCTCTTTCAGAATTTTTGTTTTCTTTGCATTGCAATTATACAATTCTCATATATGGGCCCGTTTTGATGCAAAACAAAAGACCTTCTAGCATCTTATCTGCTAGAAAAAGGTATTTTTTATTTTTTAAGAGTGTTTGTTTAATTAATTTTTTTTAGCTTTTATGAAAGTAAAAGCTCTTAGTAGACCTTTTCTTAAACCTCAAATTTTCAGCTTATGAAATTGTTATTTTTTGTGAATATGTTCCCTAAATTATACTTGGACAATAATGTCCTCAAAAAATTTTAAAATAACAAAGCATGTCCTCCACATTTTCTAAACTCGCGCAAGTCTTGGTTTCTCTCTCTTGTTCCTCACAAGTTATGTGTCTCCATCCTCTCTTCCTCAATTTCTTGTTTTTTTATTTCTCTTTGGATCATCCTTTTTCATCTCTTCTTCTTCGTTAACATCACAGGCTAACTAATTCTTCATTAATTTTTTTTATTCTCATTAAATTTTGAATTATTATGGATTAGGATTATGCTTTTGTCTGTCCCATTAATTATTATGAATTTTGACCCCTTCAACATATTCTTGTGGAGATTGTAAGGTGGAAGTAAATATTCTTGAAAGTTAATTGAAAGCAAATCAGTTTTTTGTTTCATTGTCCTATTTTGAAATTTTTCTATGAAATCTTATTTTGAAATTTTAAAATGTTTATATTGTGCATAAATATAAATGATGTGTTGCATATGTGATTTTAAATGATAAATATTTATTAATGTTAGATATAAATGTTTATCATTGTTTCTATTTCTTAAGCTAGTGAAATGTCTCTCAATCAAGTTCTTGTGAAAAGAAAGAAAGTAGAATGGTATGATGAAATATTGAGATTCTGCTGAAAGTGTGCATAGAAGAAGAGGTGAATGCTAAAAATAAACCTCACAACCACTTCACTAACCTTAGTTGAGCAAATAGTGCAGAAAAGTTCAATAAGGCAACAAATTTTACATATAGATATAAAAAATTTAGAAATAGGTGGGATTCTTTAAAAAATGAATGACAATTATGGACTAAACTTATTGGGAAGAACACTAGTGTTGACTAGGATGGAGAGAAGAAAACCATTGATACTAGTGATAAATGGTGGGAAGCCAAAATTCAGGTGTGTACTATTCAACTAAAATAAAGTGAGTACTAGTTATACGATTGGTCCTTACATCCCTTGATCTGGATGCAAAGTTTATAGAGTAGATTATGCTACTGTATTTGGGGATTTGTGTTCTGAAATTGACTTTCTGTTGTTAATGGTGGTAGTATTTTTCTGGTGTTGTTATTTTGCTAATATTATGCAGGTTGATACACTAGTAGTTTTTACTAGCTGCTAGATGGTAGAGTCTTATGTAACACTCTCTTTAATTTCAACAAATGCATCTCTTTAATTGTTTTAGTATCTGTCCTTTGGTAATTTGATCCATTCTTTGTCATTGACATTGCCATGTTCACTTTTTCTAGAAGCACAAATTTTGTAGTTAATTTCAAGGGCAACTTGCATTTTGTATCACATGTTGACGTGCTTCACATGACAGTCTATGGTAGTCTAGGACTCTACAAACATCTATTCAATCTTCTTCTGTTAAATTTGGATGTGCTTGCATAATTCAGTTAAGTCTTAATGACACAAGAAAATCTAATGGTCGATCATAATATATAAGAAAGAATAATTGAATAGGAGAATCCTCTTTAAGTTTGGGTTCTCATGACTTTATCTTCTTTCATCCCAACAAAACTCTTGTCCACAATTTAGTGCTCAATTCAAGATTCAACGATTTCTTGGAATTTCACTTTTTTGTTGCTTAAATTATATTGGATCCTTTGAGTTAGAGTCCATTTTGGGTCTTCTTGCTTTGTTATGTTATCATTTGGTCAAGATAGAAGGATTTGGTCTCGAGCCTTCTAGGGTGTCAAGGGAAAATCATTCTTTGAATACAACTTTACTCCATCTTTTTTTTCATTTAGTTATCAGTTTTACTCCATCTTGAACAACCTATTTGGAAGTCCATCCCTCTAAGGCCAAGTCCTTTATTCGAACAGCTGTCCATAATAGAATTAATAGCACACCAATGACAAGTGAGTTACTAGGTTACAAGTTATTTCAAAGCATGTGACAGTTGTGTTACAAGCTCCAGGTTAGTTCCGCATCAAAGTTGACACTGAACTGGATCTGTAGTTATTTCTTCATGAAATTCTTTGTTTGGCACCTTTAGAAAATGGAAGGTGTGTCCTAGGACCTTGGACTAGTTTTTGATGAGCGGTTTTGTTGTTTATCAACCCCTATTCTTTTGGTATTGAATCCACTTGTTAACAATAACTTGCCCAGATGTGTTTTGTTATCAAGAAATTCTAATAATTATATTTCTCTGTATGAAAGCACTAATTGTTCATGCTTAAATCCTAGCCTTAAACCTCCACAATCATAGTCCTGAAACTAAAAGAGCATTCAATTTTAACAAGTCACCCTGATCTTAAGATAACCTCATATTCAATTAACTCATTACCACTGTTAGTAAAACCTAAAACTTCCCTAAAAACTAAATTGGTTTATCAGACATCCTGATTATGCGTAGCTTCACTAGCCAGGCCATATAGTTTAAGAGAATTATAATTGCATTCATTTTGCAACCAATTAAAGTCCAATAGCAATGTCGCTATCAATTTGCAGTATATTAGAACTGCAGGTTGCAGGGGTTTAGAACTTTAGTACTTGTATTGTATTGAATTTTTAATTCTTGTGTTGTGTATCCTTGCTCTGCAATATTTTTTTAATCCTTTCTTGGAGTTTTTTCTAGAGTTTAGTCATACACAAACCTTTTTTCTAATTCTTGATCTATCAGTCATCATATAATATAGGATTTTAAGCTAAACATCGTGCTAATTAATGTGAGATGTTGTGCTTTAACCTCAATTCTATTGAGATAATTCCCTCTCTTTTTTCATGATCTATATACAATGCTAAACTTATTTCTCAAAATGAATTAGTTTGGGAAATTTTCAATTTTAAACTATATTTTTTAAACAAGTTTTATTCTTTTCCCAATCATTTTTGTTATCATTCTTTACTCTTATCGTTTGTTTCGATTTTTATCTCTTTGCTCCCATGTCAAATATATATATATGATAATTCTTATTTTAATTTTATAGGAGGATCCTGAAGTAGCAAAGTTAAAAGAGCAAGGTCTCAAATTTTACCTGAAATGGAATTCCTCTTTAAGGATACTATCGCTGCTGGTTTTGCAGCATATGCACCATATGAAGATTCAAGACAAAATGAAGGATTCAACACAAGAACATAAGAGATAAACGATAACATTGATGATAACATTGAGATTGAAGTGAATGAGCTTGAGATAGACATGACAACTTAGACAACATCTACGGCAAAGGAAAGTGGAGAGAGGAAGAGAGGGTGACAAAATAATTAGGATTTCTACCAAGCTTTCCTCACAATTAGATCGTGTTATTCAAACATTTGGATCTAGTGTATCTACTCAAGACCCAACTAGCATTACTGCATGTGTAGCAAAGTTGAAAGATCTATTAGAACTTGAGCGTGAGAGTGAACTATTTTACAAAGCTACTAGACTTATGAAAAAAAGGGCAAACATGATTACCTTTGCTGCTTTAGAAGAGCCTAAACTATAACTTGGATGGATCAAGTTTGACACTTGAGCATAAGTTCCTTAGTTTTTCCTCTATCGAATATCATCGACACTTACTAGTTTTGCTTGGTTATGAACCTTGTTTATGTTATGGATCTTAGTTTTCCTTCTATATGATGTTTTCATTATCAACATCAAATGACTCTTCATCTAATGATGATGATCACATTACGAAGAACAAAGTGTTGATGTTAGTTGTAGCTAATGTTACCAATTATTTCATGAATTATGTTGTGAAAAATCCATGCAGAAATTCAAGCATGACAGACCATTGTTGGGTATCTAAAATTCTAAATGATCATCCAATACGTTGTTATGAGATGTTTAGAATGAAGAAACTTGTCTTTCTTGAATTATGTGATATCTTGGAAACCAAGTACAACTTAAAGAAAACTCGAAATGTCAACATTTATGAGCAAGTTGGCTTGTTTTTATACATGTTGAGTCTACCAAGTTCTATTCATAATTATGAGGAAAGATTTCAACATTCAAGTGAAACAATATCTAGACATTTCCATAGTGTCTTAGAAGTTGTGTGTATGCTTGCAAAGGACATAATTAAGCTTGTTGATCCATCATTTAGAGATACTGCTAATGAGATTTTGAAAGATGCCAAATATCGCCCTTATTTTAGGGATTGTATTGGTGCAATAGATGGTACTCATATACGAATTTGCGTTCCCTCTCATCTACCAGGAGTCTATATTGGTTGGAAAGGCTACACTACCACTAATGTCATGGTTGTTTGTGACTAGATATTTATGGAGGTTTTATGTAAGCCTGCATTGCATTTTCCATATCCTCTTCAAGGTACTTAACATATATATATATATATATTATAAATATATGTATCATTATAATTTTGTGTTTTAACATGCACTATTTTTTTATTCTTTAGGTAAATATTATCTTGTTGATTCTAGTTACCCTACTTTTATGGGTTTTCTAAGGTCGTACAAGAAAATTAGGTATCATCTCGAGCAATTTAGAATTTAGGGGAGTGAAGTTTTTAATTATTATCATTCTAATTTTCGAAGTACAATTGAAACGTGCATTTGGTTCATGTAAAGTGAGATGGAAGACATTGGGTAATATGCCACCTTTTGCTTTGAAAAATACAACCAAATCATTGTTGCTTGCATGACTATACATAACTTCATTCAAAGAAATGACAAGAGTGATGGAGAATTTGATTCACTATATGAAGATAACAAATATATAGATAGTAATGAGGATGAAAGAGAAGTTAGTCCTAGTACTACAACATGGGAAGAACCAAATACTCAAAATACTTTACAAATGAAACGATTCAGAAAATCTCTAAAAAATATGTTTTCAACACATATTTAATTTCTTTATTTTTTAAGAATAAAAGGTTGTATGTTTATGATATGAGTACATTTGAACAATTTTATATTAGATGACATTATTGATGATGTTATTAGGAGGTTAATAACATTTTATATGTTATAAATTATAATTACATAGATAATAATTCAATTAAAAATTAGAACATAAGTGATTGCATTACTAAAATAATAATGTATTAATTACATTTTAAATATGAAAAGACGTATAATTATATTTTTATGAGATACATTTATTTTATTTTTATAAAAATAATTATTTTTTTATCAAAATTTCTAGAAAATATATAACAATATTTTAAGTAAAATGATAAATTTAAAATAGTTTTATAAATGAAATAGAAAAAAGTAATTTTTATTATTTTTAATAATATTTAATTATTTAAAGCATTTAATTATTAATTTTAATAATGTCAAAGCATATAATACCCTTTTGATAATTTTAATTATGTAAAAGACCTTTTACAATTTTATTCAAACATCATATTATTTTAAATAAGCACTTAAGAATTTATCATCTAAAGATTAGATTAGTTTATGTAAAAATCACTTTTCAGATAAGAATTTCTTTTACAGTCTCCATGTATCTTGCTTCTACATTTCTAGGAGTTGGAGACTATTGGTCAGTTAGTAATATGTGAATGAACCGAGGCAAGGGAGTGTTGGTTTACATTTGCAATATTTCTTAACTAAGCAATCTCAGTAAGTGAAGTCATTTGGTTACAAATGTTGTTACTTTATATTAGTAATTGACTAATTGGACATCATACCTTCATATTCACTTTATTTCGGAGATGGATGGGGTATTGCAGCAATGTTGGGAAGAGTATCACCCTGGGAGAGCTCACATGTGGCATTAATACATTCTATGTTTCTATTTCTTGATTTTATTTTTAACTAAAAGTTGTCATTTCTTTTATTATATTTTCTTAGCATCTTTCTTCTTTTTCATGTTCTCCTTATAATGTTGTTTGCATGCATCTTATTTGGGGGGTTTATTTGATTTTCTATTTTGGCTATTTGATTAATTAGTGGGAATGCTTGGGGGTTTTAGTAATTGAATGTGTGGCTTATTTTTGTTTTCTTCTTCTAGTGTAATACACATTTTCTATTTTCTACTAATTTTTTCTCTCCCTTTATTTTCTATTTTAGGTTTCATTTTGTGACACAATATTTGTTAGTGAGCAATGGGAGTTTCTCGCCATCAGCATCATCTGTGGGATTCGGGCCAGTGAAGTTGTTTTGGATGTGGTGGTTTGTGACCACTCTGATTAGGAATATGAAAACTGCAATTATACCCATATTTTATTCTCTTAATTTCCTTTTTGTATTTTGATTTTCTTTTTCTTCCTTTTTTCTCTCTACTCCTGTTTTTTTAACTAGAGGAGACTTTTGTAAGTGCATATAACAAAGGAGAAAGAAGAAAGATAAGTAGATAACTATCAATGCCACTCAAGATAACAGGATAGTATCACCTTTTTTCTTCTTCTTTCAGTTATGAACATTTTACTTTAAATTATTCAAACAAAAATAAGGGCAAACATTTGTCTTTGTTTATTTGTTACTCAAAAACCTAGACGCTTTCGGTTATGAATGTTAGATACTAATATGAAAATAACCTATATTTTAGATATGAAAAACTTAATTAAACCAATTTTCTTTGAAGGCTTTTCTCCTTACTTGAAAAACATTTTCTTGCAACCAAGTCTCTTTTGTCTTTCCTTTTAAAATTAGAAGGCAACCTCTTTAATTTACCGAATAACAAAGTTCAAAAGCTCATTTTGTCTAGTTCAAGGATCAATCATCACATTTTCAAAATTTTAAACACAAAAATACAAAGTTGGCAAAAACAAAGCACTACCAGTTTCAAAGCCTAAAACAAAGAGATTAACTTGAAGGCCACAGATGAACTTCAATTCGACCACAGCTCTTTTTGAGCTCAACAGCAAAGTTGTAACATTGTGTCTACTTTAATTTAAGACAAATTTCACAAAAATCCAACAGTTAGATTTTTAGAAATCATTGAGATAATGGTACTTGTCCTAGTAAACTTGGTTTTAAATTTTGATAAAATTTGAACAAAATCTCCTCTCTAATTGAAGCCTCCCCTATGAATTTAGAAATCGAGATGAGTACAGAGTCATGCAAGCACAACACAGTCCCAAACAAACAAAAACAGATTGTAAAAACAAGATTTTCACCACCCAATCTCACATATACTCAGATGAAGAAACAGAATTTTGTACATTTTAAAATGAAAAACAATTTGATCCAATTAGAATTTGGACATTCAGACTTGTGGTTCCAAAAAGAAAGGGGCAAATCTCTCTTCTAACTGACACCAAAAAAAAGATACACAGAGCAAAGCAAAAAAAGTTGGCAAAGACTGCTGTGTGGATTTTCCCCTCAAAGTGTGGAGACATACACAATAATTTAAAAGTTTCATTCTTTCATCCCAAGTCTTTCACAATTCATGCTTGATACTATGGAGGAATTCCCAATAATAGTTTAGCATGTGATCTGTAGGTGTCACTCTGTCCCACATTCCTGTAACAAATATAGCATATGCATCGGCAGCATACCTGATTGAGAAAGAATCAGAGTATCATTAAAGGGAATAAAACAGATATATAGCACTACCTAAATAATCAACAAAAGAGTGCAAACAAAACATACTTGCCAACACCATGCAGTTGTGTTACATGAGTCCAACTTTCATCCAAGTATTCCTCAGAGAGGCGCTGTAGCATTTCTGCCCTTTTGTGCTGAAAACCTAAAGTCTTTATTGTCTTTTCTATTTCCTCTCTTGTAACTTGTGTACAAGATTTTGCATCTGGACATAACTTGAAGAAGTTTGACACAACCTTTTTTGTCTGCATTTTGCACAATAATCCATCAGTATATAACTATATATCCGTGTATAATTTCAACTTTTACACTACACCATGGTCTATCTTAATTAAAAGGAAACCTCAAATTTCAACTTTTCTAATGCTTTTAACTAAAGCAGAAATTGAACTCTGCCAATAACCACTGGTTCTAATGGCACAATCTTCAACTAAGAGACTAACAATGTGGCATGTCTATCTTAATTAAAAGGAAACCTCAAATTTCAACTTTTCTAATGCTTTTAACTAAAGCAGAAATTGAACTCAGCCAATAACCACTGGTTCTAATGGCACAATCTTCAACTAAGAGACTAACAATGTGGCATGGTGACGTCTCGTCTTGGGACTTGACTAGGCTTCATGGTTCCTAAATTTAACATATTCTCAAACCATGCACCTACCTAATTGACATTATTTACTGAATATCATAAATGAACTGGAATTCAATATCTAAATTCAACAACCAACATGAACAAGACTTTGAAGTATTGAATGGAAGAATAATACAGAGAAATCCAAAAACACATCAAAAATTAGCAGCAAATGTAACAGCATGAAGATTCAAGTGTTCCTCTCCGACACAGCCCAGATGATCACATAAACTGTAGAGTGCAATTGAATCATAGTCCTTGTTTTTAACAAAATCTTTAGATTTAAAACAATTTAAAAAAAATAAAAATCTAGTCATACACACACTAAGTAGTCTTAAAGAATCCTAAAAAGCTTGCTGCAAAGTAGCAAACCTTACATTAAGTAGTCCACAGTCTACACAAGACTTGCACATAACATATAAATCGGGAGAAAGAATATAGTGTGTTTGGATTAGATTCATGGCGAGAAATAATCAATTATTTTTTCATGGTGAAGGCAAAGCAACAAATAGTTGCTTCTACTTTTTCATGGTACCACCATGATTTTGAGGAGTAGAATTTATTCTTGGTGTTATCCAAACACTATAAAACAAGGGTTATAAATCTGCAGAAAGTGACCTGTGTCAATTCTGTTATGTATGGATGTCCAAACAAAATACTGGAAGGAGCTTAGGGTTTCAAATGAGTTTGTCAAGGAGGAAACTTTGAAGATTATAGTGGGTAAGAAATTGAAATACAGATTTCCAAGAAAAAGACAACAGAAGAAACCAAGTCCAAACTGCATGGTTTGGTTGACAGAAGTATACTCAAGTAATACACAGGATTGTAATTCACTAGTACCTCTACAATCGAAAAGAAGTGACTATTGTGCAAATAATTAAAAGTGGATATTACAGTAAAAAAGTGAGGCAAGAAACTCTGTAGTCTAAATGGAACATTTCCCACTTAAATGTCCTCCCAATAATTTTGGAAATTCTTTATTGTCAACCATCAAGCAAAAGGTCCTCAAGATATGAAAAGAATGGCATCTATAGTCCTCTATACTCTATACAGAACTCCCTAAATTTTTTTTGTCTTCTGGAACACATCAAGAACTTGACACCTGAATGATGATTTCATTTCAATAATCACCTATTTATTCAAGGCAACATGCATCAATAGTAAAAAATAGCGAATAGAATAGAAGCCTTGGTTAGCAATTCTATACAGCATGGAAGAAGTGAAGAACTTAATACCAACCCAGCAACATTTTTTCAATAATAAAACTAATCCTTGTCAAATTATAAGAGAAATGCTAACAACACATTCTTTTAAATAAACTTTCTACTATTAGCTGAAATTAATTGGAAATTACAACTTTTTGGAGTCTCACTATTTAATGAGTCTCTCTCCTGACTTTGTAGTTTTCAATAAACTTTAACCAATAATAGTGTATTGGAAGGAGTGTTGTCAGCACTCCTCTTACAAAAAAGATGACTACGTAGGTTTAATTGTTACTGCCAAAATGTTATTCAGCTAAGAATTATGTACTACGCATTGATTTTCTCAATTAACAAGGCCCGAAGAACCACTTGCGGAAAGTTATGATATGCAACTTGCCAAGCATATAATTGCAGCAGGGGTGTTGAGGTTTTAGTAGGCAAGATTACAAGGAGATTTAACAGCTAGAAAGTCATTGACCAAGGTCCCCACAAAGAGTACATGTTGCACAAAATTAAACATTGGCTAAACAGTCTTTAAACTCTCAAATCAGATTATAAATATAGAATGTTAGCTAACTTTGACAACAAACCAAAGAGGCAAAGACATAATAATTTTCATTTGCCCGCAAAAATATATACCGTAATGTTGTGAATATATAGATTTATAATAGTTCTTTCGTATGAATGTGATAGGTATATATAATAAGACACCAAAATTGGTGCAAATCAAGCATATCACAAATATAAAGACAGAGAGAGAAAGAACTAAACATTCATTATAATGAGATCAGCTTTACTAAGAACTTTGGACTAACGTGAAAGAAAAATAAAAAAAAAAAAAACTTCGTACCCCATTGCCCAGAGGCTCTTCGCTATGCGAAGGTATGGGGGAGGGATGTTGTACGCAGCCTTACCCTTGCATATGCAAAGAGGCTGTTTCCGAATTCGAACCCATGACCAACAAGTCACCAAGGCACAACTTTACCGCTGCACCAGGGCTCACCCTCAACGTGAAAGAAAAATATCACTATGAAATTAGTCATCAACAAGTTTTTATTAGAAGCAACAATTCTACCACTCAGCGCAAGATCAACCATTATTCTCTAAGACCAAGAGAGAATTAAACATAATTCCCCAAGACCCAAAGAGGATAAAAACATTAATAGCTGAGCTTTCATTTCAAAGATGGCAATAGCACATTGCTTTCTAAAGAAATAACATAGTAACCCACATAAAAGACATTTTAGAAAGCCAACAACAAGAACTATTAACAACCTTTTACCGAGCCTTTTAATGCAGATCAACATACAAATGACACAGTCTTGTAAAACAGCTACAAATGCAAGAGCAAAAAACATTTTCTGTTCCTCCAAATAGTACTCTTTTTTTTATGAATTGGGGTTGCAATTAGTGAGAGGGCAGGGAACCCCAACTAGGTTGGCACCCCCCAAAAACCCCTTCCACAATCACACCCTGAGATGCATTAAAAAAGAAAAACTGAGATGAATAAGATTACAAAAGAACAAATGGGGGAACTAGGCCAAAACCCATTGGAAGAGTATTTCTATTCCTAAAAAACTCATCCCTAACAAAAAATGGGGAAGAGTCCCACCATTGGAAGTTAACCCTGGACAAAGCCTCATGATTGGCTAATTTGTCTGCACAAGCATTCCCTTCCATATAAACATGAGAAACAACCAAAACTATATCTTTAGAAAAAAATAAACAGTTTTCCCATCTGCTGTGAAGATGCCAGGGGACAATAGAAGGCGAGTGAAAAGCTTGAATGACCAAAGCTGAATCACATTTAGGCCATAAATTCATCCGACCTTTATCCTTGGCCGATTCCAAGACTAAAATAGCAGCAAAAACTTCTGCAAACAGAGAGGATACTATTAAATTATTAGATGAATAATTGAATATACCTGGCCACCAGCAGTCCGATTGAGAAGCATACAAATAACCAACACCCTCCAAGGGTCATGAAGATGATCCTCTTGAATGAGAACAATCTCAGACCGTGGAGGCTTCCATGTATTATCAGGTGTTTTTCTTTTGTAAGCCTCATCCCACTTCTCAGAAGCAGGAGGGAATCTTTTAATTTCAATAGATTTGTTACTGCAATTAGATTTATTTTCCTCCAGTTTATCCTCTACGAAGTTTTTGCAGGTATGCAAAGCAATGGATTCAGACGTGCTTCCCTTATCAAAAGGTTTGACATTAACCTTCTTACCACTATCATTACAAAAATACGGGGAAACATATCTAATACCATGGCCATTTTTCTGAACTAGAGGTTTTTTCTTCTTGGGTTTAACTTTACTAGTTGTGGCATTATTTCCATTCTCTTGCAGTTTATTTGAAATGACTTTCCTCTTGACATTAATCATTCCATTTTCAGTTACATTTCCATCCTCTTGCAGCTTATGTTCAAGGAGCCTACCAGCAGTACAACTTGATTCAGCACCAATCTTCTTCACATTGTCAGTTTCAAAGAAAGGAGAAACTTTTTGAATTTGAGTATGCCCAGCTGTCTCATCCTTTTTAGAAGTTCTCTTGCCTTCATATCTAAACTTTTCAATTGGAATTTTACCTCCAAAAGTACAAGTACCCATTAAAGCAACAGAATCAAGGTCACTTTCATGGTCATGTTCTTTTACATTAACTGTCTTCTCATTGTCGTTCTGAAAGTAAGGAGAAACCTTCCGAACCTTGGCAAGCTCCTCAGCTGTTTTCCTGCTATTAGATTTTCTCTTCTTTGATTTAACTTTAATGGTTGCAATTTCATTTCTAATTTTTTGCAGTCCATCCTCAGAGAAGTTTCCAGAAGCAGCTGTTAACACAACAGAATCAGCATGAGTTTCAATTGACTGTTGTTTAACATTTTTCCCTCCATTATTTTCCACCAGTTTATCCTCCACGAAATTTCCAAAGGTAGGTAAAACCATGGATTCAGACTTGCTTTCCTTATTCGATGGTTGAACATTAAACTTCTTCCCACTGTCATTGTGAAAATAAGGGGAGACATATCTAACACCAACCTGGACTATATTTTCCTGAACCACAGATTTTGTCATCTTGGGTTTAACATTAAAAGTTTCAGCATCATTTCCATTCTCTTGCAGCTTATTTGCAATGACTTTCTTCTTTTTCAATTTAGTCATTGCCTTCTCAATTGCATTTCCATCCTCTGGCAGCTTATCTTCAAGGAAGCCACCACCGGTACCAGGTAAAGCACTGAATCCAATCTCACTGTCATAACAACATGATCCATCATCAACTTTCTTCCCTTTGTTACTTAGAAAGAAAGGAGAAACCTTTTGAATTTGAGCATGCTCCAATATCTTGTTCTTTGCAGATGTTTTCTTGCCTTGGAATTTAAATTTTTCAAATGCAACCTTATCACCATACTTACCCACTAAAGAAACTGAATCAAAAACATTTTCACGATCAAGCGCTTCTACATTAACTGTTTTCTCCTTGTCATTCTGAAAGTAAGGAGAAACCTTCCGAACCTTGTCATGCTCCTTGGAAGTTTTTTTACTATTGGATTTTCGCCTCTTCTTGGATTTAACTTTAATTATTTCAATTTCATTTCCATTCCCATACAGTTCCTCAAAGTCTCCAGAAGCAGATCTAACCACAACAGAATCAATATGACTATCAAGTCCGTGTTGTTTAATCTTCTCCCCACTATTATTTCCGTCCAGTTTATTCTCAATGGAATTTCCAAAGGTGGGTAAAGCAATGGATCCAGATTTGCTTTCCATATCCAATGGTTTGCCTTTAATCTTCTCCTCACTATCATTATGAAAATAAGGGGAAACATATCTAACACCAACCTGGGCTATATTTTTCTGAACCACAGATTCCATCTTCCTGGGTTTAACATTACAAGTTTCAGCATCATTTCCATTTTCTTGCAGCTTATTTGTGAAGGCTTTGTTCTTCTTTTTCTTCTTCTTGAATTTAATTGTTCCATTTTTCATTTCATTTTCATCCTCCAGCAGCTTATCTCTAAGGAAGCTACTACCAATACCTTGTGAAGCAATGGATCCAATCTCAAAATGTGAATCAGCATCAACCTTCTTCTCATTGTCACATTGAAAGAATGGCAAAAACTTATGAACTGGATCATGCTCAACAGGCTCAAGCTTCTTGTATCTTCCCTTGCACTTGGATTTAATCTTTTCAATTGCAATGTTATCTCCATTCTCTTCCTCCCTGTCTTGCACCATGTATCCACAAGTACCCATTAAAGCAGCAGAATCAAATTCATTTTCATGATCAAGTGCATCTACTTCGACGGTCTTCTTCACATTGTCAATCTGAAAGTAAGGAGAAACCTTTCTAACTTTGGCACTCTCCTCAACAGTTTTCTGGCTATTAGATTTTCTCTTCTTGGATATAATGCTGATGGATTTGGATCCATTTCCATTTTCTTTCACCTTATCAAATGATTCAAAATTTATCTTCTTTGCATTATCATTATGAAAATAAGGTGAAACATATCTAACACCAACCTGAACTTTATGTTTATGAACTTCAGGTCCCGTTTTCTTGAGTTTTAATAGACTGGGTTCAGCATCATCACCATTTTCCCAAAGCTCGTCCTCAACCGCTTTCTTCTTCTTCTTTTCCTTGGATTTAATCTTTCCATCCGCCGGCAGCTTATCTTCAACAAATTCAATGTGACAGCCATAACAACATGACTCAGGATCAATCTTCTCCACATTGTCACCTTGAGACTCACGCTTCTTGAGTATGAATTTACTGATTTCAGTGTCATCACCATTCTCCCACAGCTTATTCTGAACTTTCTTCTTTTTCTTCTTCTTTTCCTTGGGTTTAATCTTTCCATCTGCCAGCAGTTTATCTTCGGCAAATCCAATGTCACAGCCACAACAGGATTCAGGATGAATCTTCTCCTCGTTGCCACCTTGAGGCTCACACTTCGTGAGTATGAATTTATCGATTTCAGTGTCATCACCATTCTCCCACAGGTTATCCTCAGCCACTTTCTTATTCTTCTTTTCCTTAGATTTAATCTTTCCATCCGCCGGCAGCTTATCTTCAACAAATTCAATGTTACAGTCATAACAACATGACTCAGGATCGATCTTCTCCCTGTTGTCACCTTGAGACTCACGCTTCTTGAGTATGAATTTACTGGTTTCAGTATCATCACCATTCTCCCACAGCTTATCTTGAACTGCTTTTTTCTTCTTCTTTTGCTTAGATTTAATCTTTCCATCTGCCAGCAGCATATCTTCAACAAATCCAATGTTAGAGCCATAACAACACAACTCAGGATCAGCCTTCTCTCTGTTGTCACCTTCAGGTTCACGCTTCTTGAGTATGAATTTTTTGGTTTCAGCATCATCACCATTCTCCCACAGCTTATCCTGAACTGCTTTCTTCTTCTTCTTCTTCTTCCTCCTTTCCTTGGATTTAATCTTTCCATCTGCGAGCAGCATATCTTCAACAAGTCCAATGTCAGAGCCATAACAACATGATTCGGGATCAATTTTCTCCTCACAGTCACCTTCAGGCTCATGCTTCTTGGGCCTTCTCTTCCTTTTGGATTTGATCTTTTCAGTTGCAATTTCATCTTTATTTTCTTCCCAATTGTCCTGCATGAATTTTCCACATGCACTCTTAAAAGTAACAAATTAGAAGAAAAAAAATCATTTCGATTTAGCTTATTTTAAGGGGGGGAAATAATTTTTTTCACTAGCTTCCCCATAGCTGTTTTCAAGTTGACAAAAATAGTTTCTCTATATTTAGCCATTACCAAACATGCTACAAAGGTAACTTACTCCCTTCTTCTCATAGTTGTGCCGAAAGTACGGATAAATCTTTGGAACTTTCTCTTTCTCATGCTTTTTAGACGTTCTCTTCCCGTTATTGGTTTTGGTGTTTGCAGCTCCCATTTCATTGCCACTCTTTGGCAAATCATGTTCCATCAACCTCTTTTTGTTGTTGGAAGCTTCTTCATTCTTCATCTTTGGCTTCTTTACATCAACCAAACTTCCTTCTTTCTGCGCAGGCAACGCTAAAATGTACTCCATTCTCCTACAAATAACAATAATATAAAAATAAAATATGCTAAGAAAAAACTAACTGTCATGCTCTCCTTTTTTATTATTTCATAAAAAAATTAGGAGGGGATGCTGTCCTAGTCCATGATGGAAAAGCCTCTCAAAGAAACTCTCTAATACACTCTTTATAACACATGAATGATTAAATAAAAAGTGATACCACACGATTATAGAAAGCTTTTGTAATATTGTACCAACCTGAATTGAAATAAAAACTGTGAGCAAGGTCACCGTAGAACCTCTATCTTCCAGAGGTATCTCCACCTACATAAGTCGCAACGGTAAATCAATCGTCAAAGGTTCTGTTTTTTTCTTTTGATTTTGAAGTGAAGTGGGAAAGGAAAAGAACAAAAAGAAGCGAAACAAAGAAAAAAAATAGAAATATTGTTAGAAGCATGTAACTTACCGCTATGCGGTGAAAGGTAGGACAAGCAAGGAAGGAAGGAAGGAAGGAGTCGGTGAAAATTTGAGCAATCAACAGTCATTAAACCTATTCCTGTGACTGTCAGGGTTAAAATCTGTGATTAAAGCGTAAAGGAGAGATAGTTTGGGGAACTGAAAGGACCGCGTAAATGGGGAATTGGGGAAATATGAAACCCGCTTTCTTATTTTGCTTTTTTTTTTTTCAAATAAAACCAGTTTTTGCTTTAATTTTTTTTTCTATTAAATATAGTATTTCTTTCATGGCGTTTGATAGGGTGAAAAGTTTTTTTTATGCCTATGAATAAAATTTATATAAGTTTTTCATGAATCAAAACAAATACTTTAATTATTTAACACATTAAATAATCTAAATCTAATAGGAGGTTGTAACTCTAATATTTTTTTCTCTAGTACAACAAAATAGCTCACAAAAGTTATATTTCCACCTTTCCATGGAAATACTTTTGTGGGAAATCTAACTAAAAGCATCCGAGGCGGTTTGCTAAATTTTTCCGTGTCTAAACATCATGAATCTTAAAAATCATAATTCCTATAAAAAAAATTAAATTTATTTTGTTGATTATGAATATTATTATATAATTTTCCTTGAAAATATAAAAATAAAATAATATATTTATCACAATCTTTAATTATTTACCTCGTTAAATAGTTTAATTAGAATAATATAATATTTTTATCGTAATTAAACTTATTTTTTTAATTTGAGAATCGTAGATTCTCACTTTCTCATGAAAATATTTTCATGAAAAATTTGACAAAAAAATTATTAAAAAACATTATTTTCTCAAAAATATTATTTTTTAAAAATCAAACTAAACATAAAAAAAAATAACATTTATAACTTAAGATTCCGGAAAAACTAAGTATTTCCATTATACCAAATATCGTCTCACAGTAAACATTTTTTTTCCTGAGAATGATATTTTTTTAAAGATATATTTTTTTCTCTACTCTTTTGTTTTCTTACTGTAGTAATTTTACTCTTCAACTATTGTAATACGTTCAACAAGTTCAGTTTATTATTTATAAATTCTATATGTTATTATATTTTAAAATTATTTTTAATTTTATAACAATATACAATAGTATGTATATAAATATTTATATATGTATATATATATAATAGTAAAAAAATCGTGATATATGTTCAAATAAATTTACATTTATTCACGTCTATGTATAAAAAATATTCACTCATGTCTTATATTATTTTAATTTAGAAAAATATAAATTAGTAGAACATTTTCCTATGATCATGGACATTTGTTTTGTGGTTTTTGTCCCATATAAACTTTTTCATTAAATTAAACTGATGTAATAACTTGTTCTACAAGGATGTTTCAATCATTTTTAATGTATATGTAAATATTTGAAATATATATTGACATAGTTATAATTATTGATATATATATATATATATATATATATATATATATATATATATATATATATATTAAGGTATATTTGATATTATTATTTTATATTTTATATTCTTGCCCAACTACCTCATGGTTTATCTCATGTGGTAACTTCTTTTTTTTGTTTCAATTCATTTTTGAATATACAATTTTGGCCCCTATATAAATTTAATTACATATTTACTCCTTAAATTTTTTAAAATTGAACAATTTTAGTCTATCCTTAATCTATCAATATTGATATGACCATGATTGATAAAATGTGTTACTAACCTATTTGCTTAAGAAATTAAAAATATAAAATTTGTTTCAATACATTTCAAAATTATTTATTTAAATAAATTTTTTCAATAATTATTTTTTATTTTTAAAATACATTAAAGCAAATATTATTCTTTATTTTAATGTTATTAATTTTTTTTTGAATAAAATAGTCACGCATGTTATCGATCACACGACCACATTAGTATTTTTTATTTAATTTTGGATGATGAACTAATGTGAACTAAAATTGTTTAATTTTGAAAGCATTGAGGACTAAATGTGCAATTAAAATTTTGTAAGGATAAAAATTGCATACTTGCAATAATATTGAGACCAAAAGTAAGTTTAAGTTTTTTCATAGGAAAAAAAATATTAATAAAAGTGCAGCACAAGGCATGCTGACTTTCCAAGCTTACATAGTTGCAAAAAAAGTCTTGGTATAGCCATAAACTAGATATGAATAAACACGTAACTACCCCACACTTCATCAAAACAGTCTACATAAATGTGTATAGGAACAAATATATATAATTTTGCAGATTGAATTCTACAACTTTTGCTTGTTATGAGATCTAGAGATCCAGATCGAAAGATTTCCTTGTTAATGAACAAGAAATGTAGGAGAAAGAAGGAGACCTTGTAGAGGTAAAAGTGTTGAATTCACATTCCTAATTTTAATTATGACAAATAGTTAACAATGTAAATTCAAAGGATGATGAAATTAAGTGATGATTAACATTTATATTTAAGTGTTTCAATTTTATTTTCTTAAGAAACATATGTGTTCTTTCATTCTTAGGTACATAGAAAGGTTTAGAGAATTGTTGTCAGAGTTAACAACTCAAAACATCTTTTCAAGCCCATCAAAATGATGAAATTTGTTTCCCTCTAAATACTTGGTTCTTGGCAAGATATTGAATAACAAGGCCTTACACAAAAGATTCATCAAAGGCTACATAAAGAGCATCATGGTTTAGAATGAAGCTATATAGAGTCTCCATCAGAATGATAAAGACTCTAACTCTAAGTTTCTAAACTCGTGATGATTAAGGGAGATTAAGAATGCATCACTTGAACAAAATCAGAGGACTAAAGTTTGATAGTTCATCAACTTTCATTTGTTGCCAATCCCTCTAGGCACATCAAAAAGGAATAACCAATTGCACAAGAAGATGTAATATTGTTGAATGAAGAATTTGTTCATAAGAAATATTGATGAAAAGCATCAGAATGAAAAGACTAAAGAATACTATTCAATCTAATCGTGGACAGAACACTAACACACCAACAACTAAATTAAAATCTATACTAAATTATTTTCATTTTGATATATAGAACTCTGTGTTTGGACCAACGGACGTGAACATGAGAGACCTTTGAGCGACGCATAGAAGAGATGACAGAGAGATATCAATAGGTGATGGGAGTTTATTATTGGTTTACAACTTTTAATACCATAGTTGGGGTCAGGCAATCCAACTATGGGGATGTATGTTTGTCCTTATGCATATTGATTTTCAAGGGAAAAACTATGTTTTTTACTAATTGGATGTGATATATTTGTTATTAATGAATGAAATTATGAATGATATTGTTGTTATCTGAAGACCTGGGGAATGTGAATCCCAAACTTGAAATTTATATGTATATGTGTGGAATGCGATTACTAATGATGTTGATGACATTAAGATGAGATTGTGTTGTTATGATAATATTGATATGAGATGATGTTGATGTTGATGGTTATGATAATATTGATATGAAATGATGTTGATTTAAAAAGTTTAAGGATTTCCTAGATTATCAATTATAGGAAACCAACGGGATCTTGAAACTTATGGTTCTCACAAATAATGTGTACATTTTTCCATAGTGAAACTTCTCTCCGATGTACCTTAATGTCTTGAAAGAGGAGAGAAACAAAATTTCACTCCCTTGATTATTCTTTTTTGTCTCTTTACGTTTGTGATGGCTAGAGATTAGAGGGAACACTTTTCGTCGAGAAGGGGACCTTGTTTCACATTAATGAATATTAACCCCCTTTTATAACCACTACTCCCATCAAGTAACACTTACCTCTAGAAACTTATCCTATTTAACCCAATTACAATTTAGTCCTTAATCATTAATTATTTATTTATTAGTCCCTGCATAAGTCACATGTCTCTCACATGAGACATTAATTCTAATAATTGATGTTGATAATGACATTGAGATGAGATGGTGTTGATGTTGATATTGATAATGACATTGAGATGAGATGATGTTGATGTTTATGAGGTCATTGTGATGGATGTGTGTTGTGTATGTACATGAAGGGGTGTAATGATCATGTTTGATATCCCTGGAGGGGGAAATAGAGTGGTTAAAGAATTTTAAGCATCCTTAGAGGGGGAAGGGGATTGCTTAGAATTTTTAACTATCCATGATAAGTGCATTGATGGTGCCTATGTTTCATACTTCATACTTGCATGAAACTAGTATAAACTTTGGTAGTAAGTACTTGTAGTTTTTAATGAGGAAAAATACTTGTACTTGGAGGCATGTCACTTGGTTTGGGACTTCCCTGAGATTCAAGCTGATCACCATGGGGGGAGGGGAGTTGCTTGTACACGAAAGAGTGACCTCGATAGTTGTTGTCTAGTTTTCCTAAGTGAGGGTGTCGCATGGACACGCTTAGGCTATTTCCTGACGAATGATACCACATTGCATTTGAGAGTTGAGTTAGGTGCATGCATTATTCTGAGCATAGTTGATTGAATTGTGAAAAAGTTGATGATTGATTGTTAAATGTAAGTTGAATTGATGGGTTGTTGAGAATGATTGTAGTTACTATTATTTTTTTCTTGCTAACTATTGTCATCTAATTTTTTTATCTTTTATAATAAACTCATCCTTGCAATTTTGTACCATGTGCTTGGTACCTGTGATGATCGTGAAACTTCGTTCGTGGAAGCAAATGGACAGTAGTAGGTGATGCTGGAGGAAGATTCTTTTGTTGGAGCCACCAAACCAACGTGATGACGTTGAAATTATTTTGGGAAAGAATTGTGTTTTGTTATCAACTCTGTCGTGGTTGGTTCCTTGATTCTTTTTTATTCGGACATGTAAATTTCAGGCTTAGATACACGTGTAAACTAAATTACGTTCTGTCATGTGAATCATGTATAATGGTTGGATGTCATCTTTGAATTGAATTGAGAATTCCTAACAATTAATATTACCTTGATATGTCAATAGGAAGTTCTCAAGAAGAAATATAATAGTTTCCTTTGATCTCAGATTATCATAGTAATTAACAAGTTAATTATTATGTTTTAATTTCGGACCCTTAGGGTACTAGTTGAATGGATATTGAATATGATTCAATACTTATAAAATTAATAATTAATCAATAAGGAATCCATCAATTCTTGATAATGAGTTTGAGATCTATGATAATTAAGACCTTGGCCAAGACAATATTGAATGAAAGAATAAAATAGTTTCTTAAGTCATTCATTAATTAAATGTGTTAGCTTATTAGAATTTGACAATAATATTATACTCTATAATTAACCTTAAGCTATAAATAATGGGAGAAAATATTACATTATTCTTTTATTGGTTCTTGAAGGTAAAAAAATATTACTTCATACTATTTGGACGTTAAGGAGTGTTGCTAGACGCCTACCTTGATTAGTAAATTAACTATGATTAATTTACTATCAATTTAGTATTAAACCTATGGAATCACATACAAATAAGTGTTCCAATCTTTCCAAAAGAAAAATAATTTATTTGATAATTAAATTAGATAATTTAATTTAATCAAATAAATACTTTAGTATAATATTACTATATTCTCTGCTAGCACCAATAATATAATAAATATAAAAAGAGTATTATTTTATAAATGTGAAAGTTGTCTATGAAATAAGAATAATATTTTATTGTTACATACCAGGATCAAATCATGTAATTAGTTATCGTAATTAGTCATATGATTAAGTGTGAATTATATTAGTCTTATATTAAGAAACTTCTTAAAATAAAATATACGAGATAGTTTTATTTTTATAAAGATAAAGAGATGTAAAATTATTTTAAATAAAATTTTTCCTTTTTTCTCTTTGAAAAATGGTCCAAATCCATATCTCTTTAACATAATAAACAGAACTGAGAGCAAAGTACACCAAACAAAAAAGTTCAAGCCTGGTAGTAAGAGAGTTTGCTCTTTAGAGTTCCATTGATCAAATAGTTGATAACATATATTGATGTCGTGTGGATACACGTAAAGTCTTCACAATATTGAAGAATTTTATACTCCAATAGCTCATATCCAGGTTCGTGTTCATTTTGATTTTTTTTTTTGCAGTAGTATATTTTAAATCCAAAAATAGATCCCTTTTTATTCCGCTACATGTGTTATGAACACTAATTTTTCTTACATCGAGGCATGTTGGTGGTTCAGGACCTGTGCCCAATACGCTTCGTTTCACAATTCGCCAACACAATCCTTTGTGCACTTTTGAGACGTACTCTAATGTGTAAAATGGATGTATGTAGGTAGCGTAATATCATGGTGAGCACACTTTCTGGCATCAACGTCATGTGTATCTTTTTTAATTTATGACAATCACACCACCTTAATTCGATCTAGTCTAAGCGTGAAATTTCGAATTGGTCACCCCTCTCTCGGTTTATTAATTGTCTCTTACACTAAGAATAGTGCACTGCATGAATCAAACTCAAGAACATGGTGAGAGTTGTCTTTTTAATGACACGAACTCAATTAATATTCTTATATATGTGTGGGTGTGTGTGTGTGTGTGTTTTTCTATAAAGGTAAACAATTATTTATTATAAGAAAAAAATACATATATAAAAAGCATTTTAATATAGTAATCATGAGTAATAAATAACACATAATAATGAAATAATATTTCTACAAAAGTATATTAATAAAATATAGGACTAATTGTTTATATTTTTATATGTACATCACATAGGGGAATTGAGAAATAAAAAAATTAGATAAATTGAGAAGCAAAAGCACAAACTTTACCGGGATAATTTTAATAATTTTATATTTACAAATGTCTCATATCATTCTAATTAAAAAAGGTTATATTATTTTGAAGATTCCTAAGCTTTTTGGAAATTTTTAATTAGGTCCCTAAACTATTTTTCTTAATTAGATCCTTTAACATGTATTTTTTTTAATTTGGTCTTTATGTTTAGCTGTCATTACAACATATTAAAACTATGAATTAGTTGTGTGAATTTGTAACAAGGTTCTTGTAGGTGAAGCCTCTAAAGACTTGTGAAAGAATATTTAGGTTGAGTGGACCTACAAAGGTGAGAGTGCTGATTGAATGTTAGAACAAATAAGTATCCTTAATTTTTTTTTAGATTTGTAACAAACAAAGGAACAAGTTTTTAAAGAAATAAAAGAAATCATGCTAGTAGGATGAAAGATAATAAAATTTTGGCTAAATTTTAAATTTTGATTCTTCTAAAAATGTTAATTGGCAATTTTGGTCTTTGTATTTTTCTTTCTCATGATTTTGGTCTCCTATTCTAAAATTTCAGTAATTTTGGTTCAATTTTTAATTTTGCATATTTTTTTCTCTTTTTATTTTGGTCCAATTAAACCTTAAATCTAACATCTTCATTTAAGATATCATAAAAAAATAGGCTTAATTGTAAATTTTACCATCAAACTTTCAATATTTTGTGAATTTTACCAACGAAGTTTAATTTTTATGAATTTTACCACCCAACTTTCACAGTTTGGTGGATTTTACCACTAAAGTGTTTTTTTCACGAATTTTGCCATCTAAATTTCAAAATTTCGCAAATTTTATCATCCAATTTTTTTATTTTTTGTGCATTTTATCGTTAGGTTGAAAACAAAATAACATCATTTTTTATCTAATTTTTCTTGTGGCACATCCACATGATAAAATGTGTAAAAATTTAAAATTTAGGTTGTAAAATTCACAAAATAATAAAAATTGGGTGATAAATTTTACAATTTAACCTAAAAAATTATTTAATTAAAATTTATAAAGAAAAATGGAATAAATATATGCAAAAATGAAGATTGGATTAAAATAGTGAATTTTTGAAAATAAAAAATCAAAATCACAAAAAAAACAGGGGAACCAACATCACATAGCCAAAACTAGAATTTAGCTTAAAATTGTTTTTGGTAGTATCTTATGATCAAATGATGCAACCACTTATTAAAATATTTTATGTTAATTTCATCTTTGCTTTTATAGTCATGTGCACATAAGGACCTTGGACAGCACACTTATAATTCTCGAATAATCCTTGAAGTTTCAAAGAGAGGTCAACTAAAAAGTGATTGCCTAATCTCTTAAAAAGAGATGCCAAGTTAGAAGAAAGAGATGTTAGAGTGTGTTTAAACAAAAATGAAATATGTTTCACTGCAATTAGAGATTCTATACGAGAAAAGAAGAGATAAGCTATATGTTACATTATTGAACCCAACAACCACTTTTTTTCTCTCTCAAAAGGACGAACTCAAACGAAAGAAGCTAGAAGTAAAAGGAAGAATTGTGAGACAACTGACTGCTTCTTAAAGTCTACCTATATACACCAAAGATCCTTGCACAATAAATAGAGACAACAACATTGAAACTTATAAGATTTCTTAAGCTTTATTTGTTCCTTAGTAAAAAAAAATCTTTGAAAAATCTTGTACTTTAATTATATATTTGTCTATTAAGACGATAGGATTATAAGACTTACCTATAACTAAATTTCTGAGTGGTTTTGGCAAAAGCTTTGGATACTTTGATTTAAGGAATACTTAGAATGTTTGCTTGAAGTGATAATTGTAAAAATAGTTGCATCTTGTAAAAATATAATAAAACTTGATAATTTGTCAAGAAGTAGATGTGATCTTTATGCTAGAAACAAACCAATATAAAATTCTTTGATATCCTTATATTATTCTTAGTCTTTTGTTTTTCTAATCTTAATTAATAATTTTGCTACTCACTACTATACTCTTCCACCCACACAAAAAGTACAAAGCGCAGCAAATAAATTCTGCATAATTGTATGAAGCTGTTAAAATATTCCTAAACTTGGTTACCTGAAAGTGACAGCTCTTATAGAATCTATTTGGAAATCCCATATACTGCATAATGGCACCACCAGCAAAAGCACCGTGGACCCTAAAACACCCCATAACTACTTCACCATGTATGTAACCAAGCAAGCCACCCCCTGTCACCAAGTGGTGCCAAAACAAATTTTACCCATCAACCTACTTGTAAACTTTCTAGTTATAGAGTCACCTCACTCAAAAAACCAGTGCCCAAAACCACCAAGATCTGTCTTCCCCAAAGTATTACACACTGTTTTCTCCTCTCTAACCCCTTGCCCCAAGACACACCATAGGATTTGAGTCCCAACATTGTAGAGACTACACAAACCCCTTCTTAGCTTTCATTACCTCTTGCACATTCACCGGCTAAGACTCGAATACCTCTATTCCTTACTGACCAAATGGCCCAAATCACAGCGAAACAGACAACTCGGCTCCCTTTAGTTTCCATAATAGTGTCCAGAACAACCCCTGAAACTGCTGAAACATCCTCTACCAATATCATTATTACATACTGTCACAACCCCCCGCCACTCAATACTTCGTCCACACTTGATATGACCGACCACATCCACGAACAGATGGCTTACATCTTTCACCATATGTGAAGACACCCCACACAAATAGCATTCATCAGATCAATTCTACTTTAAATTAAACATCAAGCTTAAGAAACTACTGAATAATACTTGCAACAATGCATAAGTAAAATAATGTCATGTGCTCTACAACACTACAACCCATATACAAAATAAGATCAAAGTATCTCAAAAAGATGGATGTACATGACAAAGATAACATGCCTAAATGTGGAATATACATAAACGGGGAAACTAATACAAAACACACCCCGTAACTAGCCACATAAGATTCACCCTACAGACCTACATCTAGTGCTTACCCACTAAAGCAGCAGAATCAAAATCATGTTCATGATCAAGCGCTTTCACATGTAAGGAAAAACCTTTCGAATCTTGTCACCCTCCTCGGCAGTTTTTGGATTATTCGATTTTCTTTTCTTCATGAGTTCAACTTTAATGGTTTCAATTCCACTTCCAATTTCCTGCACTTCCTCCAAGTCTCCAGAGGCAACTGTAACCACAACAGAATCAATATGACTATCTTGACCCTGTTGTTCACTCTTCTCCCCACTAATATTTACCTCCAGTCTTTTCTGAACCACAGATTCCATCTTCATGGGTTTAACATTACTGGTTTCAGCATCATTTCTCTTATTTAGCAGCTTATCTGCAAAGACTTTGTTCTTCACATTGTCACTCTGAAAGTAAGGAGAAACCTTTCTAACCTTGACACTCTCCTCAACAGTTTTCTGGCAATTAAATTTACTCTTCTTGAATTCAATGCTAATGGATTCAAGTCCATTTCCATTTTCTTTCAGCTTATCCTCAAAGCAGTCTCCAGAAGCAGAAGTTAAAACAACAGAAACAGCATAACTTGCATGTCCCGGTCGATGATTAATCTGTACCTCGCTCCCATCTTCCTCCAGTTTATCCCTCTTCAAGTCTCCATAGGTAGGTAAAGCAATTGGTTCAGACATGCTTTCTATATCCAATGGTTTGACTTTTGTCTTCTTCGCTGTACCATTATGAACTATATTCTCCTGCAGTTCATCCTCAACCTCGACTGTTTTTTTCTTCTTTTCCTTTGATTTAATCTTTCCACCTGCAAGCAGCTCATCTTTACCAAATCCAATGTTACAGCCATAACAAAAAAATTCAGGATCAATCTTCTCCTCGTCACCTTGAGGCTCACGCTTCTTGAGTATGTATTTACTGATTTCAGCATCATCACCCTCATCTGCAGCTATATTCTCCCACAGCTTATCCTCAAGCGATTTCTTCTTCTTTTCCTTCGATTTAATCTTTCCATCTGTCAGCAGCTTGTCTTCAACAAATCCAATGTCACAGCCATAACAACTAAGCTCAGGATCAATATTCTCCTTGTTTTCACCTTGAGGCTTACACTTCTTGGACCTTTTCTTCCTTTTGGATTTGATCTTTTCAATAGGAATTTCATCTCCGTTCTCTTGACTGCCATAACACAATTCAGTATCAACCTTCTTCTCATTGTCACCTTGAGCCTCATGACTCTTCAGCCTTCTCTTTTGTTTCGGTTTGATCTTTCCAATTGCAGTTTCATCTCCATTCCTATCACTGCCATAACAGCATGATTCAGAACCATTCTTCTTCTCGTTGTCACCATGAAGCTCATACTTCTTCAACCGGTTCTTCAACCTTCTCTTCCTTTTAGATTTGACCGTTTCAATTGCAATTTCATCACCATTTTCTTTCCCATTGTCCTGCACAAATTTTCCAAAAGCACTTGTATAAGTAAAAAAGGAAAAAATCATTTTTCTCATTTTGTAACTTTTTTTAAAGAAACAAATAAAAAAAAATCATTTTTCACTAGTTTCCCCATAGCTGTTTTCAGATAAACAAAAATTGTTTCTTCTTTTATAGGCATTACCAAACAGATTATTAAGGTCACTTACTCCCTTCTTCCCATAGTCATTCCAAAAGTATGGGGAAACCTTTTGAACTTCCTCATGCTTTATAGATGTTCTCTTCCCATTATTGGTTGTAGTGTTTCCAGTTCCAATTTCATTGCCACTACTTTGCAAATCATGTCCAATCTTAATGTTGTTATAAGCTTCTTTATTCGTCCTCATCGGCTCCTTTAAGTCAACCACAGTTGGTAATTTCTGGGGACAGTAGGCAGGCAGTGCTAAAACGATCTTTCTGGTTGCAACTTTTCCTTGATTCTCTTCACCATTGCCCTGCATGAATATTCCACAAGCACTCACATGAGAAAAAAAAATGGTTTTGCTTATTTTAAAGAAAAAACATTTTTTCACTAGAGTCTCCATAGCTGTTTGCAAATGGACAAAATGTTTCTTCATAGTTAGGCATTACCAAAGATGCTATGCAGATCACTTACTCCATTGTTCCCATAGTGATTTCGAAAGTAGGGAGAAACCTTTGGAATTTCTTCATTCTTCCTCTCTGGCTTCTTCACGTCAGTCACATTTCCTTCTTTCTGGGCAGGCAGCCCGAAACTGAACTCCATTTTCCTACAGTAAAATTCCATGTTGAGTGAGTTTCAGATTTTCAATAGGTTCAAAATAACAAAATCTAAAATGTCATTTTTATTTTAGAACAACTGAATGAATGACTAGCAAGGCACTTCATGAATCATGACTGGTGAAAAATGGTGCATACATCTCACTTTCACTTACTGCTAATATGATACTCTGATTAGGTAAAGTGACAACCAACCAACCCTTTTCCCACTTCCCACTAGATGACAATATTATAAATAGAACTGTAAATCTCTAACATTACAAAACACTAAAATACCATTTGTCAAAGTTCTAACTCAAGGCATGATTAAACAAAGTTCTGAAGTTCATCTCATAATCAAGTTGTAGGTAACAAATCAATTTGAAAGAGAAGAAACAAAAAAAAATGCAAAACGAAAAGAAATAGAAACAATGAAAGAGCATGAGGCACATGAATGATTCTAATTCTACTTAAATAAATAAAATGAGACACCACACGATTTAGAGAGAGATACATTGCAGAAAGCTTTTGAAGTGAAGTGGAAAAGGTAAAGAACAAAAAATAAATAAATAAATAACGAAAGAGCATGTAACTTACCAGTTACCGCAAAGCTGTGAAAGGTAGGGAAGATGGAGAGAAAGAAGAAAATGAGATCAGTCATATAAATAATATTTTAGGAACCAAAACAAGCGCGTAAATGCGGAAATGAAACCACTCTCTTTTCCCGCTTTTGTTTTTCGCTGAATAGAAAAGCCAAATAAAATCAATCAGATTTTGGTTGAATATTATATTGTTTCTATTGCCAAATGAAATTGAAGTACATTTGACTAGCGCCCAAGCTTAAGATTAAGGTCATTTGGAAAAATGCCCCCACAAAGAGAAGGTTCAAGTATCGTTTATTTAAACGCATGTATAATTCTTAATTTTACAATAAGTTTATGTGATATAATATTATGAATGAATATTTAATTGTTTCATTATAATCTTTACATACAGATGTCTCTAATTATCTTACAATATAATTGTCTTGTACTATAAAACTAAGAAGGACAACAATTTTAGTTTAGCTGTTTTTTAATATAAGTTGTAGCTTTAAATAGTGATTAAGTAACTAAGAATTGTTGTAGTTCTAAATTTTTGTTTTTAATATATAATTGGAGAATATATATATATATATATATATATATATGTATGTATATATATATATATATATATATATATAATAATTATGAAAAAATTAATTACTTTATTTAAATAATAAAATTTATAAGTAAAAAATTAATTATTTTAGTCTAGGTAGAACGTAGAAGATTTTATAAATGAAAGAATTTAATTGTTCTCTCCATACACAAGATCTTACAAATGAAGGAATTTAATTTCCTTATCCAAACAGCAAAATGTAAAAATGAAGAAATTTAAATTAAAATAGTTGAAATTTTTGAAATTTAAAATTACTTAGAATTCTAAAATAATGTAAATTTTACTAGGCAAAATGGGGATTCGCTTGCTACACATCCTTGCAACAATTTTCTATATAAAATGGGGGTATTTGCTCCAACTAGGGGTGGGAATGAGTCGAGTAGCTTGTCAAGGGCCTTTGGCTCGGCTTATGTAAGACTCGGCTCGGCTTGTTTACTATAAAGGTCAAGTTTAAGCTTTTTAAAAAGTCTTTTTAAATAAAAAGGCCAAGCCCAAACTATAAAAAAAGTTTGTTAAGCTTGACAGGCCTGTTTAACTAACAATAATAATAATAATAATAACTTTATTTTATCAAATCTTATCTTATCCAGGTTTTATTCCATTTAAATTTTATTTTATCCAGATTTTATTCCATCTAGATTTTATTTCGTCCAGATTTTATTTCATCCAATTTTATCTTATCTTGTCTAGATTTTATTTTATTTCATTTATGGACTTGGACTTAAAATAGATTTGTTAGATTTGGGACTGAGGACCTAATCCATACATTTTTTAATATTATGTTTTTTTTATTTTCTTTTGATATACTTTGTGTTTTAACGACTTGAATTCAATATGATTTTGTTTATCAATTATTTTTGGATTTGTACATTACTTATACGAAATTTTATAAGTTTTTTTTAGTTAAAAAAACCTATGATAGGTAATGCCTTACATATTCAACTCAAGCCGAGTTCAAGCTTAGTAAAGCTTGACTTGGCTCTCATCTCCACCCCTAGCTCCAACTAATTTCTTAGCTATGCAGATAGAAAAATGTCAAGAACCAAAAACTATAAGCAACCTAATAATAAATACACATGTATGCAGATTCAGCAAAGATAAAGAAATTATAAATGAGAGCTTCCACAGCCAAAGTAAAGGTGTTGTCATAAGGATAAGCTAGAAAATTTAGGTCCTCCAATAACTGCAAATCATTCATTCTCTGCTTCCAACTTTCAGCTTCTTTTGTTTGGATGTTGGAGGACTGCACAGATAAGAGAATATTAACATTCTCATAAAAGCAATAGAGGACCGAGGAAAAATCAGATCGGTGTCTTCCTCTGTTTGGAATCAATAAAAAAAGGAAATGACAGAAGAATGAAGTGTGGGAACAACATGCTTCAGCAATCAGTCCAATTTTGGGAAGAGATGTGCTTCTTGTTTTAAAATTACTAATTTACTCGTACTTTTGTATGCTTCTCTTTTACATTAGGGACTTATATTTGGTGAATTCTCATAGATATAACCATGGTTGGTAAACATACCTTCTAAGAAAAGTTTGTATATCAGCACCAAGACTAGTACGTAACTCGTCAATATTTGCATCAACCTCATCGCTACATTTCAATAGGTTGCAATCATCTAAAAAACAAGCAGATTTAATCGTATGGGGATAAGTGATTAATCTTTTATCTCTGCCTCAAGATGTTCCATCAAAATAAGTGCTGCACAGAGGTCCATTGCAAGTTAGAATAGAAAACGCAGCTTATTAGTAATCATGTATATAATCTAACCACTAAGTGCAAGAAGTGGATTGATTTTCATGCACTTGGTAGTAAGAATTTCAATTTTCCATGAATACAGTGAAATTCAATTCAATTCATTTCTAAATCTCAGAAATTCACATCGCAAGTTCAAATCATGAATTGTGATAGTAATCCTCTAGCAATTCATTGTATATATATATGCAAAAATCTGGATACAACAGCCTAGGACAAGCCAGTGTCCTTCAATGTTTTCAATGGATGAAAGAAAACAAAGAACATCCAGAAGTATTAATGTAATGAATTCTTGTTACATGAATTGAAGTTGAAGGTCAGTGCAATCCAGACCCTTTGTAAAGGTTAACAACAACAAAAAAAAGTCTTATCCCACTGGGCCTTTGTAAAGGTTAACATTATAACTAATTCCTAATATAAGGGGTGTGTTATTTTTTTAATAAAAAATGTATCCTCCACTTCTAGAACCTTGCCTAACCACTAGTATCAATGTTATATAGCAAACACAAAAAAGAAACAGACAGACAAAACAACAAATAAATGCATAGGATTTTTTTATTTTTTATTTTTTATTTTTGCATTCATAATCTAGGAACAAAATGCATGTTACATTTGAAAAGACATCCATTTAAGTTAGAAACAAAAAGGCATACATGATACCAATGGCTCGAATCATTTTAAGGTTGAATTTACTAGCCAGCTCCTTACAAACCATCATTTTTGCACGCTGAATGATCAACAGTTTCAAGCTTATCAGCATGTCCTGCAAAAATATTCAAATTTTGAACATAAAAAATTAAGAGTTTACAAGAGAAATCACTCAAAAGTGAAGGAGTGCATCCAACTTCATCAAACACATATAACCCAGCTAACCGTCTGATCAAATCTACTTTAAACTAGATTTGCACATATTTTTCCCTCACAGCAGCATCAACATCTTTTTCCCTCTTAATTTTCCGGCCCCACGAAGCCTCTCGGTCCTCGAACTTCTTCGAGTCAGCCTTCAAGTTAGAGTTGTCAGCAGCCAAGTCTATATTAGCATGAAGGGATTGATCCCTTTCCTTGGTCATGCCTTCCAGCTCTTTCTTCAACTTCAACACTTCTCGGTCAACCGAGGAGTTCGATAGAATCATTTGTTGAGCAATGGCAGTAGACCTCACTTGAAGTTCTCAATACATTACCCGCGCAGATGATGCGTTGGCACCTTGCAGCATGTCTTTGCCAAAATCTGACACTACACCACTCGGCATCAAGGCTTGGGGATGATAAGCCGAATTAAAAAATTTCTAGCCCAATGCCATGGGCAATGCATTCAGGGAACCAAGAAGAGAAGGAGAAAATCGATGAAGTGTTGGTTGCTACAACCTCTTCGGAGGCCGAACCTCCTCCTCGGTCTCTTTACGACCCCTCTTCTTCTTATTCTTGTTTGCAGAAGGAACAACATCATTAGAAGAAAGGCATGGTGGAGGAAGAGGATTAGTAGGCCAGGTCACTGAGGCATTCTTGACATTGACGCCGACCTCTCGGCACACATTGACGAAATCAAAAGCTTCCATATCAAATATTATGAGTATAGCTGCAAAAAAAAAAAAACTAAATAAGCAATGTTGTTATGTTAACTTGGTACAATAAAGGAAAAACAAAACATACCTCTCAAGTCCCTAAAAAGAGTTAAGGACTTGAAAAGTGTGACACCCTCTACCCCTCACATATATATTAATCAAGGAATAAAAATTCAAATATTAATTAAAAGTAATTTTAAAACATTTTTAAATACAAGTTTTTCAAATGGGTAAAAGGCTCACATTCACTTTCTTCTACATCATATTCAAACTTGTCCAAATAAATAATAAAGTCATATAAGTCTCATACAATTAATATAGAACCTATATCCTAATGTCACATCCTATCAGAGCGTGGTGTTCCCGTATCCTCTAGCAAGAGGTTCTTCATAGTTATCCACCTATTCATCTACTCCCCCGAACACAAAGTTTAAGATTATCACAGGATCCAAACACAAACAGCAAACCGGGAGTGAGTTATCACATTGCTAACTACTAGAGAGAAACAACACAACATATAGTAGCCAAATACAATTTACTTAGCATATCTCACATTATTTCATCACTTTGTCATTCATCAGTCACACTTTTTATCCATCAATCACACCTTTCAATCATCAATCATTATACACAGGAATCACACACTCCGATCAAGACATAATAACACATCAATTTCATAATAAACAATTAGCAAGCGTATGCGACAGTTATGCTAAGACTCAAGCCTATATGCAATGTGGTACCATGCCAGTGAAAAACCACCCTGGGACGCTTAGGAGTATATAACAAGACACACCACACAATGGGTTTGTCAGGTCACTCTCACTAAGTAAGATCATAGGGAGACCAGTCAGGGTCACGATGTTTTGCGAGAATGCTCCAACCATATGGGATCAACATAGGCTTAAAGGAGCACTCAAACTCGGTGACCCCCAAGGCCTACACTCTGAAGAGTCCGTCAGGGCCTCTCTCTCCTGATTCAGGTCCAACCCCTAAAATTATTTTAGCACACAGACTCTATCTATGAACTGTACAAAACACACGACTCCTCAATTGTTCTCAAAATAATTTTAACTCGTCGCCCTTTAAGGGTCTTATCATTAACTCGTCGCCCTTAAAGGGACTTAACATTAACTCGTCGCCTTAAGAGGGACTTAACATCAACTCGTCGCCCTAAAAGGGACTTAGCATTAACTCGTCGCCCTTGAAGGGACTTATGATCGTGTGATTGTACAATTCATAGTTCACAACTCGATGCACATATATATCTCAATCATATACATACTCAATTTATCACATACACTTAATCCCAATCACAATGGTATAATCTCAATTTAACATGTTATCACACCTCATGAATCATGTACACTTTACCTATGAACTATGCAATACACACATCTACTCAATTGTTTTCAAAATTATTTTAACTCGTCGGGTTCCCATAGTGGATCCCATCACAATACTCGTCGCCCTTAAAGGGTCTTACAATTGTGTGATTGCACAGTTCATAGTTCACAACTCAATACACACATCTCATCTCAATACACATGTATTTCATCATCCGTCACATGTTCAATTTATCACATACTCACAGTTTGAATCATCATTTCATAACCTCAACATAACAATTTATACAAAAGATTTCATCACAACATGGGGTGTAAAATCCCTAAAATAGTTTCTCACAATTATATCAAAATCAATTAATCAAATTCATGGGTTAAACACAAAGACATCAAGAGCACTCAAGTTTATCAATCAATTCTCATCAGGACATCAATTGGTACATAGAACACAATAATATTGTATTTATAATCATAAAGGAAAAATTATAATTAAATAAACATCCCAAAATAAACCCAAATTTAGTTCTCTAAGGATCCCTACACATGTTCATTCTAACCCCAATTGCGATAAACTCATCCCTTACCTCTGAGCGGACTCACGTGTCATCAGCCAGCGATAGTAACATCTATAGCGGTTCCCTGAAATTCCTTCGGTTATTCCTCCGACTGCTTCGATAGAATTCCCAAATGTCAGAGAGACGGAGAAGAAATTGAAGCCTCCACTTGTACTATCCTCATGAGATTCCTTTTTCTCCCTCCACGAATATTATATCGAAAATCCCAACGGTGGAAGTGTGTGAAATTGAATTTCAAACAACATATCCAAATTTCATGAAAATCCAACGGTTAACGAAATCGGGATCGTAGTTTTACTGAGACAATTTTGGGTTTCTGCGGGAAATTGAAATGCTACAATGCGAAGGGTATTCCTCTAAGCTCAGATAGGATTTTTAAATTCCCAACGGTGAGAATGTTCGAAATTGGGTTGCGAACATGGTACTCAAATTTCACGACGATCCAACGGTGAACGAGTCCGAGATCGTTGTTTTTCTGAGACAGGTTTGGTGGGCTGCGGGAAAAAGAAAAGGGTTTTGAGAGGAGAAGGGGACAAACGAAAATGAAGCCAAAAAGAGGCACCTGACTTACCATAACTATTTATATCTAGGGTATTCAGCCTATTATTTGCTCTATATTTATTTATTTATTTATTTTATAAAAACAAACTCTATATTATTTTCTATCAAATAAATAAATGAAATATCCTTTTTATTTTCTCTCAAATCATTATTTTAATTAATAATTATATCTCCTTATTTATTTATTTATAAAATCTCATCATTTTTCTAAAACTCTATTTATTTATAAATAACAATTCTTTTTAAACTAGATTACAAAAATTGGGATGTTACAAAAAGCAAAACAAGGGGCTTAACCAGCAGCCTCTAAGGTAGCTTACTCAGAAGGGTCAAGTTATGCCATTCTTGAATAGTTAAGTAGTCCTCCAGGTAGTCATCATACCTCCTCAACACTCGTTGCCCATAAAAGGGAAATAATGGTTTTTTATTCACGTCATAAAAGTGAAGATCACCCAACCCGCAAAGGATAATCACTTTAAAGTTCTTATATTCTTAGAGAGAAAGGTTAAAAAACCTGAATGGTGTATTTCATATTTTCCACATTGATAAAAACTGAATACAAAAGGGAGCATTTATAGTAGCTTCCCTTATCAATACAGTTGGCAAAGGCTGAAAGCAAAATAAAAAACTAACCAAAGAATATTCTGTTGTTGTAACAAAATGAAAAGAAAAACAGAATGAAAAATGAAAAACAGATATTTTTTATAATCTCTCCCAGTACCCCCCCCCCCCCTCAAACTCAAGGTGGAGGGTTGCAAGAGAAATGTTGCACATTGAGTTTGCTTCTTAGCAACTCAAATCTAGTTGAGGAGAGAGGCTTGGTCAGTATATCAGCCCATTGATCCAAGGCTGGAATATGATAAATGAGAAGTTGTTTGGACAGGACCTTCTCTCTGACAAAGAAGACATCAATCTCCATATGCTTAGTTTTACTGTGAAAAATAGGATTGTGTGCAATAGCTACCGCACTCTGATTGTCACAGAGCAGTATAGGAGTAGAGAAGGGAACCTGGAGTTCCTGTAACAGAGCCTGAACCCAAGTTAACTCAGCTGAGGTTTGAGCTATACTGCGATATTCAGCCTCAGTACTGGATCTGAATGTAACTTGTTGTTTTCTTGACCACCAAGAGATCAAATTAGGACCTAAGAAAATAGCAGAGCCAGAGGTTGACCTTTTGTCATCAACATCTGAAGCCCAATCAGCATCGCACATGGCTGTAATTGATAAAGGTTTCCCAACAGCAGCAGGTTTCATGAGAAAACCATGGGAAAGGGTGCCCTTAAGATACCTTAGGATTCTCTTGACTGCCCCCCAATGAGTGTCTAAGGGATTTTCCATGAATTGGCAAACTTTATTAACAACAAAGACAATTTTTGGTCTTGTTAGAGTAGCATACTACAAAGCACCAACTATAGATTTGTAGAGAGTAGGATCCTGAAATAAATCACCACCAGTTTTAGACAGTTTGCAAGAAGAGGCCATAGGAGAAGAAATAAAATGAGCTTCAGCCATGTGAGTCTTGTGAAGGAGGTCTCTAATGTACTTGCTTTGAGTCATGAGAAGAGACCTATCAGGTAGATACTTGATCTCAATACCCAAGAAATATTCCAATTGACCTAGCTGTTTGAGAGAGAATGCAGAATGAAGTTGAGTTGTAATCAGCTGGATGAGAGAAGATGAGTTGCTAGTGAGGATAATATCATCCACATATACTAGAAGAAAAATAGTGTGAGCTTGATGCTTATATATGAACAAGGATGGATCACACTTGCTAGCTTGAAACTCAAACTGAATCAAAGTAATTTTTAGTCGGTCAAACCATTGCCTTGGTGCTTGTTTCAGCCCATAAAGGGCCTTCTTAAGCTTGCAAACAAGGGATTTGTCTTCAACTTCAAATCCTAGAGGTTGCACCATGTAAACTGTTTCATCTAAAAGGCCATTGAGGAAAGCATTATTCACATCCAACTGAAATAACTCTCAATTATTAGTAAGGGCAAGAGTAATGATAAGCCTAATAGTGATAGGTTTAACAACAAGAGAAAACGTCTCATGAAAGTCAAAACCATGGACTTGGTGAAAGCCCTTTGCCACTAATCGAGCTTTGTACTTGTTGATGGACCCATTCGCATTTTCTTTGATCCGAAAAACCCATTTACACCCTACTGCCTTTCTATTAGAGGGCAAGGGAACTAAATCCCAGGTGTGATTCTTTAGTAAGGCAGCATATTCAAGTTTCATAGCAGAAAGCCAATTTGGATCAGTGAGAGCCTGTTTAACACCTTTTGGTTCACTATGAGCCAAAAATAATGAATGATGAATTTGAGGAGTATATATCCCTGATTTGGACCTGGTTTGCATAGGATGAGCATTGGTAGTTCTAGAAACAGGTTCACCATGTTCAAGGGATTCACGAGGGGATGAGGAATCAGATTCTGGTTGTGACACAAATGTAGGACTGGCTTCATTATTATGGAGACTGTTATTTGAGGACAAATTAGGTTGTTGTGAGGAGACATCAACAGAGATGGGAGAGGAAATAGAAAGTTGATGTGTAGGGGTTGGAGAGGTCAAAGGGGAGTTATGACAAGGTGGAGACAAGTCAGGATTAAGTGTAAAATATTGAGAGAAAGAGGTAGCCTGAGTAGGACTTTGCTTGAAAAGATCACAATATGGATATCACATTTCATTAAAAATGACATCTTTGGAAATGTAAATTTTGCCGAAAGCAGATAAACATTTATAGCCTTTGTGGGAAGACGAATATCCTAGAAATACATATTATTGTGATCTGAAATCAAGTTTGTGAGTACTGTAAGGTCTCAAGAAAGGGAAACAAGCACATCCAAAAGTTCTTAGAAATTTGTAGTCTGGTGATTTGTTAAATAGGATTGTGAAAGGAATGTTAAAATTTAAAGATGCAGTAGGTAGTCTATTAATTAGATATACTGCAGTAGTGGAAGCAAAGTCCCAAAAAGCAAGAGGCAAAAAAGCATGATGAAGGAGTGTAAGACCAAGTTCAACAATGTGTCTATGCTTTCTTTCAAACACACCATTTTGATGGTGTGTGTGGGGGCAAATCAATCTATGAGTGATGCCATGATTAGACAAAAAGGTAGTGAAAGGCCTGTATTATCCCCACCCAATCAGATTGGACATTTTTTATTTTGTGGTTTAGTTGAAGTTCCACCATAGTCTTGAATTATTGAAAAACAAAAAGCGTCTCAGATTTTGATTTCAAAGGATATATCCATGTAAATTTAGAATAAGCATCAATAAAGGAAACATAGTAAGCATAACCAGAGTGGGAGGTAATATGAGAGGGTCCCCACAAATCAGTAAAAATTAATTCCAAGGAAGTAGAGTAAACAGTCTCAGAAATAAATGAAGGAAGTCGATGTGACTTTCCTACATAACAAGAAGAACAAAACTCAGAGACATTTTTATTGAATGGAGCAATATTACAATGATTAAGGACAAGTTTAAGAACATGAGCATTAGGATGACCAAGCCTAGTATGCCACAAAGTGTGAGAACTAGGGGTCAAAAAACATTTAAAACTTTATTTACATCACTAGAATTAAAAACAACCCTAGAACTAGATGACAAATCAATAGAACTTGAAGGTGATTTAGCTACAGAGGACAACAACACAGATGACTCTTGAAGCTTTAGGTTGGAAAGGAATACAGACCATCAACACCAATAACACCTTGAAGCAAAGTTTCACGAGTCCCCTGAGATTTGACAAGACAATGATGAGGATGAAACTCAAAAAAAAAAAAAATTGTCCTTGGCAAATTTGCTCACACTTAACAAATTTTTGGTAATAGATGGGACATGAAGTAAGTTGTTTAGTCTAAAACAAACATGTGAGTTAATAGGAGAAAAAAAGGAAGAAGAACCAAAACCATTAATATGCAAACCTTGACCATTTCCAATGAAAATTTGGTCTAGACCCTCAAAGTGACCTAGCTGATGGATGTTCTGAGGCTCACCGATGACATGAAATGATGCGCCTAAGTTAGGGATCCATGTAGAATGGGCAACACCAGTAGAAGAGACATTGGAAAGCATGGCACTCGGAGTAGCTGAGGTGACATTAATATCTTGACTGGAGTTTTTCAAATTAGGATTCACCCAAGTGTTAGAAGTTCATTTGTTGGACTGAGAAGGATTAATCTGCACAGGTTGTAGAGTCTGGGGATCATAGAGCACAAGAGACTCATGAGGATGATAATTTGAATCCTGTAAAAAAAATGTTGACATGTGACCATATTTCAAGCAAATTTGGCATTGGAAGTTTGCAAAACATCCTCCACGACCCCTCTCATTACCGCCGCCACGACGACCACCATTGTTGCCACGACCTCCACCGCCGCGACCATATCCATCACTAGAATTATTGCGAGTGCTAGTATCATTTAAGTTAGGGAGCACATACCCTTGAGTGTAATTGATAGAGGGAGAAAATGATTGTTTACGAAATCTGTTGGCTCGAGATTCATGTGCAAGGAGAGCCTCAACTTTAGCAACAGGAGGAGTCTCGAACTTGCTTTCAATAATAAAGATCACTGGTGCATAATCCTATGGTAGGCCTTTAAGAATGACATCAACGTGTTCTTCATGAGGTACCGGATTGTCGATGCCTACGAGTTCGTCAACAATGTTCTTGATCTGTGATAAGAACTCACGCATCATCTTGCCGTCAAGGGAGGTAGAGTGAAGGTTAATGCGAAGTTGGCGGGCACGCACCTTCTTCTGCATATGGAAGTACTCATGAATTTTATCCTAGACTTGATACGAGTGAATCGAGCCAATGACTCGAGAGAGAACCGACTTCGACAATGTGATTGAAGCCATGTGAGGAGCGTTTGGTCTTGGACTTCCCAAGCCTCATACGTGGGATTCACTTTGTTCGCAATGCGATCTTCATCAATGAGATATCGTCGAGGAATTGAAGGGTTAACGACAAATAACTGAAGTTTGTGCGATTTGATGATAGGTTCAATTTGTTGTTTCCAGTGTAGATAATTAGAGTCATCAAGTTTCTTAGCTATTAAGTTAGGAAAAGATTGAGGCGCGAAAGGGGAAGGATTTGAGGTAGCCATAGACGAAAAGAAGAGTTGGGTAAAAAATAATTAGGGTTTACCACTAGACCAAATGGCTCTGATACCATCTTAGAGAGAAATGTTAAAAAATCTGAATGGTGTATTTCATATTTTCCACATTGATAAAAACTGAATACAAAAGGGAGCATTTATAGTAGTTGCCCTTATCAATACAGCTGGCAAAGGCTAAAAGCAAAATAACAAACTAACCAAAGAATATTCTGTTGTTGTAATAGAATGAAAAGAAAAATAGAATGAAAAATGAAAAACAAATATTTTTTATAATCTATCCTAATATATATGAAGAGGTAAACAACCTAAACAAAGGCCGATCCTGATGCTAGATCAGAGACATCCATTGTGCCTTATTCGACAACCTAGTCCTAAAATGATGAAGAAATAGCCTGACCGTCGGCTCCATTCGAAAGAATATACATAATACGTGCTACACTTGCATTGTCGCCCACCCATTTGGATGCAATTGCAAATGAGCCATGTTCAATATACGAAGGATGCTCATAGTGAAATCATCAAAAGGGAGTTCCACGTTAAGATTGTGGAAAATGCAATCATAGACGTAAAAAAAGTCCCTTGTAGGAGGCATGTCAACAATCGACTCTTTCTCTAAGAACACCCAATCCAACTTCTCGTAAGCATCTGTACGACAACATCAAAGATGGATAGGGCTATTGTCCTTGTCCATCAACGTGCGCACACTAACATGATTAATGAGGTGAAGAAGGCTGGCCTTATCATTGTATCGGGAATAATAAGAACCCACCTCACTGTCTACCCAAGAATACCCTGGAAGAGTAATCGACAAACACTTCTTTTGAATCGTCAACCCCCGCTTTGACTTCCCAAAGATAATTGCATTGTCGCTACAAAAATCCTTGGTGTTTGTGCTCTTGCCAGATGATACTTTTATGGCCTCGTTAGGGTTCCCTTGTCAGCTACCGATTGTGCATGTTTGACCTCACTAGAACAAGAAGCCGAACTATCAGAACTCTAGGTAAAACTCGAGGAAGATGACGTTGCATCCCCATATTTGAACCCTTCCATTAGCACACCTGACCCTTTAGAGTCACAGAGTTGTCGACCCTAAAACCCGAATACATAACAAACAAGAAAAAGTGTACCTAAACGAGAGTACTCGACAAGGAGCAAGAATAATAATCCAAAGCAAAGTGACAAATGAACCAAAACTCCCATTTTTGTAGAAGGCCCATAATGCTTCACAAGGCCCAAAAATCCTTGGTGATGTAGCTCCATGTGGAGCTTGTAGGCCTTGAATCTTCTTCATCAATGGAGTCCTTTGCTTCTTAAAGATCAATAGTAGTGGAATGGAGAAGGAAGAAAGATGATTGGAGACGTCACTTTAAGGAGATGAGTCAAGAATAAACTCACCACCATAGGAAACCATGGATAAGAGCTTAAAGGTAGGAAAAGATGAGTGGAGGGAGAAGGAGCACGAAATTTTATGCATCAAATGAGGTCTGAACTTTGAAGTGTAATTCTCAAATGATCAAAGTTGAAAAAATGCACATACATGACCTCTATTTATAGCTTGAGTGTCACACAAAATTGGAGAGAAATTTGAATTTCTTGAATTTGAAATTGAATTTCCTTAATTATGATTAGTGAATTTTAGTTATGGTTCAGCCCACTAATCCAAGATCAAGTCCAAGATTCTCTACTAAGTGTGCTTAGGTGTCATGAGGCATGTAAAGCATGAAGGACATGCACAAAGTGTGACAATAGGGTGTAGCAAGCAAATGCTCACCTCCCCCTTAAGATGGTCCAAAATTTAGTTGGATTGGACTTCTTCCAATTCAATTAAATTTATCTCTCAACACACATATCAAATAATGCACTTAATGCATGTGAAATTACAAAATTATCCCTAATACAAAAACTAGTCTAGGTGTCCTAAAATACAAGGGCTAAAAAATCCTACATTACTAGGGTACCCTCCCTACACTACGGAGCCCTAAATACAAGGCCAAAAAATAATGAAACCTTAATCTAATATGTACAAAGATAAGTGGACTCATACTTAGCGCATGAGCCCAAAATCTACCATAAGGCTCATGAGAACCCTAAGGCTTTCTCTTGCATCTCTAACCCAATCTTCTTGGAGTCTTCTATCCAATGCCCTTGGGGGGTAGGATTGCATCACTTGGGTCCATAAAATGCCAAGTGACACCTCGCTTCATGTGTGATAACGACTATTTTTAATGACAAAATCCCAAAAGATTCAAGTACAAAATCCAAGGTGAAATGTTTCGACTCCCCTATAGCATTCATCAAAGCCTTTCTTTTGCACAACATTCTAAAAGTCTTGGGGGCTTGGCTTGTATATCAGATAGGTATTTGACCTAGGCAGAATACCCATAATGCCTTAGTAAAACCTTTGGGATATTGAAACATACCCTACAATGGTGCCCAATATTCGGTCCTATTGAATACTCGAGGACTACAACTTGGTTATCCCGTAGAACTTACCCCTAAGAAGTGTCAGGCATTTGACATGACCTAATACATGATACTCTTCTATAGTATCAGGTACTTAGCCTAGCCTAATACTTGATATCCCTATAGTATTAGACACTCGATTTAGACTAATACATGATACCCTCCTATAGTATAAGGTACTCGACTTAGCTTAATACTTGATACCCTCTTATAGTATTAGGTACTCGATCTAACCAAATATTGAACATGCCTCATCCAACCTATGATGACTTGTTTGAAGAAAAATTATCCAGATTATTTGATAAAGTATCATTAGGGATGAAATCATATTGTCAACAAATCAGTGGGGTTAGCCTTGGTAGATATGGAGGCACGGTGGACCTGCAACTTCACTGATCCAGTGATGGGGTTTCAGACGATGGGATTTGGAGTGATGGAGGAAGGTTGAGTGGTGGTCAGATAAAACTCATATTGTCAACAAATAAAATAATTTTGTCACAAAACTAAAATTGAGAGTTTAGAATAATTGATGATAAAAATATGAGAATTGAGGGAAACATGATTAACATATGGAATAAGATCCATTTACACAAGACTTACACCAGCTTTGTTACATAAGTTAATCTAATATTAAAATCATTTCATTGAAAAATTAGAATAAGTGAGTAACGTGCTATTGGTGCATTGATGTTCCTGCGATTAGGATTTGCATAGAACACCAATGTTTAAGCATTTAAAATTATCATAGATGACAAATGCCAAATTATCATGGAATCAGTGATTAGAAACACCGTCATGTATGGCATGCGTATTGTTTAACAACATCGACATTCATCGAAAGTCTTAGGCTTAAGGAGCCATACTTGGGTCTTGGTTCTCGCGTGAGGAAGATGGCGATTGGGGATGACAGAGTGAGAAACAAATAAGCTATTGTGGAATAAGAAAACGAAGATGCATCCAATAAGGACCACAATTGCTGTTGCATAAAGTGTATGCTATTGGGGAAACAACAATGGAAAAACTGGTTGAGAAGGAAGAGAAGATAAAAAAAAAAAGCACGTGACTTACTTATTCTATTTGTTTTTATTTTGTGAATAAAATAATTTTAGCCATTCGATTAACTTATCTTAACAGATGAGATTAGGTATAAGTCTGGTGCCAACGAATCCTATCTATCTATATATATTATAAAAAAATAAAAATAAAACATAAAGTAAAGTCATTGATCTTGTTAAAGACTTCATTTATTCTAGTACTAGTATTTCTCTTGTTAAACACAGTCACTTCAATAAAATAACACTTAATAAACCATTAGTTACACTTAAAGCATATTTAACATTCTTAGTTTATTGCAAGACAAACTACTCATGACAGTCCTTTACATTTTTGGAAAAGCCTTTCTTTAAGCATATTTTTTTTGGAGGTAATTGTTTCCTGCACTCTCTTTTTACTTCCTACACCTCCCTAAAAGACCTGAACAAACACAAATACCCTTACCTCTCCCAAGTAAGTCCCACTTCCACCCATTGTGACTGACCCTTTTGTAGGAAAAAAAGCACAAACGAAGTCGAAAAGAAAGCAAAGTACAAAACTTGACCTTATTTTGGAAAGGCCTCTGCAGAATACACTATTTTCTTTACACTTATAGAAAGTTCTCACTCACCAACAGCCTCGTCAGAGGGGAGGGTGCCGGTGAAGGGGGATGGTGCAGGGGTGCCATTCTGGAGAGAGGTAGTTCTGTCCTGGTCTTTTGGGAGGTGCAGGAAATAAAAGCCCGAAGAAAGAGAAGCCCAGGCAAACCCAAGTACAAAACCCAAATCACATAAAACGTGTCTGAAAGATCTAAATAAATAACCCTAACCATATCTCGACCTTCTCTTTCACTTCGCCTTGTTCTTTCTTCTCTTAGGTTTCCGCAAGATCTGCAAACCATGGCTTCCAGGAAATTCGACAACCCTCACTCCGGCGACGGCGCCAGTCCAGGGTTCGCTCTCTTCTCCCTTTGTTCACTTTCTTCCTTCTCTCTCTCGCGTTTCGCTTCTCACTTTCCCCTTTTCCATGCAGCAAAATCTTCATCGGAGGGTTAGCCAAAGACACCACCCTAGGTCACAAACAACACAAACCTTATTATTATTACTTTATTTTTTTTCAAAACTATTTTCATCCTTATAATTGTTGATTTTTGGAATGTTAAAACTTAACAGAGACGTTCGTGAAGTACTTTGAGAAGTACGGGGAGATAACGGACTCCGTTATAATGAAAGACCGTCACACGGGTCGGCCAAGGGGATTCGGCTTCATCACCTACGCCGATCCCTCCGTCGTTGACCAAGTCATTCAGGAGAACCACGTCGTCAACGGCAAGCAGGTACTGTTTTTTTTTTTCTTTTCGATACTCTTTCTCTGTCGTCGTTTTTTCAAAACGGACGCGCCATTTTGATCCGTTCGTGTCGTTTAGGTCGAGATTAAGAGGACCATTCCCAAGGGCTCTTCGCAGGCTAATGACTTCAAAACCAAGAAGATTTTCGTCGGCGGCATTCCAACTTATGTGTCTGAAGGTTCCTCTTTTCATTAATATTAATATTAATATTCATATAATATTAATCACTTCACTATCTATTATTTGTGCATATGCCATTTTAGAAAGCAAAAATAGAGCTAAACCCTAATTTTGGTCCCATGAAATTCATCTTGTTATGGTCTCTAGATATCACAAATGTTGGTTAAGCACACTAAAGATCACACATTGTTGGTTGCACCCTCCGGGTCAGGCTTAGGTCCGAATCAATCCCACCAAACCGACCCACACAGAGTCATGGTAAAGTCCAATCCCACATAACAATACCCTAAGACCACCTAACTTTCAACCCCGAATATTGTGGAAGAATGAAAAATAAAGACCTAACAATACTAGAGAGACAGGTAGATCACACACACTTGAATGCTCTAGTTAAGTTGTCTCAAACCCTAGAGGAAACCTATATTGAAACATTGGTCACAGAAGTGTTACCGTGTTTGTCATTAGGATTTAAGCTTGTGACAGTTTAGTCTCTGTAAAACAATGGATGGGAATCATGTGATTAATATTTGTGAGTTTTAGGGACTAGGGTGAAAATTTTACTTTCTTGAGTAGTACTGATGTGTCTGGTGTTAAATTTTAGTTGGGCGAACAAGGTATTTATGTATTCTTTTGGTTTTATGAGGTTATTGTGTGTTTTGATCTATTTGGTGTGTGGATTGCAGATGAGCTCAAGAACTTCTTCTCCAAGTATGGGAAAGTGGTGGAGCATGAGATAATACGGGACCACACCACGAAGCGATCCCGGGGTTTTGGCTTTATAGTTTTTGACAGTGAAAAGGTTGTGGATAATATTTTGGCAGATGGGAACATGATTGATATGGGTGGTACTCAGGTGAGTTGTGTTTGGTACTTTAGGATGTTTGATGTGTTTGAAACTGGCAATGCTAATTATAAAGGAGCAGTCTGTTTCAAGGATGACGGATTTGGTTCTGAAAGAATTTTGCTTTGTCATAATGTAATGCAGGAATGCATTTTTTTGTTGGTAAATTATTGCTATTGCTGGACTTTAGAGTGCAGGTTTATTATTTCTCCACGCAAGCCGGGCAAAATAAAATTGTGTTTATGAATGAACCTAGGTTGACTCACTTCTTTGTTGTAGGTTGAGATCAAGAAGGCTGAACCAAAGAAATCCTCAAACCCAGCTTCTCTTCCTCCATTTGCTAGTGACTCTAGGGCACGTTCTTACAATGATGGTTTTGGTGGTTTTGGCGATTCTTATGGAAGTTTTGGTGGTAGCGGGTATGGTCCTGGTTCTTATAGGTCACTTGGAGGTTTTGGGGGTAGGCTTGGTGATTATGGTGGGTATGGGGCTGGAGATGAATTTGGTGGTAGTTTTGGGGGTTATGGTGGTGCTGGTGCTGGTGGCTATGCTGGTTTTCGAGGAGAATCATCGTTTGGCTACTCTAGTCGCTATGGATCGTACATGGGTGGCCTTGGTGCTGGTTATGGTGGCAGCGGGTTAGGCGCATATGGACGGGGTGGTGGGGCTTATGGAACCTATGGTGGTCCAAGCGCTGGTGGGGGTTATGAATCAGGTCCCGGTGCTGGTTATGGAGGAGCAGGAGGTGGAATGTATCCCAGTAGGGGAAGCTATGGTGGCAGTAGTCGTTACCATCCTTATGCAAGATAGTTTTATTACTAAGCTTTGCAGTAGAATTTGTATGCAGGTTTAAGCATTTTCTAGACACAAGGCACTTACTGCAGGTGGCCACTTTCTAGAAGTCAGAAGAACCACTAGCATGTCTGTTTTATCTATTGCTTAGACAACCGAAGGTAGAAACATCATCAGTCTAGAGCTTTCTGAGCATCATCAATCTAGAGCTTCCCATCAGTTATCAGCCTATATGGATTTTAGATAGGCACATTCTGCTTTAATGTGATATTCAGATGTTTGCATTAGACTGTCGCTATTCTGGATTCGATATTTAGTTAGAAACATGGTGGAGTTGTGTTAATGTGTATTATTGTAGGTCATACTTGCTAGAAATTTGCTTGAAATAGTACTTGTTCTCCATCTTTCCTTTAGTTATGTTTGGTTAGCCTATGTTGAAGATGTTGACATAACCTTTTCAGGTTAAACTAGTTACTACAGTTCTGTGATTTAGTTACATGCCTAGTTAGATCATATCCATGCGATAGATCTGAATTAGTCTCAACAGGTTTCTGAAGTCACTTTTCTTCCTAAAGGGCTGTTTTGACGGCATATAATGTTTAGCAGTGGCCAGTTGGATCATGTAGAAAGGCAGATTATTGATCTGAACTCTTATTCTAAGACTTCCTTAGATTTTGGTGTTTAGCATTCGAATGGTAGATATTTTCTCCATGCTTAGGGTTTTTGTGGAGGAGTTAAATTCAGAAACTAAATGGTGATGCCAATTAGACATTTTATATCCTGTGGTAGTATGCAATTTGTTGGACAGTGTCTAGGGAGCGATGTTTCATGAAATTATATTTAGGTGCTTACCGCCAAGCATCTCTAAATTTAAGTCATACAAACAGCTTGTTTGTATTTATTATAGTTATGGATGATGCAACTAACTAATATTCTAGATTTATTGTTTTTTTTGAAAAAAAAAAAGTTTAGGCCTTGTATTTTGTAAAATTCTTGGTGTTAGTCCCAATACTTCACCGTCGAACATTTTGGTTCCTAAACTTTTAAAAATCAGTGATTTTAGTCCCTTAGGACAGATGCCACATAGGAAACGGTGTTAACAATGTCTGTCTTAATGGACTAAAAACACTTATTTTTAATAGTTCAATGACCAAAATGTTTGATAGGGAGGTACAAGGACTAAAACTAAGTTTTACAAAGTATAGTGACAACATATTTTTCCTTTTTGCCCCCCTCATAGCCTCTCTTAAACCCTTAAACATACCCTTTTTGGTCTGGTTGATTACCTGGAATGTGTTCTTAAAGCCAGATCACTCTAACTAAATTTGTTGTTTCTTAAAATGTGTTGTGGAGTTAGAGGCTACTTCTTCGGCTTGGTGTCTGTGGAAGCTGTTGGAATGGCAGTCGCAAATTGTGGTGTTTTTGTTGGTTGGGCTCGGAATTTTTTCGTTTCCATTATTCAAATGTTTTGTTTTTGTAATTCATCTGCGTTTATATGGCATTAGAGAAACTATTTTGTATTGTTCTTTAACCTTGGTATACAAAAAGTTGGAACCGATTGAAGGAAACTGATCCAGAGCACCTTGCATTTTCCTTAAATTTTTAAATGAGCACAAATTTTGATAAGATAATTTGCTTTGTTTAACTTGTAAAATTGGCATATAAAATATAATACATCCAAGAACATATTAATGCAAGCAAGGTTACGAAGAAATTGTTTCATGGCGTTTAAGTTTGTCTGACATCGGTTTTATTTCAAAGAGGATTGTTGGTAAATTTTTAAGCTTCAACATTGATCTTGTATCAATTTTTGAATGATAATGAATTGTTTGCTAAACGAGAACAAATTTTATTAATTGTATTTCATTGTTTTTCTATTCAATGGAATGCAACCTTAATAAGTGCACGTGGAGACTTTTATATTACAAATGCAAACACTAAATTTATGTAGTAGAAATTAGCAGCTCTAGGGAGCAATGTTCCGTGATATTTTTTTTAGCTACTTACTTCTATCCATCTCTAAATTTAAGATATACGAACGATTTGTTTGTATTTATTATAGGAGTTCTACCATCAGATTCTTTCACACACACTCTAATACCTTTTTATTAGTTAAAATTTCTTGAAAATTATAAAATACAGTCATTGAGATAAGATCTAATAAAATGTGATTTCTAACCAATCTTTATCATTAGTAAAGAATGTTAAGAGAATGTGTGGCAAACATTCTTCTTGTTATATTTATTGGATGGGATGATGCAACTAACTACTATTCCAGCTTTCCTTTTTCTGTCATAGCCTCTCAACCATTCTCTTTTAGGTTGTGCATGATTTAAGGGAGGAAGGAGAGAAATATGGAAAAATTTGATGGAACATTAGGTCTCTTTATTTTCAAAAGAAAAGTTTTTATTCAATTCTTCCAAGATAATTTCTAATTAATGTATCAAAATTAAATTTCTTGCTTTTTTGCTTTCTTTCTCTATAATTTGCTGAACTGAGGATTAAAAGTATCATGATTGTTTGGATGTTGATTCCATGCCTTGAACATAAGTTCTATGTCCTCATCATCCTTGAGTGACATTGTTGTGTAAGAGATACCTCTTACTCTGGCTTCACAAAGGTATCGATAATGGACTTTGCTAATCATCTGGTGTGGTTGAAGTTTGATCTTTTGTGCTATGTTTCTTTTTAGACAATCAAGTGTGGTGGTGATGACGTGGCCCAGTCACATGACGACAACAATCACTCTGAGCAACACCCAATTGTTGGAGTTGGTGTGGCCCGGGAACTCACCAAAGGTCAAATGAATCAGAATGGGAAAGAAAAAAGTGATATGGTTGACAGAAACCGGGGGGGGGGGGTAACATGCAAATAGAAAAAGAAAAGCAAAGGCCTATTGGTGCAGAGAAGGGTCAGGAAAAAGAACCTATTGAGGCTATCCCCGGAGACACAGCTAGAGACACAGAGGGGGATAAGGAGAATGATAAGCCAATTGAGGAAAGCCTACCAGATAGCAATGCTCTGAGCAAAAATAGGGTTAGCCAAGGCAACATATCTCTAGGATATACTAATATTAGTAATGAAAGGGGGGATTTGGGCCAGCTGCTACAGGGCCTAATTCCTTCAGCTACAAAGTTCTATATTAGAAGAAAGGAGGCTTTGGAGATTAGTGGAAAGGTCCAAATCAATATGGAATCAATCATGGACTCAAAAACAGTTTCAGATGTAGACTTAATGACAAGAAATAAGGGGGACCTAATGGTTACTACTATAACTGAAGACACAGAGTATGATCTTAACAGTAACCACCAAGACAACAACATAGGGCAAGTCAACAACAATAAGCATGCTATACTAGAAAAGCAATGTGCTCTAGTAAAAGACATGGGTTTGACCCACTCAGAAGGTTAAGGGCATGATGATAGAAATGGAGAAAAGAGATAACAATGTGGCAGTTGAGATGGGAATTAAAAATCATCAACCATGATTATCCTTTTCTATAATTCAAGAGGATTGGGTAGGGGGGTTAAGTGGGCTGCCATTAGGAGGCTCAACTTAAAGCATAAGGTGGATCTTGTGTGCATTCAAGAAACAAAAAAGGAGAGTTTTGATAAGATCATTTGCCAGTCCATGTGGGGGGATTCTACTATCTCTTGGGATAGTGTTCCCTCAGTCCAGGCATTTGGTGGTTTGCTTTGCATGTGGAATAATTTAGCTTTTGAGGTGGAAAGGAGGGCGAAAGGAAGAAATTTCTTAATGCTTGAAGGGAGGTGGGTTAAGAAAATCAGAGGCTGTTCATAGTTAATGATTATGCCCCTTGTGACTTAGCTGGGAAAAGAGACATGTGGGATGAGTTGAGGCAGTTGAAGGCTTCTAATCCTAATGGATTATGGTGCTTCCTTGGGGATTTTAACAGCATCAGAAGTCAGGAGGAAAGAATTGGTTCATCCAAAAGGATAGTTGGCACCAATGACATCTCAGATTTCAATGATTGGATATATGAGATGGAGCTTCAGGAAATTAAATGTATTGGTTGCAGGTTTACATGGTTTAGGCCCAATGGTAGTGTGAAGAGCAGACTTGACAGATTTCTGGTTTTAGATCAGTGGATCTCTCATTGGCCCGATAGTTCTCAACATGTCCTTCAAAGGGATTTCTCAGACCATTGCCCAATTATCTTGAAAACTATGATGGTGGACTGGGGCCCTAAGTCTTTTAGGGTTGTTGACTGGTGGCTCAATCAAAAAGGTTACCAAAGAATAGTGAGGGAGGCTTGGAACAGAGATCAACAAGGTGGATGGGGGGAGTTGTGTTAAAAAACAAGCTGAGGAATTTAAAAACTACCATAAAGTAGTGGAGTAAAGATAATGGGGATATTAGTGCCATGAAAATTCAGAATTTGAGGCAGAAGTTAAATGACATGGAAAACATAGCCTCTGATAGAATTTTGATTGAAGATGAGGTTAAGGCTAAGAAATCCATCCAGCAAGACCTGTGGGATGCTTCTAATGCCTATGAATCTATGTTGAGATAGAAATATAGGACTAAGTGGTTCAAGGAAGGTGATAGCAACACAACCTATTTCCACAAAGTTATAAAATTTAGAAGAAACTACAATGCTATTAAGGGAATCCTCATTGATGGTGTCTGGGTTCAACAACCTAATTTAGTCAAGAATGAAGCTGTTAAATTCTTTCTTAATAGATTCACTGAAGAGAACTTTTCCAGACCCACTCTGGATGGGGTCTATTTCCCTATGATTGACCAGAGGCAAAGGGAGGAGTTGACTGCCCCATTTTCAGATCAAGAGCTCAAAGATGTTGTGTGGAGTTGTGGTGGGGATAATGTCCTGGGCTAGATGGATTTAATTTCAATTTTATCAAGAAATTTTGGGGGGTGTTGAAACCTAAATTCAAAAGATTTGTGGATGAATTCCATGTTTATGGTAGTTTTCCTAGAGGCAGCAATGCCTCTTTCTTGGCTCCAATTCCTAAAACAACCCATCCTCAATCTTTAAATGACTATAGACCTATTTCTCTTATAAGTTGTATGTATAAAGTAGTAGCCAAGCTATTGGCAAACAGATTGAGGAATGTGTTGTCTGGGCTAATTGATGAAAGACAGTCAGCTTTCATAAAGGATAGACATATCCTTCATGGCATTTTGATTCTCAATGAGGTGGTTGAGGAAGCTAAAAGGAGAAAGAAGCCAGCTATGGTGTTCAAAGTGGATTTTGAAAAGGCTTATGACTCAGTATCTTGGTCTTTTTTGGACTACATGTTGGTAAGGTTGGGTTTCTTCCTCAAATGGAGAAAATGGATTACTGCTTGCCTCCAATCAGCCACCATATCAATCCTAGTAAATGGAAGTCCTACAAAGGAATGATTTGTGGTTCAAATGCCATTATGTGGGTTGTGTGTGTGATAAAAAGAACATATGTTTTCATTTTTTAGGGGGTTGGAAATTGATTGTCGAATAAATCTTTGTCTAAATGCTTATTTATTGACCAAACTTGCAATGCATTCATAGGCCAACAATGTCATTCTTGGATACTAGATACTTGCATGACATAACTAATGGGTGAATAGCGAGGACGATTGATTGCATGTTGAATAGTCAATAATGAAAACTGAAAATTGTAGTATTTTGTACAGATAAATAATGGGCATAGAGAATCTTTCTATAGCTAATAACTACAATGCAATATATGCAGAGATTCCTCACATTTAAAATCTCTTAATTTCAACCATCGAAATGAATGAATTCAATCTTAGCCGCTCCTTTTCTACCACAACAAGACAAACCTCTGAATGATGACTAACACATGAACAATAACCATGTTTGAATTCTGCCACAGTTCACACGTTCACATTAAAAACAAATGATGAACCAGACTACATTGATTATTACAAAGATCAGTTTTAATGTACAATTTTGCAAACTAATTTCAAAACCTATGAAAGTTATGCAAATATTAAAGCATGTGGAAATTTATATTAGACTAATACATGTAAATGAAAATACAAAGACATAAACATTAAAATTAATAATACACGCAAACAAACAAACAATTATGATAGAAACACTAAAACAACCATTGCATTACACAAATCATAACACTATTAATAGTAAATGTTCTTCTCATCCTCGGTGCTTGCATCATTCTATTCACCAAGGTTCATGGCTTGGTCAAGATGTTGTCAAAGTCCTTCCGAATACAACTAAGACTATGTTTGAGTATCCTCAATAGTTGCACATAACTCAATGCATGTTAGGTTTGGATTTTCTGCATAAGTATTCGACATTGGTATGACATCATTGTCATCTTCGATTTTACAAGCCCTATAATGAAGAAATCCATCAACTATGACAATCGGGCCTCGATAATAGATCTAGGTGATTATTTTTCCATTGCCCTAACTAATTTTGGTGTTGAATGGCTTGCTTCAACGCATGAAGTGTTGTGATGTTATGGATGTTGACTCCTTTTGCATAATTTGGGTAATTATGCACAAACCTTGTTCCATGCTTAGTTTCCTTCATGTCGCCATTAAAGTATACCACTGCTAAGATAAATGAGGAACTCGATTTCTCTGCAAGGTCTATTGAAGTGATTGTTTCATTAGAATGCTAGCATGTGAAGAAGGTTTTGTGGTGCATGGAAGTGTTACAGACCACCTATATGCATGTGAGTCTTAGCCAATGAACCAATGGTTGAGATGTAACCAACAATTTTTACAATCTAGATTGTACTGACAATTAAGTTCACCTAAAAAGTACCAATTAATACGCAAACACTATTTACATGTGGCATGCCTGAAATAATTTAAATGTTGAACAAATCGATTACAATGCAAACATTATTCACGCGTGATTTCGTTTTGAACAGGCTTCCAAGAATCTTTCAGAGCATTGTACTTTATACAACATAAAATCACAAGATGGTGCCAAAAAAATGACTACAAAGTCCATTTGCCTCAATGTTTATCACCCACGCATGTCAGCATTATCAGTTTTATGCATGCTTCAACAGTTTCACATGTAAGGATTGTAGTTCATTAATTGTTCAAGATGCACGCTTGGCAATTTGAACAATAAAAGATAGGCAACCCAAAACATAATTGTGACACATATTTCAATACATAAAGGAAAACTTAGACTTGATCGAGGGTTTCTTTTTTCGATAAGGGAAGAAGTCTAGGGGTAGTGTTCTCTAACAGATGATTGAGGGTTTAGAATCCTTGATGAAGACAGGGGAGGAAGGTGAACCTTGAAGATTTCTTCCCACTACGGGTATATTGAAACTCGTCAAAATTGATTCCTTCGCCAGTGGCACTAACTATAGATATGTGCAACAAAGATAAAGGAAAGAAGAATTAACACACATATTTACGTGGAAAACCCTTTCAAAAAAAACACGGGTAGAGGAAAAGCAGTTTACTATGTTGAAAAAGGGTACAAGAGAGAGCATACTAGCCACTAGTGTGACACCCTCTACCCCAATATATATATATAATTAAGAAAAATATATAAAAATCTAGAATTTAATTAAAATAATTTTATTTAAATCGCTTAAATAAATTGATGTGGGTAAAAGGGTCACATTCGCTTCACTGTAACCAAATAAAACTTATTAAAAATATTTTCGGCTCAAAATAAGATCGTTCAAATTTACAAAAGAATTCTTGTTAAGCAATGAAATAAAATAAAGTAAAATAACATCATGCAATTAAAATAAAAACTCATGCCCCAATGTCACATCCTATGAGAGCATTGTTCCAACATCCTCTAGCATGAAGTTCTCCATAGCTATCCACCTAACCATCTGCTCTTACGAACACAAAGTTCAAGATCATCAGAGGATCCAAATACAAATAACATACAAGGAGTGAGTTATCACATTCCTAACTAATAGAGAGAAACAAAACAACATAGATATACATATCATGAAATACAACTTACTTCAACACAGCTCACGTCATTCCACCACTTATCACGTAACATCATATCTCAACACTACACGTCTCACACATTTTCTAACTAATAGAGAGAAACAAAACAACATAATATACATATCATGAAATACAACTTACTTCAACATAGCTCACGTCATTCCACCACTTATCACGTAACATCACATCTCAACACTACACGTCTCACACATTTTCACACCATTTACGTACTTAAGGATCAAAACACAATATCAATCAACCAATCAATATCGATCAATACACAGGTGTTATGCAACAAATATACTAAGACTCAATCCTATATGTAATGAGGTACCATGTCAATGAAAAACCTCGTCGGGCGCCCAGGAGTACATGATAAGACAAACCACACACTGGTAAGTCAAGTCACTCTCACTAGATAAAATCATAGAAAGACCAGTCAGGGTCACTCTATTTTGCGAGAATGCTCCAATCATATAGGATCAGTATAAGCTTTAAGGAACATTTAAATCGAGTGTATTTACCCTCAAGGCCTACACTCTGAAGAGCCCGCCAGGGCCTCTCCCTCCTGATTCAGGTCCAACCTAGAAAATATTTTAGCACACATACTCTATCTATGAATTGTACAAAACACACGACTCCTCAATTGTTCTCAAAATAAATTTAACTCGTCGCGCCTCAAAGTGATTAAACTCGTCGGGTTCCCATAGTGGATCTCATTACAATATTCGTCGTGCATTAACTCGTTGCCCTTAAAGGTCTTATTGTCGTATGATTGTACAATTCATAGCTCACAACTCACTACATACAACATCTCAATATATGTGTGATCATACTTCCATAATCCCAAGACAACACATTATCACGCTTCATGCATGATATACATGTCACACAGTAATAATATTAATATGTTATGTTCATATGATTAAACCCTTCAAACAATTTCACATAATCATATCAAAATCAAAATGAATCAAAATCAAAGGTCAAAAATATAAAAACACCAAGAGCACTCAATTTTATCAACCAATTCACATCAGGGCATCAATTGGTCCATCAAACACAACAATATTATAATTATAATCATACAAGAAGAATTATAGTACAATAAATATCTCAAAATAAACTCCAATTTTATCATGTAAGGATCCCTACACATGTTCATTTTAACCTCAATTGCAATAAACTCATCTCTTACCTTTAAGTGACCTCACGTGTGTAGTCTGATAATGATAGTGGCACCTTTAGCGGTTCCCTAAGATCCCTCAAGCTTTTCCTCTAGTTCTAATGGTTCCCTAAGATCCCTCAAGCTTTTCCCCTGGTTGTTTTGCTAGGGTTTCCAAGCGTTAAAGAGAAGGAGAAGAGATTGAAGCCTTCATTTCATTGTCTCCATGCGAGAAACATTTCTCTCATCATATACATTATTTCACATTTCCCAATGGTGGGAATGTTCAAAAATGAGTTTGAACTTGGTGTTCAAATTTCACGATGATCTAACGGTTAATGAGTCTGGGATCATAGTTTTACTGAGACTGGTTTAGGTGTATGCGAAAAAAAAGAGTTACGCGCGAGGGACATTTCTCTCACCATAGACACGATTTTGTATATCCCAACAGTGGGGATGTGCGAAAATGGGTTCCAAACCTGGTGTTTAAATTTCAGGATGATTCAATGGTTAACGAGTCCGGGATCGTAGTTTTACTGTGACAGGTTTAAGTGTATGCAGAAAAAAGAGAGGATTTTGGGAGATGGAGAAGGAAAAATGAATTTGAGAGAAATAGATAGTGTAAAGACGTATGGAAAATGTAAAACTAACATAATATATCTCTATTTATATCTAGGGTACTACTCTTAGTCTATTATTTACTCTATTTTATTATTTTATAAAAAAAACTTTATTTTATTCCCTATCAAATGAATAAACAAAATCTCCTTTTTATTTCCTAAGAACATATATTTATTTTATTTACCTTAAAATCATTATTTTAATTAATAAAACTATTTATTCTTATTTATTTAATTACAAAAACCTCATTATTTTCCTAAAACTCTATTTATTTTTAAATAAAATCATTTTTAATTTATTTTGTAAAAAATGGGATGTTACAGTAAGTTAGAACAACATATATATTGTAATTGCTAATGTAAAACCCTATCACAATAAAGGTCCATACATACTCTAAAAGGGAACTCTTTTTGTCAAGATCTCCAGCAAAATCAAAATCAACATAGCCAATAACTCCATCTCTAGTTCTCCCAAAATGTAAGCAAACATTACAAGGACCACACAAATATCTAAATATCCATTGGACAACCTTCCAATGTCCTTTACCAGGATTCACCATGTATCTACTAACAACATGTGTTAAATCTAGAAAAGAACATATCATAGTATACATGAGAAACCCAACAACACTAGAGTATGGAACTCGAGCCATATAATCAAATATCATCATCTGATTGTGGAGATATAATAGATGAAAGTTTGAAATGAGCTGCCAAAGGAGTACTAAAAGGTTTGGTGTGACACCCTCTACCCCAACATACATATAAGTAAATAAAACATATAAAAATATTGATCAATAAATTCGTGTAAGTAAAAGGTTCACATTCACTTCACTATTACCAAATAAAACTTATTAAAAATATATTCGGCTCAGAACAAGGCCGTCAAAGTTTACAAAAGAAATTTTGTTAAATCAATGAGGTAAAATAAAATAAAATAAAATAACATCATGTAATTAAAATAAAAACTCATCCTCAATGTCACATCCTATCAGAGCATTGTGTCACAACGTCCTCTAGCACGAGGTTCTTTAAAGTCATCCACCAAGTCATCTGCTCCCACGAACACAAGGTTCGAGATCATTACAAGATCCAAACACAAATAGCACACATGGAGTGAGTTATCACATTTATAAAAAAATACAAATAAACAAGACGTAATCAAAATAAATTATGGAAATATCTATAACATAGCTCAACTTAATACAATCCACATCACTTCACCACTATATCATTTAAAGTTCATTTTTCAATCACTAATCACATTACACATGAATCACACACTCGAGTCCAAACGTAATAACACTCATCAATTTCATAATAAATAATTAACAAGCGTTATCCAACAATTATACTAAGACTCAAGCCTATATGCAATGTGGTACCATGTCAGTGAAAAACCATCATAGGGCGCTTAGGAGTACATAACAAGACACATCATACAATAGGTATGTCAGGTCACTCTCACTAAGTAAAATCATAAGGTGACCAGTCAAGGTCACTCTATTTTGCGAGAATGTTCCAACCATATGGGATCAACATATGCTTAAATGAGCACATAAAAGGAGTGTCTTTACCCCCAAGGCCTAGACTCTGAAGAATCCGTTAGGGTCTCACCTTCCTGATTTAGGTTCAACCCCTAAAACAATTTTTGCATGCAGACACTGCTCATGAATTATACAATACCCACGACCTCACACTCGTGTTTCAAACATGTTTAACACATTGCGCTACAATTTAACACTTTAGATTCCTCACTAGGAATGATTGATACTCTAAGGATCCCTATACATGTTCTCACTACTCCCCAATTGTGAAATAACTCATCTCTTACCTCTAAGCGGGTTCACGTGTGTAGTCAGACATCAACGTCTCTAACAGTTCCTTAAAATTCCTCATGTTTTTCCTTTGTTTGTTATGTTAGGATTTTCAAGCGTTAGAAAGAAGAAGAAGAGATTGTAACCTCCACTTCATTGTCAATGTGCGAGACTAATGTTTCTCTGCAAAAACATTATTTCGCAAATCTCAACGATGATAATGTGTGAAAATGAGTTTCAAAGTTGATGTTCAAGTTTCATGATGATCCAACGGTTGATGAGTTCAGGATTGTAGTTTTACTGGAACAGGTTTTGGATGTATGCGGGAATAGAGAAAGCTCAGTGTGAAGGACATTTCTTCTATCATAGATATAATCGTGAAAATCCCAACGGTGGTTGTGTGCAGATATATGTTCCAAACCTTGTGTTAAAATTTCATGATGATCCAACGATTAACAAGTTTGTGATTATTGTTTTACTAAGATAGGTTTGAGTGTATGCGGGAAAAGAGAAAGGTTTGGAAAAGGGAGAAGGGAAAATGGACTTCAGAGTAAGAGAGCTCAGAGATGTGTCTGTCGTAAATGTAAAAAGTGACTTAGTACGTCTCTATTTATAGCTAGCGTACTCTTGGTCTTTTATTTACTCTATTTTTCTTTCTTTATTTATTTTATAAAAATAAATTCTATTTTATTTTTTATCAAATGAATAAATAAAATATCTTTTTTTTCCTTTAAACTATTATTTTAATTAATAAAATTATTTTTCCTTATTTATTTAATTATAAAAACCTCATCATTTTTTCTAAAACTTTATTTATTTTTAAATAAAAAACCTTTTTAATTTATTTTATGAAAAAATGAGGTATTACATTTGGCATTTTGCATATCAAATCTATGAAGAACTTTTTCAATGTACCCCTTTTGGCTTAGGTAAAATTTGCCCGTTTGTCTCTATCTCTGTGAATCTTGGAATCTTCTTTGCAGCTCCCAAGTCTTTTCATCTCAAATTTTTTGTTGAGTTGAGCTTTGACGGCTTTGATTTCTTCTTTATCCTTGGCTGCAACCAACGTCATCAACATACAAGAGTAGATAAACAAATGACCCATCAACACACTTCTGGAAATAGACACAACTGTCATAGCTGCATCTCTTAAAATTTTGAGAAATCATAAATGAGTCAAATCTTTGCACCATTGCCTGGGAGATTGGTTCAGACCACAAAACCTTCTGGTTGCTGCATATAAATGTCCTCCTCAAGCTCACCATACAAGGATGCAGTCTTCACATCTAATTGCTCAAGCTCAAAATCATGCATGGCTACAACACCAAGTAAAGCTCAAATTGAACTATGTTTTACAACTGGAGAGAAAACATCTGTGAAATCAACACTTGGAACCTGACTGTAACCCTTGGCAACTAGTCTAGTCTTGTATCTCGCTTTTTCAACTCATGGTATCCCTTCCTTTCATTTAAAAACCCATTTACAGCAAACTGCCTTTTTATCCTTGGGTAGATGCGCCAACTTCCATGTGTCGTTCTTATGAAGGGACTCCATCTCTTCCTGTATAGCAATCATCCACTTACTAGAATTCTTAGAACTAACTGCCTCTGAATATATTGAAGGTCCTTCTGTTGTATCAATATCTTCTGCCACATTTAGAGCATAAGCAACCAAATCAGCTTCAGCATACCTCTGTGGTTTCCTAATCACTCATCGGTCTGTCTCTAGCAATAGTATATTGTGGTGGTACTGATGGCTGTTGTATAGTGGAATCAACTTCATCATGCATATCTAAATTAGGTTGAGATAAGTGCTCTGGTGTGGTTTCAAACTCAATTGGAAACTCCACCTGCATGCCTGGTTTCTTCTCACTTGTATCACCAGAGTCAGTAATGGACAAACCTTGCAACATAGAAGTTTCATAAAAACTAACATCTCTGCTAATTATGGTTTTATGGGTCTCAGGACACCACAATTTATAACCCTTAACACCAGACTTATAGCTAAGAAAAACACATTTAACAGATCTTGGTTCCAGTTTTCCATTATCAACATGAGCATATGCAGACCATACCTCGAGGAGTTCTTTTGTCAATGGCAGTTGAGGGGGACAGATTAATGAGAAAACAAGCTGTTGAAGCTGCTTCAGCCCAAAAAGACTTTGACAGACCAGCATTAGAAAGCAAGCAACGAACCTTTTCCATAATAGTTCTATTCATCCGTTCTGCAACACCATTTTGTTGAGGAGTATGGTGAACTTTGTGATGTCTTACAATTCCTTCAGTCTTGCATAAAGCATCAAACTCCCCAAAACAAAACTCTAAACCATTATAGGTTCGCAGATGTTTTATTTGTTTTCCTGTTTGCTTCTCAATCATGGTCTTCCACTCCTTGAAAGTAGTATAGACATCACCTTCTGCTTCAAGAAGAATGCCCAAACTCTCCTGGAGAAATCATCAATGATGGTCAACATATAAATAACACCTCCGTTAGATGGAACTCTAGATCAGAGTGCAAATAATCAAGCATTCCCTTCGTATTGTGAATCCCTTTCATGAATTTAACTCGTTTCTGCTTTCCGAAAAGGCAATGCTCACAGAACTCCAATTTACTAATACTCTGACTGTTAAGAAGTCCTCTCCTGCTTAATTCAGTCATGCCATTTTCACTCATATGCCCAATAGGCATATGCCACAACTTAGTAACATCGTCATCTGACAAAGTATTTGAAACAACAGCTGCATCTCCAATGACTGTAGTACCCTGCAGAACATACAAGTTTGCAGTTTTCCTCTGCCCTTTCATTACTATAAGAGCTCCTTTGCTCACCTTCAAAACTCCACCTTCCCCAGTACACTTGTACCCTTTAGAGTCAAGAGTACTTAGTGATATGAGATTTCTCTTCAAATCTAAAACATGCTTCACATTTCCAAGTGTTCTGACAACATCATCAAACATCTTAATTCTGACTGTACCGACACTTGTATTTACAAGAAGCATTGTTTCCCATCAAACAGTACCCTTGGACACAGTTTCATATGTTGAAAACCAATCCCGATTAGGACACATGAAACGTGCAACCAGAATCAAGAACCCACTCCTGACTAGATTTGGAATAATCATCAGAAACTGTAAGAAGTTCTCCATCACTGCAACTATCTTCTGCAACACTGGCTTGACCGGAGTTTGCGGGTTGTGTACCTTTTTGTTCTGTAGTTGCCTTATTGCTTAACGATCATTACGTTGTTTCTCCTCCGGCGTCCAGGACGAAGGCATCTTGTTGAAACTCTGTAAGGCCTAATCCAAATCCATCTATGCAAGAACAGCACGCATCTTAACCTACCATAGCGAAAATCTTGTTTTGTAATCCAGCAATGGAAGATCGTATTTCACGGTTGCCATTATAATCGTGAAAACCAGAGCGAACAAGCTCTGATACCACTTTGTAGAATAATATGCGCAACAGAGATAAAGGAAAGAAGAATTAACACACAAATTTTATGTGGAAAACCCTTTCGGCAGCAACATATATATTGTAATTGCTAATGTAAAACCATATCACAATAAAGGTCCATACATACCCTGTAAGAGACATCCTCCATGTTGCAGGTTGCACTCCCTGAAGGAAACATCATGGATGGAGCAGTGTCCTCTGACTGGGGAGGAAGGTGAATGAGGGTCTCCAACTCTTGCTACAATGAAAACAACAGTAACTCCTTTTCGAAGCCACCATTATCATCGTGAAACTCGTTGTTCTTGTTACCTCCAAACATTGTTTGTTGGTCTTTCTTTCGTTTCAACTCAACAAGCGCACAAAACAAAAAAACCCTTTCTCTTCTAATTTCTTTTATAGAACTTCTAGGCAAATTTCCCCAAAAGGGGTGCCTTTACAAATTATTTCCCCAAAAGGGGTCGTTTTCAAAAATTTAACGTGGGGGGTTGTTTTATACGTAATCTGCATGGGCTGTTCTGCAAACCGCCACATGCAATGGCGACTTTGCTCTGTGAATCTCACGTGGCCTGCAAACCGCCAGTGGTATTGGCAACTCAGGCGCAGTGCAAATCGCCAGTTTGTCTGACGAGTCCGGTCACAGGTAAGTAAACCGCCAGTTTGACTGGCGGTTTTGCTTTTGCAGGTTTCCAGTTTCACTTTTCAGAGGGAGGCAGCTTTTCCGGAAGGCACGTTTTTCAGGTAAGGGAGTTGCAATTCCCACCAGCGAGTTAGGGCACAAGAATTAGCCACTCCTGGTGGCGATTTAGGGCCTATATATACCCTGAATTCATCTCAACGTTGCTGCGTGCCCAGATCTCAGTTTTTAAAATTGTGATTGTTTTGGAATTGCGCTTATTTGCTTCTTCAACGTTGCTGTGTACTTAAATTTAAGGGTTTTATATATGTGAAATTCATCTCAAGGTTGCTGTGTATTGAGATTTTAGTTTTTAAAATTGTGAGTGTTTAGGAATTCTGTATAAAATTTTGTATTTGCTTGTTTAATTTTAAATATTTGAATGAGGCTATAATTTGTGTTATAATTTTTTTTTCCAAAACTATGAGTGTTTAGGGATTTATGTGCATAACTTGGAGATGCCCTTGTTTTATTTTGCGCTCAACTTGACACAGTTACTATTCATGTTTGGTTTGCATTATTTTAAAATTTTCATAATAAATTCATTTATTGTGTTATTTACAAGGAGGAAAAAAGAAAACAATAATACTTACCATACAACAAATTTTAGTATCATTAATATAGGTTATGTCTGACTAGAATAAAAACGTGCATTTTGAAATTATGTTAAATTTAAACATACTACTTTATTTATAGGTTACTAAAGTTTTTTTAATAAAATAAATATGAAAACATGATCGGTGTAAATTATTTATATTATTAGTTAAAAAATAATACGTTCCATTTTTGAAAGTAAAAATGACATGTTCTTATATATATATATATATATATATATATATATATATATATATATATATATATATACAAAAAATTATAATTGATAATACGTTCATTTTTTGAAAGTCAAAATAATATGTTTCATTTTCGAAATTAATAATTTGTGTTATAATTTTATGTAAGTAATTATTTATAGCAGTTTGAATGTATAGTTTTTATTAATTTTATAATTAAATTAGATTTATATTTTATTTTGTAGTTTTTATTAAGTAATCTTTAATTAGAAGTAGATTTTTGCTTTAAAGAAATTTTTTTAAGTTATTTATTTTATTTTTTAGTTTGCAGTAAAATAATTTGTATCATAATTTTTTTTATTAATTTTTAATTAAAACTAGATTTCAGCTTTCAAGTTATTTTTTTAAGTAATTTTTTTTATTTCTTAGTTTCAAGTAAAATAATTTGTATGATAATTTTTTTGAAGTAATTTTTAACTAAAAGTAAATTTCAGCTTTCAAGTAATTTTTTTAAGTAACTTTTTTTATTTCTTAGTTTCCAGTAAAATAATGTGTATGATAATTTTTTTAAGTAATTTTTAATTAAAAGTAGATTTCAGCTTTAAAGTAATTTTTTTGAAGAATTTTTTTTTATTTCTTAGTTTGCAGTAAAATAATTTGTATCGTAATTTTTTTAAGTAATTTTTAATTAAAAGTAGATTTCAACTTTAAAGTATTTTTTTTGAAGAATTTTTTTTATTTCTTAGTTTGCAGTAAAATAATTTGTATCGTAATTTTTTTAAGTAATTTTTAATTAAAACTAGATTTCAGCTTTCAAGTAATTTTTTTAAGTAATTTTTTTTATTTGTTAGTTTGCAGTAAAATAATTTGTATTATAATTTTTTAAAGTAATTTTTAATTAAAACTAGATTTCAGCTTTGAAGTAATTTTTTTTAAGTAATTTTTCTTTATTTATTAGTTTGTAGTAAAATATATAGTATTATAATTTTTTTTATTTCTTATATTTATATTTTACTATTTTGAATTTATTATGAATAATTAATTAAAATATTGTTTTTGTAGGTACACGATGAATTCGGTTATAACCGTGTTGTATTTCAATGGAAGGGTATATGAAGATAATGATGGTGTAATATTTGAAGGTATTAAAAAAGCGATTCAGATTAAACGTGGAATTAGTTTCAATGCTTTGAAGAAAAAAATTGGAGATAAGGTAAAGTTAGAAAATAATGAAATTATTTCTGCTATTAGTTGTAGATTTTTAGTGTCAGGAAAATATATTGCCTTGCAAATTTGCGATGACGAAGACGTTGAAACGATGCTGGAAAGTTTTAAACAACAACAAGAAATGTCAGTTCTAGAATTGTACATAGAAAAGGATGTGGCTGGTGGTTCAATGTTTCATTCTGCAAATTCTCTTACATCATGTGGAAATTATGTATCTAATGATGACACACAACCGCCAACAAATATGAGCAATTTAAATCTTGACGAAGATGATGATCATGATGATGATGATTATCTTGTGTCTAACTCATACGTTGAAGATTCGTTAGACGAAGATGACAGTGTTGACGGTATATCAGATACAGACAATGAAGTCCCCGAGATGATTCCACCAGTAAGAATTGTTCACCCAGCAGAAGGTATGATTTTGTCTTAAAAAATACTTCAGTCAATATATTTATTATTTCACGACAATTGTATTTAATGCCAAATAAGTATGATTTGAATTTTTTTTGGACTATAAGGTGTACAAGGAATTCATAATCCATTTTGGAATGATGCTTTGCATTATAATAATATCAACTGGAGCCATCCTGATGAGGAGGACATTTGTGGTTTGGAGATGCCATCCACTTTTAATGTTGGCCAAGAATTATATGTTGGCATGGAATTTGATAGTAAAGATGCAGTGAAGAATGCGGTCAAACAATATGTTATGAGGGTGCATCAAAGTTTCAAAGTGGTTGAAACCAAATGGGACAAGTATGTGGTTTGTTGCTTGAATAGAAATGCAGATTGTCCTTGCCCTTTCTACATGAGGGCAATTCCATCTAAAAAGACTGATTCATGGAAAGTCACTCAATGGGGTGGACCACACACATGTCTCAATATGACCATGACCCAAGATCACGAGAAACTTGATTCAGATTTAATTGCCACTTGTGTAGTAGGTACGTATTTTATGTTCATATTATGTTATTGTTTAGCCTTAATTGTCATTTAAATTTTGTTATTCTATTGACAGGCATGATCAGAGAAGATCCATCGATAAAAATTTCATTGATTCAAGAGAGGATTAACAGTCAATTTGCGTACAAGGTGTCGTACAAAAAAGCTTGGTTGGCGAAACAGAAAGCCATTGCTATTGAATATGGCGATTGGGATGAGTCATATGCGAAACTTTCGTCGTGGCTAACACACATGCAAAATCATTCTCCAGGATCGTATTTTCAAATATTACATGACGATTTTATCGTTGGAAATACGGTTAGTCGCGAACACCGCCAATTTCATAGAGTTTTCTGGACTTTTGGCCAATGTAAAGAGGCTTTCAAGTACTGTAAGCCAATCATACAAGTTGACGGCACACATTTGTATGGCAAATACCGTGGGACCCTCTTAATGGCCACATCACAAGATGGAAATGGGGGTGTCCTTCCTCTAGCATTCGCCGTGGTCGAAGGTGAGACGTTGACAGCGTGGTCATGGTTTTTGGCACACTTGCGTGAACATGTCACAGATAAAAATGGTATTTGTCTTATATCTGATCGACACGCGAGTATAAAGTCCGCTGTCGCTAACGAAGCACTTGGCTGGCAACCTCCCCACGGTTACCATGTCTACTGCGTGCGACACATAGCAAGCAACTTCAATCGAAAATTCAATAATGCCAAACAAAAAGAAATGTTGAAGAAATTGGGTAAGATTTCATATTTGATGGTCACATTTATTTTACTTTCATTTATACTTAAAATTGTTATTCATAACTAATTTTATGCAGCCTACACTCCTTGCAAGCACATTTTTTATCAAAATTTAGAAAAATTTCGTGAACTGAGTCCAGCCATAGCAACATGGATTGATCGCATCTCAAAGGAAAAATGGACGATGGCTTACGATAGAGAAGGACGTCGATATGACCACATGACAACAAACCTCTCAGAATGTATCAATAAGGTTTTAAAGGATTGTCGCAACATTCCCATAACAGCATTGGTGAAATCAACGTACAGTAGGTGTCGAAAGTACTTTGTTGAGCGTGGCCGCCAAGCCCAAAGACAGTTAAATGAAGGCCAAGTATATTGTTCAAAGCTTGTTAAAGAACTGAGGAAAAATCAAGAACAAGCTTGTACGCACATCGTTCGCGTATATGATATCCACTCCACAAGGTTTGAAGTAGAGGAGAGCTTCAACCCTATAACGCAACGTGGCGGACAAAAGTGGGCAGTAAACTTGAATGGTCGTCATTGTCAATGCGGAAGGTATTCTGCGCTTCACTATCCATGTTCACACATTATTGCAGCTTGTGGTTATGTGAGCATGAACTACTACCAATACATAGAAGTTGTTTATACAAACGAGCACATCTCAAAAGCTTACTCCGCACAATGGTGGCCTCTTGGGAATGAAGCGGCTATTCCTCCTTCTGATGACGCATGGACACTTATCCCTGACCCAACAACAATTCGTGCGAAAGGTCGGCCAAAATCAACAAGGATAAGAAATGAGATGGATTGGGTCGAACCATCTGAGCACCGAACAAAATGCAGTAGATGTGGAGCCGAAGGGCATAACAGGCGTCGCTGTCCAATGCAATCTGAGCGTGGGAGTTGTTCAAATCCTTGATTTATGTATGTTAGTCTCGTGACTTGTATTTGTTTCCGTTTTGTTCAATGTATTTTATTTTTGGGGTTCAATGAATTCAGTAGTTAAAAACATTTTGCCTTTTGTACATGACTTATTTGTGGGGTTCAATGAATTCGTTAGTTAAAACCATAAGCATACATGACTTATTTTGTGGGGTTCAATGAATTCGTTAGTTAAAACCATAAGCATACATGACTTATTTTGATTTATCTACTTTAATTTTTCTTTATGATATTATTTATTATTCTAGTTTGATGCGCGACAAAAAAATAGTCATTATGATTACTTAACCCATAACCCCTAAACCTAACTCACAAACCCTAAGTCCTAAACCTAACTCATAAATCTAACCCATAACCTCTAAACCCCACTCATAAACCCTAACTCATAAATCTAACCCATAACCCCTGAACCCCACTCATAAACCCTAACTCATAAATCTAACCCATAACCCCTAAACCCCACTCATAACCCATAAGATTTATGAGTTAGGGTTTATGAGTGGGGTTCAGGGGTTATGGGTTAGTTTTAGGACTTAGGGTTTGTGAGTTAGGTTTAGGGGTTATGGGTTAGGTTTAGGACTTAGGGTTTATGAGTTAGGATTTATGAGTGGGGTTCAGGGGTTATGTGTTAGTTTTAGGATTTAGGGTTTGTGAGTTAGGTTTAGGGGTTATGGGTTAAGTAATCATAATGACTATTTTTTTGTCGCGCATCAAACTAGAATAATAAATAATATCATAAAGAAAAATTAAAGTAGATAAATCAAAATAAGTCATGTATGCTTATGGTTTTAACTAACGAATTCATTGAACCCCACTCATAAACCCTAACTCATAAATCTAACCCATAACCCCTAAACCCCACTCATAAACCCTAACTCATAAATCTAACCCATAACCCCTGAACCCCACTCACAAACCCTAACTCATAAATCTAACCCATAACCTCTAAACCCCACTCATAAACCCTAACTCATAAATCTAACCCATAACCCCTGAACCCCACTCATAAACCCTAAGTCCAACCCGTAAACCTAACTCACAAACCCTAAGTCCTAAAACTAACACATAACCCCTAAACCTAACTCACAAACACTAACCCTAAACCTACCTCATAAACCATAAGTACTAAAACTAACTCATAAACCCTAAACATATCTCATAACCCTAACCCTAACTCATAACCGCTAAACCCTAAGTCCTAAACTAACTAATAAACCTTACCCCTAAACCATACCCCTAACACCAACTCATAAAACTAAACCCTAAACTCTAACCCTAACTCATAACACTACAACTAACTCATAACCCTAAACCCTACGTGCTAAGACTAACTCATAACCCTAACCAATAACTCATAAACCATAACCCTAACTCTAACTCCTAAACAGTAAACCTACTTTAATTTTTCATTTAGAAGTTGAAAATGGTGTTTGTCATTAGTTAGTACCATTACTTATTTTCATTTGTCTACTTTAATTTTTCTTTACGAGTTTATTTATTATTCTAGTTTGATGCGCAACATAAAAATAGTCATTATGGTGTCCGCGATCGTGATTCCATAACAAATAGTCATTAAAAACGAAATTCCATAACACATTCCATAACAAGTACTATGAGATACCATAAATTAAGTCTGAAATTCAAATTACAAAGATACAACACAAATTTTAAATAGAGACATAAAAATCAGTCATTATGGTGTCCGTGATGGCGTGAGCCTGTGCCACATGGTCGATCCCACCTTCGGGCTTCACGATCAGGATTTCTTCTTGCCCGCTGTCGCCGCCCTTGTTGCTCAGCCTCAGCAGAAAACTCGTGACACAAATCAACACCTAATAAATCACCCATATCAGGTATTGCTTCGGGTACATTCCATTGCGGAGCTAATGGGGCATTAGGTGTTGCCATTGGGGCATCATGTTGCTGCGAAGGGGTCATGGTCGGCCATGAAAAATGAGGGTGTGTTTCCGCAACACCACCATACGAATGTGAGCTTGCAGACATATCAGTATCATGACCTTCGAAAGGATACTGATACATCTGCGAAGGATACTGAGAAAATGTTGGTGGCGTGTAGTACATTCCATGGCCACGCTGCTCCATTTGTTGGGAAAAATCTTCCGCTTGAACAATCTCCCTTCGTCTGTCAAAACCTCGAGTTTCCACACTGGATGGAAGCATGTCAAACTGTTGTGGCGGAAAGCGACGCTCTGATGCTGGACCATGTGCCACAGGCTCAGTGATCCTCTCTTGCTCTTCGAATAAAATCGTCAGCTTCTCCACATAAGGCACGAGATCATCCACTGTCCATGTGTTACGCCCTTGTGGTGACACCATATACTGTAAAGTCTCCGCAACTTCACCCTGCAATTATTAGGGTCAGCAAATTAATGTCGATGCTTTAAAAAAAATTGAAGTTAAATATTTAAAAATAAATAAATACCAATGTAGCTGTCTTTGCATTGTTTTGGTCGACAAACATCTTTGTTTTTCGCCTATACCAGACCATGTAATCCGAGTTAAAACTCAATAGGCCCTCCTGTCGAGGATAAACGTCGACCTTAAACTCAGCTCGATTATGCCACTGACTGATAAATGGGGCCAACAGCTGGAACCAATTTTCATCCATTTTGCCTTTCAGCGTTAGCCCATGGATACTCTGTGGTTGCAAAGGAGGCTCCGGAATAGGTTGTTGCATTCCAAATTGTTGCAACACTCTATCGGGTTGGTGCCACTCTACAACATGGAAACAAATGAGTGGCACCACTGCGCACCACGCCACAGTACCAACCAAACAAATGGGAGGCAACATCGACAAAACAGTTGTTGTGTAAGGCTCCCACAGAAACTGCATACAATAAGACAATTGTTAGTTTTGACTTAAACATGACATTTTATTTATTATTTAACGAATACATAATGATCTTCTTACCTCATGTCGTTTCATGATATCCAATTTGCGACGGAAAACTATTAGATCATCATTGCCAATATGTTGGTTTCCACGTCGCAGCCACCTACAAAAAAATGAAATAATTACTGCCGACGCGTTACATTATTGATTATTTTCAAATGAATTTTTTTTTAAACAACTAACCTGTGCCCCAGTGGTTTATTTTCTAGTACATGAGGAGTCCTCTTTGGGGCCAAAGTCGTGCAGCGTTCCCATGCCCACATTTGGATTAAGATGCACATACCTCCGATTGATTTAATTTTGTAATCGGTGGCGCTGCACATCTCTCTATATAAATAAGCAAGCACGGCAGGTCCCCATGCATACGTGCGGCACTGTTCAAAGTCCCGTAAAAATTGAAGGTACCTTAGGGAAACTTTACTGCTGCTTTTATCAACAAATAGAACACCTCCTATGAATCTGAGGATCCATGCACGGGTAAATCTTTGTAGATATTCTACGTTACCATCATGGATATTTATTTCTGAGAAATGGTGAGCGAGCCAACTTAATTTTACCACACTGCCTTGTAGTTCACCCTCCTGCGGTCTGACGCCCAACAATTCTTCACACAATTCGCCCCAATCAAGATTAGTCTGACCAATTAATGGTGCCCCATCAACAGGCAGACCTAATAATACAGAGACGTCTTGAAGAGTAATCGTACACTCTCCGCATCTCATGTGAAATGTATGGGTCTCGGGCCTCCATCTTTCAATTAAGGCAGTAATTAATGACGAATTTATTTTGAGGTAGCCCATCTTCATTATCCAGTAAAAGCCAGATTGTCGAAGCAGAGGAATAATTTCCTCTGGTATCTCTTCTTGACCTTGATAAATGGGGACCGCTCGTCGAATATGCAATTTTCTGTCTGGTTCCCCATTCCAAACATGTTCTGAAACATGTTTGGGTTGCATCCATAAAACGTCTCCTTCTATTGGACCATACTTAATTTGTATGCCTGATGAAGACGACGATGAAGATGCCATCGATACTGTAAAAAAAATATATTAAAAAAAATTGACAACAAAAATTTAACAACAAAAAAATTTATTCGACTTACAACAAATTAATTAAAATGTCACTAAATAACAAAATACATAAATTTGAATAACAAAATACAATACAAAATTAAAAATCTTTAAACTGAATAACATTAACATTCTAAAAAAATTATAAATTAAATTACATAAAAATAATTAAATACTAACTAAAATACTATACAAATAAAAAAATTAAAAATTTAAATACATACATAAATTTAAATAAATTACCAATTTCTTTTCCGATTAATAAAATTAAAATTAAATTACATATATTACACAAATAAATTAAAATAATTTCAAAAATTACTAAAATACTATACAAATAAAAAAATTAAAAATTTAAATACATACATAAATTTAAATAAATTACCAATTTATTTTCCGATTAATAAAATTAAAATTAAATTACATATATTAGACAAATAAATTTAAAAAATTCCAAAAAATACAATGGAAACAAAACTTTAAACAATATATATATATATATATATATATATATATATATATTATTAACAACGTATCATATATTCCAAGAAAAATTAAAAAATATAAACCTAAATAATATCATACAAATGTAAAAAATCTAAATCAAATAATAATAACATATCAATTAAAAAAACTTAAACCAATTCATATTAACAAATTAACTACAACGTATGTATAACACAAATAATTTTATTATCACCTAAACTAAACAAACGTACTATATATATACTAACCAAAATCTACACATATATAAGACAAATAATACCATACTAATTTATAAAATCTAAACAAAATAATATTATAAAAAACTAACCTAAACTAACCTAAAGCACAATTAATACTAACTTAACATATGTATATTAACCTAACTAATATTCTTAAATTAATATTTATAAATTAACACAGCTAATAACTTACAACTTACAAAAATCTAACCTAAATGACATTAATATCTCAACTACAATTAATTGAACATATATGTATATAACATAAAAGTATATACAAAACAACATAAAAATAAATTAACTTACCTCAAATACGTTTTATGACAAGCAACCAAAAAGTGTAGGCCAAACAAGAACAAAAACTTCACCTACAATATACAAAAAATTTATCAATTA